>NC_133652.1:153603365-153926620 GCF_009905375.1 Apium graveolens
CCTGCTATCATTGCTTTCATTGAAACTCTTCTGCAATTTTATCTGCTTCATGTCATATGTACGTCAAGTTCAGGAGTGTTCTTCATGAATCATGAATGGTGATCATGTTACCTCCTTAGAAGAATTCGATATGATATATATGGACTCCGTATGGTTAGCTATTAAGACTTCATGGAAAACGAATGACTACAGTAGGTCAACGGTGGACCACAGTAATGCAGGAATGATTCTACGAGTAATGAGCCGATTACTTACAACCGTGAGAGTTGTATTGGAATGGATGTTGAGATTGAGTACCACTAATCGGGTCGTGGTAGTGTATAAGTTATCATTGATAGAATAATTAAGTAAAGTATCTACCTACTGAATATTTATTCCCTCTTATGAAAAGAGAGTCGTATTACTATATGAGGAAGGTTGTGGTGCAAGCATAGAATTCTAGTAACGATGATGTCTATAATGAAATCCCAGATTCGATTTTCGATGTCGAGGGAGTTTCAAAGGTGATTGTGTATAAGCTCGAGCAAGAGCATGGGTCCATAGAATGATGGACAGAATATCAAAAATATTTAGGCATGTGAAATACGATGTTATAATACCTGATGTTGATATATATACGTATATGTTTTGTTCTCCTATGATAAACCTCTATAGTCCAGAGGTAGATTCCAAGCCAGATATTTTGTGGCAGTATATTTTATCTATATGCAATTCTCTTCAATTCGTTCTTTTCTCTCCTTTTCATTTCATATAAGCTGAGAAGAACAACCCTTTCAGAAGGGGAGGTATTGCCGAATGACTATCTATCTGTGTGATAGAAGCCTAGTAGGATACCACATGTTGTTTAATTGCTTGTCAAGTACTAAAGGCTGACCACCTTATGTACTAACTATGCAATAGAACAAGTGTTCATGATCATAGTGATCTCTCAACAAATTCCTTTACTTCTATATGATGGATCAAGCTTTCGAAGATGGAGGCAACTAGAGATGAAGTGGTACCAAGTAAGGTGGTATTCCGATTCTAACGCGTCCGTGATACTAAGGTTGACGCGATTATTAAGAGGTTATAAAACTCTAGCGAGTAAAGGTATATCTAGAATAGTATCCTGTACGGAAGATAGTAACGATTACGAACTGGAAAAGAATGGGTATTGAGAAGCAAAAGCTATAGTGCTAGAAGCTATGATGAAATTCTGTTCAATAGACTTGAAAGAATTTGGAATGATCACTTAACGCGGATTAAGTTTTCTCACGATAATTGATCGTATGTCAGTATCGAGGTATCGCCTTATGAGATCCTTGAGGGAAGACAATGTCGATCTCCCTTATGTTAGGATGAAGATTGCAGAGCGCAAGATGCTCGGACCAGCAGTGGCCCAAAGGACCAAGGATATAATAGATTTAATCAGAGGACGGATGGTAGTAGCCCAAGATGGGAACACGAAGTATGTTGATTTGACACGAAAGGACAAGGAATAGGAAGTAGGGGACCTAGTGCTTTTATAGGTATTCCCTTGGAAAGGATGGATGAGGTTCGGAAAGAAAGGAAAGCTAAGCCCACGAATTGTTGGACCCTTTGAGGTATTAAAACGTATTGGGAAGTTAGCATATGAGCTAGCCCTACCCCCGAACATGTAGCAAGTTCATAACGTGTTCCACGTATCAATGTTAAGAAAGTGTAATCCGGATGCCAGACAAATAAGGGCATATGAGCGCATAGGCATGCAACTAGACGTAACCTATATGGAGCAACCAGGAAGGGTTATAGATCAAAAATGGACAAGTACTTAGGAGAAGGGTTATCAAACTAGTCAGAGTTTGATGGTAGAACCACAATGTGGGAAAAATTACGTGAGAGTTAGAAAGTGCAATTCTAAGAGAGTATCCCTATTTGTTTTCTATTTTGATTCCGGGACGGAATCCTTTTAAGGAGGGGAGACTGTAATAGCCCCAAAATTTTGAACCTTTTTGTAACCCTTATGAATAGTGTTGTTGCTGATTATGCTGAATAAGAAAACTTTTCATGCCACACTATGTAGGGGTTCTTTTATTGTTATTCTGAGATCTTATTAGTACTCTATATGATATATAAGTGTATGTAAAGATCGTCAGAATCCAAATTCAAACACTTTGATTTTTCCCGAAAATCCACCAGATACCGAAAGAATTGAGTATAAGGTAACAGGATAAAAAGGATTTAAATTCAAGGATTATAAGAGAGGATCATAAAAGGAATATAATGTATTGAGAGAGGTTAAGGAAACCCAAGTAATAAGATCCCGGGTATGATCCCTCAAACGATAAACGAAAATGAAAGTTAAGCGAACCGTATAACAGATCAGTGGTCATTAGACAAGTAATTAGAAGCTAATCAAAGAAGTTAGCGAGGATGATGTCATCAAACCAATAAGAAGAGGACAAGCATGGGAAGATGACATAGGATTGATGACCTAAGCATGACCAAAAGGGAAGGAGGTGTGGTTGATTTCAAGCCACACAAAAATCACCATGGTTAAAAGGTAAATAATTAAAACAAAAGCAAAAACAACCAACCAACAAATCATTTCACCAAAAACACAAGTTGACTTCCCATTTCAAGCTAAAAGCTCTCGGCCTCTTTTCCATTTCAAGAAGAAAAAAACCAAAATCCAAGTTCCAAGCTTCATTAATTAGTGAGGTAATTATCTAAGATTCCTTATGCATAGATATAGCTATCCTATAAGTTTGAGCTTCAAATTCCTTCACAATCTCTTCCTAAAATTCATGGAAGAAGAGGGTGAATAGTGTTTTTCAAGAACTAAAAATTTTGTTCTTGAGTTTTTGTTTAGATTAAGCTTTGGTAAGGACTTTCAAGGGTGATTCCAAGCTCCTTAGTTACTTTTACTCACCAAGGAAGGTATAATCTCAAACCCTAGCCCTACTTTTGTATATTTAGAGCTTTTGTGTTTAGTATGGTTCATGAGAAGATTGATTATTGAGTATTTAGAGATGTGTTGGTTTTGTGATGTGTTTGGAGTTATAAATCTTGTTGATTAGTTAAAGAACTTAAGTAAAGCTTTTAGTTCATATTGGGAAGTAGTATAAATTTGTAAATATTGAGTTTTTGGGGCTGTTATAGCATTGTATGTATGGATTTTGGTTGTATGGTTGAATTGTGGTTGATTGGTGGTTGATTTGGAGTAGGATAAAATTGGTAATCGCGTAAACATAGCCGTCGTAATGTCCGATTTACTTTAGACTGTTTTGTTCTTAACATCAGGACCCGAGAACTCACTTTTAGGTTTTGACCACTGCCATGATTAGATAGTTCATTTTACGATCTTCGTTTTGATATGTGGTTCGTTTGAATCCGATGTACGGTTTAGGAGAAACGACCGTTTTAAGTAACGGCATTTCGCGAACGAACCATTATCCCTCGCCTTACTTTGAAACATTGGTTAAAGACCTTAAATGACTAATTGGAGTATGAAACATTTATGTAAAGTGTATTAGGTAGTTGGTAAGGCACTCGCGAAAGAATCGCCTTAAAACTCTTAATGGTTAATTTATTAAAAATGATGGAGCCGAGGGTACTCGAGCGACTTAAGAGAATCATTAAGCGCAAAGCGAGCGTTAGAATCTAATTGGTTAAAGTATAGATTCTTAAGCGACTTTGGTTTAATTCCAACTTATATGTGTTTTATAGGTTACCGGACTCATCCCAGGACTTTTACCACCCCCAGTCGCTCGGGTAAGTTTTCTACCCGTTATACTGTTGTTGTGATGTATATATGTATATGCATTATCTTGTGATAAGTGCATGATTGTTATTAGCAAATCTTGCGATATATTGGAGCATGTGATATGGTATATATGCATGTCTGTTTCGTAATCTTGATATCTAATTGTTGATTCAATTGCTTATAAGTTGCATAATACCTATGCTAGAGATAAGCAGTAGTTGCGTATACCCTTAGTATAGGGGACCCAAAGGTGAACATTTTTCTAAACCGGGAGTCGATGTTCCCGAGTATTATATATATATATATATATATATATATTGATATAGTTTTCAAAACTATTAATCGAATAAGGTTTATTCGATAACTTTATTTTATTTAATGAATATTATTCTGAATATTCATTCGAGGACTTAGACTCCGCTTACTTTATTTAATGAATATTATTTTGAATATTCATTCGAGGACTTAAGACTCCGTTTATTTTATTTAAGGAATATTATTTTGAATATTCATTTGAAGACTTATGACTCCGCTTATTTATTAAATAATATTCTTTATTTTATTAAAGAATAATGTTTCGATAATCAAACTTATTTTCGATTATTCAAATAAAGATCGTACTTTCGTATAAGTATATCTTTGGTTATTAATATTCATTTCAAGTATGAGTTTTAAAACTTTTACTTCAATTATTTTTATAAGGATTATCCTTATGGGAATATTATTTAAATAATAATATTCAGATATTTTCTAATATATCGGGGCTGATTTATTTCATTAAATCAACATTACTCCAAACATTCTTAAAAATGTTTTCGAGTCTTCAAAATGATTTTAAAAGTTAGAGCGGATCCCAAAAAACTCGTTTCCAGATTTAAGATCTTCCTTTCGAAGGAGACTTGAATATTCACTCAAAAAGCTTAGGGATCTGGCTCTGTGGTGTTTTTTTATATTCGCAACGAGGTTGCTGTTTTGAAAAAACAATTTGATTACTTCCCCAATATTCGGGAAGTAAGTCCATCTAATTGAGTCGGCATAAGCGACAGGCCGGGGTACGGTCTATGAAGGTGTAAGAGGCTGGGTGACAGTCCATCCACGCGTGAGTGGCCGGATAACGGTCTAGCGCAAGGTCCTAATGCGGCCAGGGTGATGACCGGCGAGGAATTCATCCATCTACAGTAGAAAAGGTTACTTATTGGTATCTTTTCCTGATCAGCAAGATATCAGGTTTATGCCAAGGTTTTCTCCTTTCCAAATTCATTGGATATTACAACTCTGTTTATAATTTTCATAACAGAAGTTTTCAAGGAGTGTATAAAATGTATATATATAGGTGTATATATATCGGGACTTAATGAAGTATCTCGTAACTTCATTATTTATAATGATATTTCAAAGATTGAATCTATCCAAGTCTTATCTTGTAGTCTCATCAGTGTGATGAACTTTTGAAACTAATTATAACTTGAACGGTGGTAGTTCAAGTAGTATTCGGAAAAGATATAAGTATATTGGAGTATCTTGTAACTTCATCTTTTAAACTTATATCTAGTAAATGATTATCTTGTGCATGTCAAAGATTTTCAGAAAAACGTTGAGACAAGGTTAGATATATGAGATCACCTTGCAACGATATTTTTATACAGTTATAAACTGGAACTCTGTGGATGTTATACATGTCAGAGGATTTCAAATATTATGAAAAGTATATATATGTATATATATACTGAATATTTTGTGACTTGGTCGCGTTAAGATATCAGCTTGGTTCATTTCTTTTGACCAAGACTTTCATGAGTACTATGAGAATGCTCATATATTGTTAATCATTATACATATTATTTTGGTGGGCTTGTTGCTCACCCTTGCTTTCTTCTTTCATCACACAACAACAGATAGAAAAGATGAACAAGACCAAGCTTCCAATTTACAAGCGGTTAGGAAACGTTCCGCAGTTTTCTGGAAGCGTTGATGCCGTCGTAGCTGAGGTAGGAGCTACCAATAGGCTAGGTTTTCAACTATTGATGAACCAGACTTATGTATAATATGAATTGTATTAATGGTAAGGAATATGTAAATTATTCAGAAACCCTTTTAAGGTGTAACGGTTTATAATTGTGGAATATAATGACTTGTGTTATTTTTGGCATTCATCTCTGAGACTATAACTTTTGGTGTGTGTGTGTATGTATTGTAGGGTCACAGTACTCAGCAGTTGGTTGACTGTTAAGATTAAGTATTGATAAGGGAAATGGAACTCGTGACAACCAGAATCCCCGACCCCGGATTTGGGGGTGTTACAACTGTCAAATCCTGATGATCCAAATCCTGACACTCCTTCAGATTCTGAACATAATCATTGTACCAATGAACCTGCATATGTTGAGGGGGAGCAACGGCAAGGGTCAGCTGATGGTACTAACACTGAAGAATCATCTCAAGGTTCTTCTCAATCAAATCTCTGAGAATCCAATAATGATTTAACATCAGATGAACATAAGTCAAGTCCTAATATTTCATCAGGAGATAACACAACAGATTCAGGGGGATCCACAAATGCATTTGATGAGGAATACAACTCAGGGGGAGCATCCAGCTCCAGAAGGACACTTCCCAGTGCCAGAAAATGGACTATAGATCATACTCCTGATCTGATCATTAGAAATCCTGATGATGGTGTAAAGACAAGAAGTGCAACTCAGAATGAATGTTTATATCATAATCTACTTTCAAAATAAGAGCCAAAGAAAGTAGAAGATGCACTCAAGGATGCAGATTGGGTCATGGCTATGCAAGAAGAATTGAATGAGTTTAAAAGAAATGAAGTATGAAAGTTGGTGCCTAGACCTAAGAACAGGTCAATTGTAGGCACAAAGTGGGTCTTTAGAATCAAGACTGATTCTGATGGTATAATCATCAGAAACAAGGCAAGATTAGTGGTTAAAGGTTATTCCCAATAGGAAGATATTGACTATGATGAGACATTTGCTCCTGTTGCTAGGATGGAAGCAATCAGAATCGTCTTGGCATATGCTGCCCACAAGAAGTTTAAAGTCTTCCAGATGGATGTCAAGAGTGCATTTCTCAATGGAGAACTTGAAGAGGAAGTCTATGTTGAACAACCACCAGGATTCGTGGATCCTAAACATCCTGACTATGTTTACAAACTTGATAAAGCACTATATGGACTAAAGCAAGCAACTAGAGCATGGTATGAAACTTTTGCTCAGTTTCTACTTGAAAGTGGATTCAAAAGAGGTACAATAGATAAAACCTTATTTTATCTGAATAAAGGTAAAGATTTGCTTTTAGTCCAAATTTATGTGGATGATATCATTTTTGGATCAACTAATCAAACACTGTGTGATAAGTTTTCATAGTTGATGCAATCAAGATATGAAATGAGTATGATGGGAGAGATGAGCTATTTCCTAGGCTTGCAAATTAAACAGACTGATAATGGCATCTATATTAATCAGTCCAAGTACACAAGGAATCTACTTAAGAGGTTTAATATGCAAGAAAGTGCAACTGCAAGTACTCCTATGACAACTGCTACAAAACTTAATCCTCATGAAGGTACAACAGTTGATGTCACAAGCTACAGAGGTATGATTGGTTCTCTTTTATAACTAACTGCTAGTAGGCCAGACATTATGTTTGCCACCTGTTTGTGTGCAAGATTTCAGGTAAATCCAAGGGAGCCACATCTAATTGCAGTAAAGAGAATTTTCAGATACCTCAAGGGTACTGTTTCACTTGGACTTTGGTATGTGAGGGAAGCTGATTTTGCATTATATGGTTACTCAGATGCTGATTTTGCTAGATGCAAAATAGACAGGAAGAGTATATCAGGAAGCTGTCAGTTTTTGGGAGGCAGATTAGTCTCATGGTTCAGCAAGAAGCAGAAATCTATTTCTACTTCAACTGCTGAGGCTGAATATATTACAGCTGGGAGTTGTTGTGCTTAGTTGTTATGGATGAAAAATCAGCTCATGGACTATGGATTATCATTTTCAAAATTTTTTATTTATTGTGATAATCAAAGTGCTATTTCTATGACACAAAATCTGGTGTAACACTATCTTACTAAACACATCAGTATCAGATATCACTTCATAAGAGAGCATGTCATGGAAGGAACCATGGAGCTTCATTTTGTTCCTACTGATCAGCAGCTGGCTGATATCTTCACAAAGCCATTACCTGAAGCAACGTTTACAAAGCTTGTAAATGAACTTGGTATGATTAGTTGGGATAAATAAATTATTTTCATTTTATATCTGATTAAATCCTGATGTATATTGATCAAATCCTTATATGTCCTAAATGCTATTTTTAGATATTAAGCCAGGAATATTTGATGTATTTTATTTTATTTCATGCATAATGAATTAAGTGAATTTATTTGCTAAATGTGTATGTATGAATAAATATATCATTGTCATAATTACAAATCATTCTAGGGAGACGCGCCTCAACAAGACATCTTTTGGTTAAAACATTAAGTTAACTCTTCACTTAATAATTGATCAGTCCTCTAGTCCCTTGATATTCCTTTGGCTATTTAAACGTCATTTCAGTTCAGTCATATCATCTCCTATTCTCACACAAAATGATCTTCTCTCACTCAAACACATCTCTTCATTTTCATTTCTCACAAACAATGGCGAACTCCAACTGGTTCTACTGCTATGGCACAAATATTGTGACAATTTTTTGAAATGAAATCCAAACTCCATATCCCATCAACGATATTCCACACGACATCTGGATTCAACTTCCAGACGTCATCAAAAATGATCTTCTGTTTTTCCAAAGAGAATTTTACCTCCACAATTTTAAACAGCACGAGAAAATTATTCATCTTGTCGTTCTCTTTGTTGAAAGTAGGAAGAAGCATTGAACATCCTCCATCCATTTCTCTTCACCATCATCTTTGTCATGCTTCTTAGACTAAGGTTGTTGATGTTCATCTTCTTATACTAGGACTATCTTGTAACTTCTTTTGCATGTAATTCACAAATTTCATGAAATGTATTCTTCTGATATATTAATGAAATTTCTTTTGATTGCAAGATTTAGTCTACGCTTATTTCGCTATATATGCATGTGAATGTTCTTATTGAAGCCCGTTAATCTTTACATCATCCACTTAAAATGTATATCTTTATGATTGTTTTGATTAAAATTAAGGTTTGCTAATAATTTGTGATGCTTTGACAAACAACTGTTAAATTCGAATCGATATATCATGAGTTTGTCAAATCCTGACAGAAACGAGGTCTTAAATACTGACGACAGGTCAGCACGTTCTAATTCAGATTATTAGTCTTAATTAATTTCTGAGTAGTTTTCTTGCTGTAATTAAGTGTCTCACTTAATTAATGGTTAATGGTGGATTATATGATAAACAAATTTCTGCAGTTGTGTCTTGACATATCTGTATGTATTTTGTTTTTAATTCTGCAATTTACTCTATCGTCAAATTCTATTACTCAATAATTGTTACCTGTTCGAAGTCAAATTCACTAAATTACCTTCTTCATATGAATGTGTTATACATACTCCAGAGTAGTAAAGGTATAAAACCAGAAGAAATCATGTGACACAATTCATCATATACATAGTTTCCTTGTGTACATCTCACTTATACTCTCTCTCACAAGCTATACACATCATGACACCGTCTGAAGTTTCACCACTTTTCAGCCAAACCACAATCATTCATAGAATTACATTTGGTACTAACAGTTACTTAGCTCTGCTTACACATCAGCAGCTACCATCATCTTTTCATGATATTCAGGATTTTCTACTTCAATGTCCAATTGGGTATGCTCTTATGAATCCTGTCAAGGTGTCATACAGGGTCGTCATGCAGGTATGGAATAAAGCTTTGGTAAATTCAATAAACACTGGCTTTACTTTTGAGTATGAGGGCCAAAGATATGAAGTTGATGCTGATATTCTGCTTTAAGTCTTGAGATTGCCTGCCCCCTTGATGGTGCTCCTGATACTCATACCACTGAGCAGTTGTTTGATATGCTAAGGACTTTAGGCTATCAAGGAGAAATCACAACCATTGGAAAACTGGCAAGGACTAAACTGAAAAGAGAATGGAATTTTTTTTTTGATTGTATCAGTAGGTGTTTCATGAATAAGACAACAAATTTTGATGCTCTTCCATCCACTTCTCTGAAAATTGGGTACTTACTTCTTTACTCTGGTAATTTTGATTATGGTAATACTATACTACAATTCATAATTGCTAGGAGAGCAGATGCTTCAAGAGTGATAGGGTATACTAGATTTATACAACTGATCTTCCATTTTCTATGCTCTAATGTTATTTTTGATGATGATGAATTACTCCCTGTTTTTCAAATTTCTGAAAAAGCTATGACTGATCATATTAAAAGGGATGAAAAGAACAAATTTTCAGGACCTCCCTTTCTTCCTAGAGAGGTCAGGCAATTTCTGTTAAGAAATAGACCTAATCCTATACAAGTGCCTACAAATCCTGATGCTGACACCTCTGTCACAGTTCCTGATGCTGAGAATCAAGAAACCACCCATCTTGCTTCTAACCCAAGCATTTCTTCTCTCAAACAACAAACACACTCAGCTTCTAAATTAGCCTCCTCTGCTGTCTCTCAAAAGACATCAGTTGTAACAAAGAAACGGTTATTTAAGAAATCTGTCACATCTTGACAGAAAGATAAACAAGCCTCACTGAGTGAGAGTGAGAAGAAAGAAGATTGCTTTCCAGTCAGAAAAAGAAGACTGATCATACAAGAGTATTCTGACTCAGATGATCAGATGCCAATAAGGTCTTTATGAAAAATTATGAAATCCATTGGTCAATATCCTGATGACTCTGTTGACACTACTGGAACCAAAGAGCCAACTACTGATGCTAGTGTTATACTCGACAAGCTTCCAGTAATTAAAGCAAATGCTGAACTCAAGACAACTGCAACCCGCCAGTTGAAAAGAAAAAGTGAAGAAGTAGTTGGATATATTAGAAAGAAGAAGAAGACTCAGCCTCTTACCAAGGATGTCAGTACACAAGAACTTAAGTCTCAAAGGAATTTAGCAACTGCAACACATCCAGTCACACAAGAACCATCTTCTCAAAGGGAAGATGCAGACACCGAGGCTGCACAAATCATTGTTAATATTTCTTAGAGTGATCTTCTTGCTGACTCTATTCAACTACTATAGGAAAAGCAAACTCATCAGGAAATACTGTCAAAGGTGGATGTAATCATAAATGATCCTATTTTGGAGAAGAGCACACAAGAACCTTCACCAAGCGTTACTGAAGCAGCTCATATTTCTCAGACTCCACAAGAACCATCAGTTCAAAGTACTGATGTTGGTCTCTCACCTTCTCCTGAAAGATCAAATCCTGATGACAATAGCTCCTACTCAGATTCATTCTTTAACTGAACTAGCTACTATTGATGATCCCCTACTGATTGCTAGTTTGCAAAAGCATCCTGATGTGCTGTTTGTTCCTCCACTATCCTCACTTCCACTTGAGGACTCACCTTCAGGTATTGCTAACTTCCTCATATATTCTCATGTTTGTATGATTATAAATAGTCTCTTCTTTAAGGTTACCTCTATTTATATGACAAGCATACAACTCTTCTCAGCCATCTCTTATTTCTTTGCTAAATGTGTGATTGAGCCTTTCTATGAGACTGTGTGAAAATATCATATATAAAAAAAAATTAGTGGCAGTCTCCTGTACTGGCAAAAGGAGAGGTAGCTTTGAGACAAGAATCTTATAAGTTATTCTTTACTTATAAAGTTTCTTCTGTGAGAACAATATTACTCTTAAAAGTAATATATTATATGAGAAGTGATGAGATCATTTGAAAAGAACAGAGAGATTTAGGTGTTACTATGTTTCTATTTCAGGATCTCATCAGCCACATGCATTTCTTGCAAAGGATTTGGATAAAGGCAAGGCAATTCTGCCTAATTCTGTGGGTTGTCTGATTCTGGTGATGACAGTGATGAGGATGATTCTGACACAACTCAGCTTAAGTCTGAAATTGATGCATCTAAGAAGTCCAATGTTGGTTCTTCTTCGCAATTCAATGAAAATCCTTCTTATTACAATGCTGATGCTGAACATTTTTGACAGACAGAATGGGATTATAAATGGAAACTTGCAAATACTTCTATCTCATCTGCTGTTGGCCTGCAACATATTCATCGTGCCTATGATGAAATTCAAACTCCTGATTTGAAGTTGCATCTTAAGGCCTCCACTATTTCTGTTAAAGGAATTCACTCTGACCTTGATGAAATGAAGAAGTCTCATGCTGCTGTCAAGGAGAAAATTGATGGATTTATGCTTCACACACCTACATCAGCTGAACTCAAAAGTGTGAAAAATATTATCATAGATGTTGTTGATTCTCAACACAACATGGCCTCTAGAATTTCCTCCTTAGAAGATAAGGTATCTTCTATAGGTGACAAACTGGATGCTCTGTTTTCTATTCTTTCAAATACTGATGCCAAAAAAGAGCAGAAGATAGTTGCTATAAAATGTACACCGGATTCTATTCAGACAAAGGATAAAGATATTGATGATGATAATGATGGTGATAAGAATAAGAATCCAGTTACAGATGTTCAAATTGCTTCTACTGCTCAACAACTTCAACATTCCAAGAAGACTGGTTCTTCAGGATAAAGGAAGTCTACTGGTACTCATAAAGCCAAGCACAAGACTACTGTTGATGCTCCTGAGGATGATGACGTTATAATCTCTAATTTAGCATATGCTAAGGGATTATTCTTTCCTTATAGGCATAAGGAAACAGGTGAAGAGATTGTCTTGTACTACAAAGATAAGAGGTTTGAGCAAAAGAATGCTAGGAGTGCTCTTGGGTATATGACTGAAGAATTTTCTGATCTAACACCTGAAGAAGTAGTTATGCAACAAAAGGAGCTAATGGCTCAAATTGAAGCTGAAGCTAACACTTCTAAAGGAAGAGGAAAAAGAGGTGGGAGATCTACAAGAGCTAGAGGAAGAGGAGGAAGAGGAAGAACTTCTAAATCAAGTCAAGTGACTGCATTTAACTCTACTTTCTGAATTTTCTATCCAGAGAAGGTTATGTTCCTGTACAAGGACATGAAGGAGATGAAGAAATTCAGATGCCAGAATAGTTAATTATACAAAGAAAGAAAAGATCATCCACTGACATTGATCAAGCTGATACAACAAATCAAAATGTAACTCCTGATGCAGACACAAATCCTGAGGTAAAAGCAGATCCTGATACTATGAACCTGATAACTGATTTTGACTATGATAAAAAAGTGATCGAAGCATTAAATGATTCAGCCTTTACTACAGTAGTCACTCCTTATATTTCAGAGGTTGATGAAAAAGAAAAGGTTGATAGAAGGAAAGTTGATCAAGCATGCAAAGATTATGTGCAGAGAGTTTTAAAATCAAAGAGAGAACTATAGCATAAAGCAAAAGGGAAGATTCATGATCTGTCTACAAGTTATGCTCCTCTCAGCAAAAAGGATAGAAGATGGAAAGACATTTATACATTCGATTATCCTAAAGGGTTCAAGCATGTTGAATTTGTGTTAGCAGGATTAAGAGATCCTATTTCAGAACAGGAAGATGTTGATAAGTCCATCAAGAAAACTTCTTGGGTGGAATACGATGAAAAACTGAAATTTGTCGAATCTCGAACCAGAGAAGGCATTGGTCATTCTGATATGGAGATTCCAAGATCTGATATGCTGGATACAAATACTCTGACTGAGAATCTTGGTGAACGAATTTCTCCTTCACATCTTGAGAAAGTTGAAGCTGTGAAGATTGTTTATAGAAAGGTAAATGATAATGATGTCAGAGAAGAGATTCTGTACTTTTTCAGATATGGTAAAGTAAAGAGCTTTACATTGCAACAACTCTTGATGAAGACTATGACAGAATTGAAATACATTCACTATCTTCTTAGAGTTGAGAACAGTGTCACCAGAAATTGGTCTTCTATGATACTTGAAGTCATCAGAAGAAGATTCATGACAAAAGATGATAAATACAATGGTGATTATGTTCCTGAGTACATAACTTATACTGGTTAAGAAATAAAGATGAAAAAGGGAGTTGTAGTGCTAAAAGTTTTTCTCAACAATCCTCAGTTATCCTTCAGTCCTGATCATGAAGATGTCAGTTTAAGCTTCATGTTGATTGGTGATCTTGAGATAAACAAAAGCTCAATTTCTAAATTAAGATCAGCCATCTATTAGCTTGGAGAAGACACTGAAAAGAAGAGAGAGTTGAAGAAAAAGCTTTTTAAAGTCCTACGAGACAAGGAGGAAGAAAGATTGAAAAACTTTCTGGAAACAACTATCAATTATCTGAAGATACTGAAGTAAGCTTTATTCCTTGTACATTTTGTAGATTGGTTTTGGCATCATTGAGAATGAAATTTGTGCTTCATTACATTAAGCATAAATTGGGGGAGATTGTTACATATTGAATTCTCAATGATCAGAAGGAGCTCAGGATCTGGCTGTTTGGTGTCATCAGTATTTGATGTGTTGTCAGGATTTGACACATCATCAGCATTTGGGTGTCATCGGTATTTGAAGACAGTCAGCTTAGAAGATTTGTTCAGTTCCTTGTATTATGGAGTAGATATCTTTTACATCTGAGTTATAGGACTTTATCTTTTCAGTTGAAGATATGTATCAGTTTCAGTTAGCTTTTGATAATGCATATCGTAGATTGATTTGTTGTAGCTGTGTAGTATATAAACACAGTTTAGGTCATCATATAGTGTATCGATCTCGAGTATCATTTGACATAGCAGCTCTCAAGAACATCAGTATTTCTTGAGAGAGTTTTGTAACAGTTTTTATCAGATATATAAAAAGCTGTTATATTTTATTACTTGTTCGAAATATTTATACAATTGTATCCAACCCCCCTTAAACGATTGTATCTTCACTTGGCAACAACTCTCCTTTCTCCAAGGCCATGGGTGCATAATTTCCAACCTCCTCATCTTCATAATTATCAGAATCATCCCAACTCTTTCCTTCTGCAATGTAAGCTTTACCCTGTTGCTTCTTCAAGAGAGCTTCATACTTTGCCTCAAACTCAAGATAGGCTTTATCTTTCTTCACCTTTTTAGGCTTCCTGCATTCAGTAGCAAAATGACCCAATTCATCATAATTAAAGAACCTTATTTTTGATCTATCAACAGATCCAGTTTTAGTATCCACTTTTGCCACCAGGAGTGTATTGTCTCTTTCCTATCCAACTGTTGTCCTTGTTAAATGTTTGTCATTTACTCTTGAAGAACTTTGGCTTTTTAACTATAATATTAGAGAATTTCCTAACTAGATAAGCCATGGATTGATCTAACTCATCCATTTCATCCAATGTATAAAACTCATCTTCTTCAAGTTCCAGAATGACTTGCTTCATTGGTTCCTTGTTCTTTTGCTCAATGCTTGAGACAGCTGGAGTCTGGATCTCTAATTCATCATCAGATGAATTGTTGTCATTAACAACTAGTGCACTTGTTCCATCAATAATGTCCCATTGACAAGTTCTTAAGGATTTTCTTTGAATTATTTCCAGTTCATATGTTTTCAAAATCCCATATAACACCTCCAGTGTTATCCTGCTCAAGTCTCTTCCTTCTTTTATGGCTGATATTTTCTGTTCAAGATGGTCAGAAAGGATGAGCAAAAATTTTAAGTTAACCTCCTCAGCTTCATAGTACTTGTCATGAAGCTGCAAGTCATTAATCAGCTTATTGAATCTTTCAAACACATCAGTAACACTCTCCTTTGGTTTTTCCATAAAACCCTCATACTGAGAAACCAGTATTCTCCTTTGATTTGACCTAACTTCCTCTATACCTTCACACAATATCTCAATCTTCTCCCAGATTTGCTTGGCTATGTCACAGTTGACAATATTGTTGTACATAACATTGTCAAGTGACTCTATCAGAATTAACTGTAGCTCGGTGTCAAGAAAGACTTTTTCTTTCTCAATGTCTGTGTATTTTGAAGGATCTTCAGGACCATAATGAGCTGGGATGATCATGTCTCCATCTGTAGATTCTTCAATTCTTTCCATAGGAGTGAAAGGTCCATTTTTCAGAATCTGGATGTACAAGGGATTGGCCATCCTTAGAAATAGCATCATCTTCTTCTTCCATAATGTGTAGTTAGTCATATCAAAGGCTGATATCTTTATACTGCTTATCTTTTGTGTATTCATTCTTCCAAGATCTTGATCTGTTTACTTTTAGATTTTGCTCTGATACCACTTGTTAGATATTGGATACAACATAGAGAGGGGGGGGGGGTGAATGTGTTTTGGATATTTATAGCCTTTTTCAAACTTTTATAGATGGTGAACAAAGCAGATTAATTTGTAGAGATATTGTGTTTAATAGAATTAACAAAGCATGCACAACAAACACAGTATTTTAAAAACTCACTTAACTTTGTATTAAAATTAAGTATGTCTTGATACAAATTCCTGGGTTCTTTTGTAAGTAAAGAACTCAACTTCTATTTTGAGAGAGTTACAAGAAAATCTAGAACTGTTTGTTACTTATAAAATAAAGGACCAGTGTTTACTTTACAAATTAGTAAACACAGGTTTACACAGCATGCAATAAGATGTACTAAACCCTACCTTAAGTTATCTCTAAAGCTTTCCATTTATGGCTTAGTGAATCTTTGCAAATTGTGAAGGTCTGTGACTTTCCTTTGTCAGTTAATCTTGACCCTTGATCTTGCACTCTTCAAGCTGCTTTTGTAGACTTTTCAATCTAAGTGATTAGATCGTTTGTTGATTGATAATCTTGAATCTTTAACTTGTCTGCATTATGTACTTGAGGTTCATATCGAGATCTCCAGTTTGTTGTATAGAGAACTGACATATCGATAAGTATAATGGCTTATCGAGAACTCTGAGTTCTCTATAAGTATTTTGACTTTTCGAGGTCTCTGAGTTCTTTATAAGTGAACTTGGCTTGTCGAGGTCTCTGAAACTCTGTATGTATAAATGACTTGTCTATATCTTTGAGATCTCGATATGCATTTTGACTTGTCAAGATCTCTGAGATCTCTAATGAGAAATTGACTTGTCGATATCTTCAATCTTCATATCTTCATTTTGACTTGTAGATTGACTTGTCGATATCTCAGAGATCTCTATATATATTTTGACTTGTAAATACCTCTGAGATCTCTAATGATAATTTGACTTGTCTATATCTCCAATCTTCATATCTTCATTTAACCTGTCGACATCTCTGGGACTTCTCTATAAGCTATTTTGAACTTCTCGATAAATTATTTTGGAGTTCTTGAATGACTTCTCTATATGACTTGATCTGTGACTTGTAGATATCTTGACTTAGAACATTTTACCTAAAACATATTTATTCAACTCCAAACTTATTCACCTTTTCTCTGAGGCATAATCTTGTTGATCTTCTTTAACATTCCAGAAAAATAATATTCCAGTCTGATCTTTAACATTTTTACAGACTCAAGTAATATAATATAAAATACAGATTTAGACTATTTTACAATTAAATCTTAGGTTTGTCAATATGACTTAGTCTTGTTATAGTACACGCATGTTTTGCACAACAATCTACTCCAATTTGTGAGAAGATTATTTATCACAAATTCATGCCGGATAACAAGACTAACCCCAAATTAAAAAAAAAATTAAAATATTTACAAAAGATGTTATTTTATTTTAAATATATTTATATAAATACGATAATACATAATATTGAATTATGTAATTGTTTTAGATTTGCATTTTAGGTTAAAAATTATTTTACAAATACGGATACAGTCGGATGTTTTGGCAAGGTTTTTCTAACACCTGGATGTTTATAAAAAAAAACCCCAAATTTATTAGTGAAAATAATGAAAACATGTGAGATGGAGAGATGACCCAAGACCAAGAGTCGTGGTGGGTACTGGGTAAAGCAAAGCAGGGGAGTCACTGGTCAGTCGATGTACGAATCTGTATCTGTTATTACAACAAAAAGTACAAAACCCAACATTTAAGATTAACTCTTTCCTCTGTAGCAAGCAAACCCCCAAAACAAGAATCAAGACAACTCCGATCACAAACCATATGGATTTACACAACACCAAACTTCAATTACTTCTCCTTGCCTCTGCTCTCATTATCCTCAGTTTCACAGGTACCTCCATACTTACATACATCCATTTATTTGTTCTCTCTATTTTTTACTCATTGTCTGCACTTCATTTTGATATCGCCATGTATTAATTTCTACTTCAAGTTTAGGATTGTTATTCCCTCTACCTTATTTTTATGTGCAACTAAGTTAAGTTCTTTATGAGCTACTTGAGTTCGAGGTCTTAAATTCTTTGAATTTGACTTCCTTATATCGAACCCAACTCAATTACTTCCCAAGTAAATTAGCCATCTCAAGTATCAAAGTATTCGACTTTGCTTAAAATTCTTTTCTTTAAAATTAAATTTTAACTTTTTCTTCTAATTCAAGCTTTCAAGTGGAGTTCGAGTATATAAATCTTGATTCCAGTCTGAATTTTTAAGTTTAATTTTTTTTGGCTAGCGTCGCTTTTTTTGAGATTAAGCTTAATATTGTTGGCTTGCCTCGGTTTAATTACACCCCTACTTATAGCCTAGTGGATACCCCAACTTCTCTTCTTGATATTTCGAGGCTTTGTGGAGGCTTGATGTGTGATAAGATTTTGGGAATTGATATTCCACAAAAGAAATTGTAAAATGCTTGTGTTTATTAAATTTATTAAAGTTAAATTGGTAGAGTCTTCCTTCTATGCCTTTTGGTATGCACATGAAAGAAGTTTGATGCAAGAACATGTACTTTTTTACGATGTTCTGCTCTTTGTCTTTGCCTCTCAGTTTTGCATGAGTGTGACCTAATTGACGAGCAGGTACCTTTTTATCTGGAAAGCAGGGATACTCGGGTAAGGTGAAGAATCGCGTAGGCGGTGCGCGACGCGTGCGGGGGTGCGCCGCGGTGCGCCGGGGTGCGTACGCGGTGCGCCATGTGGCGTGTCGGAGAATTGCAGAGACTCGATACGGGGGGGTGCGGGAAGGGGGTGCGGGAGGGGTAGCATTTGTAATTTCACATCAACTAGTTGGAAAGGGAGGCGACAAACACTGCTCCTCTTCTTGTCATTCTCCGGCACCGACGTTCTCCGGCCAACTTCTTCTCTTCTCGTAACGGGTCTTCTCTTCTTTTTCTCTGTTCGTTCCCGTCTTCCCTTTCTTCCCTTTCTTCTCTGCCCTTTCCAGCCTTTTCTTCTCTGCTAATCCGGTCGACGTCGATGTCGACGGTGTGTCTTCTCTCTCTGTGTAACGTGTGTATATGTTAATTGGGCTGGGCTTTTATTTTGTGGGCTAGTAGGTACAAGTCTCACACTCACAGTCACTGTCCATTTTTAGTTTTATTGTTTAATGTTTATTTTTGTGATTTTGTTTGTTAAATATTGTTATATATATGTTTGTAGGAATAAAATGCTTGAAGCCTTGAATTGACAGTGTTATTAATATTTTGCAACTTCTAATTGTTAAATATTTGATGTGTTTTATTTACATTTTCTAAGTAATTGTTAAATATATATATATATATATAATATATTTAAAATATTTTAATATTTTCCGTATCCCCCCACACCCGTATCCCCATTTTTTGAAATTTGCCGAATTCCTGTATCCCCGCACCGCGCACCCCCGCACCCGCACCCGTGCTTCATAGCTTTTTATACTTTCATTAGTTAGATAAGATGTTCTTTGTCAACATGAGGACGTATTCTGATTAATTAAAGCAAGTGAAGACCAAAAATATTTATGTGTTCTTGCAAATGTGAAGTTCACCAGTGCACCAATATTCTTCAATTTTATTCCTTTTTGCCTCTAGTAGTTTTCAAAACTTGTCCCGGAGTCCTGACTAACCCCAAAATGGCATAAAAAACTTACAAAAGTATTATACGTAATTACGTATCATCTATAGTAACTTACTTATTTTAACACTTAAGCATGAGATACAAATTAAGACTTCCTCGTAACACCGTAATTAGGGGAGTTGGTAATTTAACATGTATGGGAGCTCTCTTGACCCAGCAGTCTCTGATTTGAATCCTTGTAATCCTAATATTTTCAAAAGATTTAGTTGGACTTTGAGGTTGAAAATTGCTATAAAGAGAGGATCCAATGATCCACTCTTCAATCACAACATGGGAGTTAGAGTGGGGAGACGTATGAACTTATGCTCCCCTCCAAACACCTCAAGGATTTTGGGAGAGTTCTTAACTTAAAAACATAATCATATCTGAAACTTTTTTCAATTTGTTGCAGAACCGCGTGTTTTCATGTTAGTGCTGCTGCTGCTGTTGCTTTGTAGTATGTAGTTGACTCAAATTTGATTTTTGAAAGATGTTATATGTAAAGATGTTATGTATATTGAGTAGATGTTATATGTAAATATATATACACGTATACAACTGTACGTACTCTATATCTTCATCTCCATTTATAAAATTGAAACCAGTCTCCTAAATATTTGGGTTTCTTTCTCAAAATTTACATGTTTTTCAGATTTAGATTTGAAGCTATGCAGTTTTTTTAGGTAGGTTATGATGATCAGCATTTTAATAATTGAAATTGATTAAACTCTTACTGTTAATTGGTTCAAAAAAATTTGATCTCTCTTTATTCTACGGTGATCTTCTTTATTCGAAAGGTTTTTTTAGGAGGGGGGGGGGTGTCTTATTGTCCTCCATGGACCTTCATGATTTTATTATCAGTTTTAAGTATCTCATTTTATTGTTTAAAATTTGTCTACAATTAGTAATAATTTTGGTATAAAAACTACTGATTGTCTAATTTTAACGTGCATGCTTATTTAAGTTATACGTAATTTCTGAAAAATTCCTAACATATATATATATATATATATATTTAAAATATATTTTGTTTCAATATTTAAGAAGCCTGCTTAAACTTTAATGTGTTGTCTGACTAACTTGGACACTTTAACATTGTACTCATCTGTCTACATTAGAGGTGATCAACTTTAGCTCCTACAGAAGTACTTAGTACATAAAAAAGTAAGTGGGTATCGACGATTGTGTAGGAGGTTTAAAATTTTACAAAGTCTCCAGCATTACTTATTTCAGCAGTTAATGAAAAAAAATAAAAATTAATCAATAAATTGCAGCAAATCATGCCTGTGTATTTACGTATGTGAATGCTGTTGTCTTGTCATTTCTCTTCATGCAAGTAATGTAAAGGGTCTTCCTCTAACCCATTGAGATTTTAGAGCGATTGGTTCCTTGACATGGTATTAGATACTAATACTGGAAAAGGCCTTACTCTAACACCACATATTCCACAGTTATTTTGTCTCCATTATGTATGTATATATATTTATATATCTGTCGTGTGTGTGTAACACTGGCATAACAATGCTGATTATGAAATTTTAAAGCGATTTGTATGTACTTATCTGTAGAATGTATACTTTTATGCCGACTCTTCTTTAGATGTATTTGAAAATAGTTCTGACATTCTTTTTACCAAAGCTGAAAAATGTAGGCAGTTGGTTGGTGAAGATGCCTCATCACAGAGTGGCAAATTTACTTTTCTAAACTGTTTTGATGGGAGCACTGGAACAATGGCGTGTGCGGTGAAGGAGGGCGTGAAGCTCTATGTCTACACCATCAGATCATCTCATGTCGAGAGAGCTAGACATAAAGCAATTGAGGCTGCGCTAGTTGATGCACTTTCACAAGGCATGAATGCTAAAGATGCAGCATTACAAGCCCAGCAAGAGGGAAAAAAGGCTGCAAAACTGGCAACCCGAAAAGCCAAGCGCATTTTAGGGCCTATAATTTCGTCTGGGTGGGATTTTTTTGAGGCAATATATTATGGGGGAACAATAGCAGAAGGATTTCTTAGGGGCACTGGTACTCTAATCGGAACTTATGCAATTGGATATGTTGGCGAGCAAAAGTTTGGAAGAGTCGGTTATCTAGTGGGAAGCGAATTTGGAAGTTGGGTTGGAGGAAGGGTTGGGCTAATGGTATATGATGTGGTTAACGGTGTCAGCGTCCTTCTTCAATTAACTGAGATCGCGGAGACTATATCGTCTGACAATATCTCAGAGTCTGAAACTAAAGAGTATGTGACATCTGTGCTAGAAACTGCACAGCCACCCGAAGGAGGAAATATCTTGATTGATATAATCTCTAAACTAGTATCTCAGATATTTCCTGAGACTCCATATGATTCAAAGAAGAATCCGGCATCTGACTTTGATAGTTCCGAATCTTTTGAGGACTCCTACACTAATGAAACCCCTGGCTATAGGAGCTCTGAAACTGTGGAGGACACCAATGCCTATGAGTTTTCTAATTATGAGAGCTTCGGAACACATGAAGAACTTTAGAAAATATGAATCCAGGTGAGTCCGTTTTATATATATTGTTTAATGGTGTTGGTGAATGTAAACTAGATCTGTAAGCTCTTAATTTTGTTGTATATAATATTCAGGATAGTGTTACCTTAAAGATGGTTGAGGCAGGTAGAGTACTTGCTCTAAACCATAGGAACATTCATAAAAATTTCACATTTTAAAATCTGCATGTGCTGCTTGTAACTTCAAAAATGTACCCAGCTAAAATTACGTTGCTAAAAACAGTTGATTTGTTGCAAAATCTATCAATACAACTCTACAATTTCCAAAAATTTATGCTTCATCATAAAACGTTCTTTATACGCAAATAGTGTCTCCTCCACCATCTACGTTTGCATACGCTCATAAAGGATTGCTAGATAGATGACTATGAGTAATACGCGATAGTGTCTCCTCCACCATCTATGTTTGCATATGCTCATAAAGGATTGCTAGATAGATGACTATGAGTAATACGCGATAGTGTCTCCTCCACCATCTACGTTTGCATATGCTCATAAAGGATTGCTAGATAGATGACTGAGTAATACGCGAAACCGTATGTCCTTCCTATTTAATTCTTTATCGAGTGGATGAAGCTATTTGTGCATTATATATATATATAGATATAGATATATTCATACATCCAGAAATTGATTTTATTGTTTCAAGTATTATGTGTATGTGTCTTAAATTCACATGTTTGTATTGAACAAGTGCCCCAAATATTTGAAGCATCAATTGTCTCTTTGAACATTGAAGAGGTAGAGTAGGATTAAATTGCCTTGTTCTAGTTTTGAATAAGATAAAAATCACTAACAAGGTGATCCTTTGTAATAAAAAGTTAAAACAATGATATGGATAGATTTGGCTCTTTTTTAGATCAATTTATTTTTTAATAGGTATGTCTAATTTCTATGCCGATCTGACTAATGTAATATACATTATAAACATCAGTATCATATGACTTTTCTGTTGGTTTTGAAATCTTCTTTGGCTTAGAGTCAAAGGCTTAAGATCACATAGCTCCCAGGACCATTAAAAACGTGTTTTTCTGGTTTGTCGAGCACCGCGAACATGAGGATGAGGTGGATGATAAATTAGAAAAATGTCATCCACCGTAAAAATAGTGTTCGAACAGATTGGCAATTATGCAATATGCATAGATTGAAAATAATAACTCCATGCCACAAAGATTGCGTTTTTATTTTTGTTTTGTTTCTGAATTGATTAAGTAGGAACAGTCCATTAGATAGAAAAGCCATTCCTGAGTATCTTTTACCGCTAGAAAGTTATAGTACAAGATACCATAGGATAATGAAATTTAAGTATCCACATGTTTACTGGGGTTATGGTTACCTAGAAGTTGTAAATTTGATGACAATTCTAAGAGTTTATACACGGGCATTGGGTTCATTGCTTGCTCCCAACTTCCAAGAAAAAAATATACTGTACTACTTTACTGCTAGTGGTCCAAAACTCTACGGAAATGCTCAAGTAATTAAAAGTTTAGAACTAGCACAGATACGAAACACTCGCACCCTTTATTAAGGGCTATCTTTGTTATCTCCGGTTTGGGTTTGGATACTCGTTCATCTCGATATTTGTTAGTATATATACTCATTTGTAAGGCAGATAAGTCAAATTATTAAAAATGTAATAAGAAAAACTTACACCCTTTGAAATTGGATTCTTCTTATATCAAATTATGTTCAGCAGTATATATTTGTATGCATAAAACTGCATTTATACATAGTACAAGACAAACCTTAAGAGGGAAAAGTATTATCTGACTGCATCATCCAAAAGCTAGAAGAAGATTAAAATGATAACAACCGACTATGTTTTTATTACTAGGTAAGAGTACCTCAGAACATTTTAAAGTCTTAGTCCAGGATAAATAATTAACAAATAAAATGTACTAATAGGGTTGCAAGAAGTTGCATTCCTTGGAATCTAAATGTTCTATGAGGGCACACAAGAGTCCATAAATAGACATACTACTTTTATTCTCAACAAGAAACTTTGCTTCATTAGTTATTCATCTTCTTCGAAAATCTCAACTAATATAGTTCCCTCTGGAGAGTCGAAACTCATCATCATACTCATATCCCTCAAGTATAACATGGGTTGCAAAAGTCATGAACCTGTAGTTCAAACAATTTGTGAGCTTTACGAGGAAATCTCTAAGCTTGACAGTCTCAAACCGTCCACAGATGTTAACACTCTCTTTACCAAACTAGTTCTCACTTGCATCCCTCCAAGTTCCATTAATGTAACTAAGCTCTGTTCGAGACTTCAAGGAATGAGATCTAAGCTCATTAAGCTCTGTGGTGAAGCCGAGGGCCTTCTAGAGTCCCATTTCTCATCCATATTAGGCTCATTTGATAACCCTTTGGATCATCTCAGCCTCTTCCCATACTACTCCAATTACCTCAAGCTCAGCCTTCTTGAGTTTACCATGTTAACTCAACATTGCTGTCCCCGAAAGGATGTCTTAAACCGCGTAGCCTTTCTTGGTTCCGGTCCCCTCCCTCTCACCTCAATTGTCTTGGCCTCCTATCATCTCACAAACACTCGTTTTGACAACTATGATATTGATCCTTTGGCCAATATGAAGGCGAGTCGCTTGGTCTCCTCAAATCCTGACCTTTCCAAAAGGATGTTCTTCCACACAACTGATGTCATGAACGTTACAGGTGCTTTGCAAGACTATAAGGTTGTGTTTTTGGCTGCACTGGTGGGGATGGACAAAAATGAAAAGGTTGGTATTATTGATCATCTGGCCAAGTACATGGCTCCAGGAGCGATTTTGATGTTACGAAGCGCTCATGGCGCACGGGGTTTTCTGTATCCGGTGATTGATCCTAGTGATCTTAGAGGATTTCAGGTTCTATCAGTTTTCCATCCTAATGATGATGTTATTAATTCTGTTGTAGTGGCACGTAAATTATTCATTGATCAGGGGCATCTCGGAGGTGTGATTCAGACTAGTAGATGTTGTGAGGCGCATGGTTATAATCCAATAAATCAGATGAGTATGCTGGAGAAACTGACCGTGGAGGAGAATTAGCTTAATTTAAAGAAGACTATTCCAGTTTCTACATATCTAGTACTGTTATTGTTTGTTTGTTATTATTCTCCATGCACTAATGTTTACTGGAAGTGGAGGATGGTTTTATATAAATGAAATGTTTTAATTAGTACTGCAGATTCAAGAATCAGGGTGGCGCCATTTAAAAAGAAATAAATCAAATAGTACTGCAGATGCTTAAGCTGGAGTTGTCCTCATCTCCTCTGTACACTTAAACATACAACACTTGATAATTTACTTATTGATCTCGGCTCTAACTATGACTCAACAAGAAAATATTGTCCTGTGGAGAGAAAAGTTAAGGATAATGAAACTGGCAAATTGCTTGAATTCTTACCGACTGCCCTGCTAAGCTAAGATTACTACAGACTAAAACCCAGGAGAGTGCACCAAGTAGAAAGGTTAACCGTAGGTGACATGTCCACGCAGTAGAAAGAAGAGAAGCACACAAAATAACAACGCAGAATCAATCAAGTAAATGTCATGATGAAGATCAATAAGCATCTGCAAATTAAACATAGTTATCATTATCTGCCCTCTCAATTCTCCTGCTACAGACGGCATTCTTCTTAACCGAAATGAATAGAGTAGAATCAACTAAGCATTCAATTAAAACAAGGTAAGTTACTGATAATGGCCTTTAGGCAAACTTTGTTCAAGAATAAAATTAGATGCACAATTGAGAGACATCTTACTCAGATATGAATTACAAGATAATTCCTTTTAAATGAAAGCATATATTTACACGGGAATGTTGTAGAATATACATAAATTTTTATAAAAACATACAGTTGAAGAAACAGAGTATTTACTTGAACTAGTTTATACAGATAGTTTGCCAGAATCAAATATCTTGGTCAAGCAAAGCAAGACTCTCCATGTAGGAACAATCCACAGCATACACGCATGCATCAAGCTCCAGATCGTGAGCTTGTAGGCTCTGAACATCAAGTGAAACCACTTTTTCCTCATCCTGTACAAACACAAGCTTCTCATTCTTCGCAAGTCCTAGGGGCCTGACTCTAATAGGTGCTAAAACATCAATAGTAAATAGCTTTGACCAAGATTTAGCGACACCATATTCATTCATTACCCATATATAACAACCTTTAAACATGTCATCCGTGGTGGAACGAACCGGCTCATATAAGCATAACAATCCCTTCAAGTCCATAAGGCAAGCATCTAATCTAGAACAGTTCAAAGGAAGTGCCATCTTCCCAAATACTTCATCGACAATATCAAATGCCACTATAAAGTCATTCACCGGAAACATATACTTCCCCAACTTTCCAGGCCTATAAGGCTGAGCCATCCAGTGAAGAGCTCCATTCACAAACGGCACTGCAGCCGAACTACAATGTGCAATAAAATCAACACTGACCCCAACCATTCTCCAAGATCCCATTTTTACGCTATAAACCTCAACTTCCGGGGCAACATCCTCTTTAAAGTAAAGAATTCTAACAACCTTGTAGTCATCAGTCTTATAATCATACCCAAACCCCGTCACACGCTTAAAAACAATAAAACTAAACTCGGAATTTTCTAAAGTCTTAAACTTCTTAATTGAAATATTCCAAAGATAAACAACATGCCCAAAAGCATCAGGATAACACTCCGTCAAACAAAGCACTCCATTACAAGAATTCACAATCTCAACACTCATATTCCTAGTACAAATGGGCAACTCTATATTATCAAGAACATTATATATATCAGGACTGATCACAAAACAAAAGTACTTGTTACCAAAAGGCTTAAATTTATTAGGGATAGCAAGCAAATACCCATCATCATCAAGATTATTTAAATTGTTGTTGGCCATATATAAAGCATGATTAAGATGTGCAGAAATAAAATGAGGGTCTTTGATGAGATTATACCAAGATTTGCAGATGGGTGTGAGTTGAATCAGGGATTTGACTGGTAAGAAAACTAAAATCTGGGCCACAATCTCATTTGGGAGAAAAGGTATGTTTCTGGGTTTAGCACGATCAGTCCCACAATTCACTAAAATGCTTAAGGTTTGACCCATCACTCTTTTCTTATGGAGAGAGAGAGAGAGAGATTTATGATGGAATTTTTTTGATGAATTTTGTATATGTCAAGAAGACGTTTCCAGAGTGATAGATAATAAAGAGCTGACGAGGGAGTGTAACAATTATTAAAGGGGAAAAATGTAGAAAATTTGGGGAAAAACGTAGAAAGTCTCTTCTAGGGATAGAGTTCAACACTGCGTGGGAAAATAAAGAAAAGCACGCTAGAAGGAGGGGTCGAACCTCCGACCTTGTGGTTAACAGCCACACGCTCTAACCAACTGAGCTATTCCAGCCTGTTTGATTGTAATTTGTATTTCACATATTTAAATATTAATCTAAATTATATAAACAAAATCTTCAATAAACCCATTTGTTTCTTTTACAGTACTATTGTTCTTTTAGAGCAATACATATATTTTTAGTGCACTCGCGTAGCACTAACATCATTCTGTTAACTTTCAAATGTTCATCGACCCTTTTTTGGGCTAATCCTCCAACATCAGCTGAGTTACATATATTTTTAGTGCACTCGCGTAGCACTAACATCATTCTGTTAGCTTTCAAATGTTCATCGACCCTTTTTTGGGCTAATCCTCCAACATCAGCTGAGTTACATATATTTGTTACATGTGCAGGTTCCTCAAAACAAGTTCCTATTGTGCAGATAACTTATGCTACGATATAAGTCTTCTATTGTTTAAAGCCAGTCGCATATTATCCCTTGAGCGCAGATGATCCTTGAATATTTCTAATTACCAGTGTGCAAAAGTTGCCCAAACCCAACAATTCTCGGCCGATCAAAAAAACCCTGATACTGGAGGTGTCAACGAAAATATTGTAATATGGTTCACAGTCACTTCCACACAGGTACATATTATGATGACTTGTTTTATTTAGCATTTTGCCAGTTAATCATGTTTTTATCAATTAGCATGAAATACAGACCAGAGGACGCCAAATTTACCATTCCAATTTGCAATTCATATGTTTTTAGCATGCAATGAGCAATTGTTTTTATTTAGGTGTACATTTGAAATTTGAATTCCTGCACTTGATACTGAGGTAAAAGCTTAAAAACAGTGTCTTGCTACTTCTTTACTTAATGACACAATCATGTAAGAAGCCGAACACTATTTATTTGAGAGCTAAATAAATTTAGTCTTTCAATCCAGACTACAGACACAATCTATTTTATGGTTCAACAGATACAATTTTTTCTTCAGAGCTGTATCTTAATCTACAGAACAATAAACACTTACATAGTAATATTTACATCACTCTCCTATCAAAACTATCATTACCTATGTACATCTAAAACCCCCCTACCAGCAGAGTACATGTTTGAATTTCTATTAATTTCAAAATCTGTGAATAAAGGATAATGTGCATTCATGGTACCAATTCATATGATGGTACGATACAGATCTGCATTGCTGGTATGATACAGATCCACATTCTAAGATCAAGCCATTCCATCGATTCAACAGTTTGTGATGCTTTGACTTCAGGATAATATTACCTTAAACTTCTTACATATTACATATATGTGCCCCTGTGTAGGTTGACAAATGAATCATGGTCAGCTGTGTAGTAAAATTGGCTTCGGGCAACTGCAATCACAAAAAAAAAAGTAAATAAAAAATTCAGGGAATATAACTGTAATACTTGAGATGAAAGTGCTTTCGGTTCATAAAGAGAAATTAGAAGGAAGGAACCTTGTTAAGGTAAATAAGAAACAACGGAAGATGCATATGTTTAGACCTACATCATAAAAGTGTGTAGTCCTCTAGTCCTAATAGTTATTGCCATTAATAATGCCCTATATAAACCAATCTCTATTGCTAAATGTTGGATAGAAATTTAGGTGATATAAGAACAGTTTTTTGGGTTTCTTATGAGAGGAAATCTCAAAGTTAAAAAATGTAAATTGCTTCTTAGACACTTTGAATGCCTAGCAAGGAATCTCAAGTTGATTAAACTGTAATTACCAGCAATAAATATAAAGCGTTTTATTACACAATGCATTAGATTTTTATTGAAGGATATTGTACTCCAACCAAGCATTTCTTTGTTCATTAAAGCATTAAGATGCATGGCCGCAGGGATTTACTGATGCTGTAAGCTTCAGCCCCATTATATCTCTGTAGCTCTCTTGCGCTACACTATATCCTTGCAGCAATTTTATCAATTCATTTCATTATAAGTCTTATCTAACAATTGTGCCCCAAATTTTGATGTTCACTTTACTACAGGAAAGACAACATTATACTAGTAAGTATGGTAAGCTAGTAGACTGGCATTTGCAAGGGACCACAACTGGTTATGTTTATATTGCTTTCACAGAAGTTAACTGTGTCCCAAGAACATATCAGCAGAGGTAAATCTCTTGTCATTCTCAGGAAACAATCATAATAATATTTTGCCCAACACTCTCTCAAAACAGGAAACGGTAGGATTTGAAGTATGCGCTCCACAGCATTAAGAGGCATTTCCACTTTAGACTACAGATTTATATCATCAAAAGTACTGACTGAGATGTTACTGACTTCAAGCACTACTTAGTACTCCCTCGGTCCCTTCTAATTGTTATCGTTTCTGGGAGAGCGTCCGGCACACATTTTAAGATGAATAGAAAGTATAGTTTGTAACTTTTTTAAAAAAAATTCTTTTTCTCAATAAAAAATAAAATGTATAACGTTTATTCAGAAAAAGAAAATTTTAAAAAAAATTAAAGAACTATACTTTCTCTTCATCTTAAAATGTGTGTCGGACACTTTCCCGGAAACAATAACAATTGGAGGGGAAGGAGGGAGTACTAGTAAATGTTAGGTATAAGTTTTCTCAAATGATTTTCAATATATTTCTAGTTTCGGAACATATCTGTATCAAATAATGAATAGACAAGTATAGATGCAAAATATGGACCAAAGACACAGATATGGCCAGCGTCCAGGTGAGCAATACAAGATTATGCAGCATACCTAGAGGAAATCAACTGTGTGCCCAAGTCGGAATTGAGGGTCTAAAGAAAAGATGCTTCTTTGGGCGTCTGTTGGATGTGCTAACCACCGACAGAACAAACATGTCGCCCCGACCACTGATAAAACAGAAAGCATGGCTAAACTTCCAAAATGTGAAACATCATTTGCTACTATTGCAACTCCCAACATTAGAGACTCTGCTAAACTTGCTACAGATGCCTCTGTTGTACCAATGAGATTTGCTTTGCTTGCTGGGACCCCGGTTTGAAGAATCTGTGCTCCCACAATATCATATGACATACGTCCTAACCTTGAAAATACCTGTAAAAAATATTGGATCACTTCAGTTTTATTTAGACCAAGAATATCCAAATGATAACTTGCATTCAACAATATGAGAACTTGCCAGTTGCGATCAGTGATCATTCATCTGACATGAAAATTAACACCACAAGAACACACACACATATGCACATGAACACGAGTACAATCGCAAACTATGACATTCATTTGCAGTCAATTAATTAGAAGAACTCACAACAAGAAAAAGAAAGAAGAGGAGCGGCGTCTGCTGAGAGAGAGTGCCACTCCAGTACACAGCAACAGCCATTATTAGAAGTGAAGCCTGTAAAACTAGTCCAACTGCTCCAGCCTGGCAGTGAGTATTCATGAGAACTCCAATAGTAGGCAGATGCAGAGTCATATGGTTATGACACGGAAAGAGGACAATACCTTAAATAGGCCCAGTTGTTTCACCATGCTTGCAGACACAAATGTTGCTGCAATTCCCATGAAAGCAGATAATCCGCTGAACCCCCCAATTATTGATGGATTTAAACCTGAAACATTTTGAGTATTAATTTAAAATAATAAAAAATCAAAGGCATTGTTCTTTATAAATTATTTTTTTTGCTTTGTTGGTACTTGGTAGGCCAGAGCGCCAGATTTAAAGAGGATTAGGTCATGAGGAATGACATCGAACAAGTTATGTAGTGCATTAATGGTAGTTAAAAATCAAAAGTTATATTATATACAATCTAACCATACTGATTAACATTAAAACAGACAACTTAAAGCCATACACTTGCATAAACCCCTTATCTCCTATCTCTTGATAGTCTCCAGATATGCATTATGTTTGTAGGACTCCAATAGGAAAGAGGGTAAACAAAACATTCCAAAAAAGAAGAAGATATATATTGGCTTGCATTTATGACTAGTGAACGTACATATGTACATACATAAATAATATATACTAGTATATAACCCGTGCGATGCACGGTCGTTTCTATCATTATATATTATAAATTATAATTTTAATAATATGTTACTTGTAGAATCGATCTTATATCACTTGAATAATAATTTTTAAAATTATATCTAACAGTCCTCATCAATTTGATCTGACGCCTCTAGATTGAGTGACCAAGTACCAACAACCAAATTTTTAATATTTTGTCTTTAATATAATAGTATAGATATATATATAGGCATGTATGTATATATATATATATATTTGTATGATAAATCAGTGGATAGCCCATTCCTTAAGGTTAGGTATCAGTATTTTGGTTCATATAAGATTTTTAACTTTAATTCGACCCAATGGATTATCTGTTTTTAGGTTTTGTATCCATATATTAGGTTTGTAAAAGATCCATGTACTTATTCTGACCCTTCTTCAATTATAGAAACTTTGCATTGCAATTTTAAATATCATCATTTTAATTTATATTATTTATAGTAAGCTCATTAATGCAAGTTTCAATTAAATTAATCTATAAGTTTTGGTAGGTTAATTAATGCAAATGATCCCATAACATATATACTATATACAACAAAATATCTAACTAATCTATTTTTTTAAAAATCTATTATAATATATAAAAACAACACACTTATTATATTAAATTTTAAAATTTCAGAATTATATCAATCTTAAATATCAAATTCTTAAATTTATGATTGTTAAATAATTTCAAGAATACCCGTGTGCTTAGCACGGGCTATAATCTTGTATCTAGTATATTATTAATTGCTGAATAACCCATTCCTTAGGTTTGGTATCCATACTTAGGTTCAAATGAAATTTTTAACTTCACTTTGACTCAGGATAATCCATTTTTTAAGTTTGTACCCATTTTAGGTTTGTATTAAATCCATATTGTAATCGACCCATTTTTAATGGAAATTTGTATATCAACTTTGAATGTCATTAAAAGTAGTTTATAACATTTATGTTTAGCTCATTAAGAAAAAAAAAATTGAACTAACCTTTCAATTTTGGTAAGATCATAAAAGCATATTATCACATAACATATACAATAAAATATTTAACAAAATTAATGTTAAAATGTACTCCCTCCGTCTCTTACAATTGTTTACATTTTTTAGAGAGTGTCCGACACGCATTTTAAGGTGCATATAAAATATAGTTCTGTAATTTTTTTTTACAATTTTCTTTTTCTGAATAAAAATTAAAACATTCAACTTTTATTCAGAAAAAGAAAATTGTAAAAATAAGTTACATAACTAAACTTTTTATGCACCTTAAAATGCGTGCCGGACACTTTCTCAAAAATGTAAATAATTGGAAGGGACTGAGGGAGTATTTATTATGAAATATATATAAATAACAAACCAACAATATATTGGGGACGCTGGACGCATCAGGAAACAAATTGAAATTTGAACCATACCACGATGTGTTAAAAAGGCAGTCATCAAGCCACCAGGAGCAAGTACAATGTTGAAGCAGAGAAGCACGTAGGCTAGGCTTGCAGGAAGTACTGGCTGTTGCATGTACTCACCCCATCCTTGTTTGATAGCTTCCACACTCATTTCGACTGGTTAGCATAAAAGGGTATAAAGGGTAAATCAGATAAAATATTTAAGAGGTCCATTTCTTCTCATTCCGGATTTTGAAAATAACATAAAATCTGACCTAAGCTTTTCACATCGGGCAGAGAGTCTTCTGATGAACTGCTGCAACATGTTTCTAGCAATTTTGCACGATCGAGGACACCAGAAGAAAGTTTATTTGTCAACCATGTAAGACAAACCTAGGATGAAAGAGTATATGCAAATTATAGACTCACGGTTATCAACTATTTAGGCATCACAAATCATATAGCAGTAACAAGTACCACAACTGGAAGTGAAGATATCATTAAACCAGCAGCAAGCTTCAAGCAGGTAACAGGTTCATACTTAGATAAAAGTACACCAAACAATGCGGCACCAGCAATCTGCATATGTAAACAAGTCTCCTCATGTCAATACACTAATGCTATGTACTATAACATATTATATCAGTTTCAGTTTTAAAAGAACTTGTTAAAATGTTGGCAACCTTTTAACTCCAATTTCACCATTCATGCACAAAACATACAGATATTATAACTGATGACAACTCATAAGTTGGTCATTCAAAATTAATATGGCAGCTCACCTCACATATGAGATCAATTCGACTGAGTATGGCATTCGCTTGAGCAAGAGCAACAGGCCGATTTGTTCCTGCTAACTGTACAAACAGATATAACTCAAAAATCTACAATAAAAGTGAGAAGTGACACCATTTCTTAGTACATTTATATGAAAAAGGATTCATAGTAACAATACCAGCACAACCCAATCACGCTCTATTGCAACTCCCACAGCCAATCCCGATAACCTCTCAACAGCACTGGCTAACACTAGTACAATAAACCAAGGACGGAGGAGTGCAGATAACGCAAGTGTAGAATGCACAGTGTGAGCATGTATAATCAACCCAACAGATAACAAGTGAGCAGCTGTCTGACAGTAAAAGGAGAATTAGAAGGCGAGTTCATAGTTCTACGATCTACTGTGTCCCCAAAGTTAACAGATACAATACCTGAACAGTAGCTAACAAATTATACGTAGGCACTCTGGGAGAATGATCCATAAGTTTTCCAAGCAAAGGACCTCCTAAAATTATTGATATCTGTGAAATATGGATATTGTTAGGAAGACGAATCCTGACTACCTTCTTTAATAATATATATGAGATAATATGGTTACTTCGTGTTTATTTTTATTTCACTCATTGAACCTTTGTGAAGAAACCGATGACTGCTACTGGAAGAAGGCTTGGATGAAGCATCGCAATAGCAGCTGGCCCAGCAAATGTCCAAAGCTGTTCCACCAAACACCCAACCATGCAACTAGCGTATAATGCTGATTTAAAGAAAAAAAATGACATCTAGGTCAGAAATTGATACTGAGATTACTACAGGTGCATGAGACAGAGTTTAAAAATGAATTGCTTGTTAGTGCTTATAAACAAAAAGATCTTTCTCATCCTCAAAGAAGTATAATTACGAAAACATTACAGAACACAGAACACTCATCTCAAAAATGGAAACACTCATCTTTAGCAGGATTTCAATAAAACAACGTTGAAAATTTTGATTACGGAAACATTACAGAACACAGAACCACCACTTTAATAACTAGAAAACACACAATATTCAGCAAGCATAGATGCACTGGAGGTCACTCACTATTCTCAAAAAGAAAATGGAAGAAGTTGCACTGAGCTTTATGATGTTCAAGACTTGTGAAAAAACCTATATAAAGTTGAATGAAGTACATAAACAACATATGGGCATGTAAAAACTCTTTTTTATCTACTACATGGCTACACCAAGTATATTCCAAGTCGACAGATAACAGTAAACTCCTGCAATTATTCTTATAATACAAATTAAAACAATTTTACATCATAGAAACTGTTCAGCAACAATACTATTAAATTTGACATCACTACGCGATGGCCATCAAGTACACAAGCCAAAACCACCGGTGTGCATTCTGAACAATCCCATAAACATGAGCAAGGACTCAGATAATTAGCTGAACTAGAGAATAAAAAAAACGGCTTGCAACTGGAACGTAGTACCCTTCTGAAACAAGAATCCATATATACCAGCATTCTAACTGAGCAAGCACATAATAAAATTATCGCAGTACATAGTTTCTAGAATAATCATCTTTTGCTATTATTATACTCCTTTTAGTAAGAATCAACTTTACTTTAGCTAAAATTAAGCCTTCCTAACAATACTCTTGTTCTTAACTATATATAGCTATAAAAATTACTGCAATTCCAAGAATTGCATTTTAGTGATTCCGAAAATTCTAACGGTTGATTTATCTTATAGAATATGGAGTTACAAATGAACAATCAAAAACTATACGGTGGAGGAGCGTTTTATGGCCAAACTGAACTCGGATAGAAAGACAAGGGGGAGCTAGCTTTTTACCATATAACCCTGCTGGATGGGCAGGAGTTGCAGCAATTATGTTCTGCTCTTCCTCTGTTAAAACCTGCAAGTGGAAATGGAGTTGGAGAAATCTAAACAAGATAATCAACACAGAAAGAGTAACTTCGAGTGATTTAAATGATTTTTTAGGGACTAGCCAACATACTGGCAACTTTGTCAAAAGAGTGTCAACATAAGTGCTTTGACCAAGTAAATTCACTGATTCTGCCTCAAGCACATCAGTATTGAGCTGAATTATCGGGAGTGAGCAATTTGAAGTTGAAAGTTCTTCATGAAGTTCTTCTTGAATTGCAACACTATTCAAGACGTCAGTATCTGTTATCGAACATCTCAAATAGAATTTATCTATCCTGCAAGCAATGAGTAGAAAACATAAGTCCTACCTACTACTCCCTAAATATAAGAATATATAAAACTCTTGCAAAAGCAGGAACTTTAATTCTAATTTTCAAGCTACACAATGTGACCAAACTAAAAGATATTATCACACTAAATTGTAGCAAGTTATAATTAATAGCAACATTTCACAGAGAGAGGGAGGGAGGGAGAGAGTGTACACAGAGAGAGAGAGAGAGGGAGAGGGAGAGAGAGAGAGAGAGTACCTATTAGGAATGGAAAAAGAGGGATGAACAGAAGAACGTGTAGAGGAAGAGAATCTAGGGCGTATTCGAGACGAATAAATAGCGGAAGAAGAATGAAAGTGACGAGATACATCGAGAAAGATAGGGTACGACGTGGTAGTGTGAGAAACACATGGCAGAGTAGCCATTGGAGACTACTACTACTACTACTACCTTGAAGGAAAGTTGCCTTGCCCTCAAGGTAGATACATAAACATATGTTTGTGTGTGATTAAAGAAGTATGTTTATCTACGGTGATGATGAGGGAACATAGATAAAGTCCTTATCTGATAAATGGCAAGTAGTAGTTTCATTTGCAGTGTTGTATTTTCCGCTAGGTTTTTTCTGATTTCATGACGTGGACTAATTACTCTCCAGTCCGTACTCTTCCTTGCCCCCCCCCCTCCAACTTTCTCCCAGCTGGATCTGACTCAGCTTAATCCCTCACCTTTGGCTATTTTTCGCTCTTCGATACAAAATCGATTTGATTAATCGAAATTCGGATCATATATTTTTTTTACGAAAATTGATAAAAAATTAGCCAAATTGGTAAAAATTTGAAAACATATTTAGAAAATTATTAGAAACTAGAATATATACAAATTTGTAAAAGATTTAAGAAATATAATAATCTCGTATACAAATTTACTATTTTAAATGGTTAAATAATAAACTTTCTTAATTTTTAATCTCAAATTGACCTCAATTCATTAATTAGGTCTTAATAATTATATTTACTTTAATAATATTCAATATTTTAAATGTATTTGTATATATATATATATATATACTATATTATAATAGCTGAAATAGAGATAATTTGGTTCAACGATAATTCCCTAATTTTGATTATTACAAAAATAGATAAATAGTGTTATTTATCTAATAACCTACTAAATTATTAAACTACTACTAAATATAGTATACTTATCCTACTAAACTACGAATACAACTTATCCTATTATTAAAAGATATAAATAATAGTGTTACATATCTGCTAAACTACTAGAAATAGTCTATTTATTCTACTAAATTACGACCACGTGTTATTCTATTATTTTTATTATAAATTTATAATCATTATATATTTATATAAATATTTTAAAAATATAATATAACTTGATAAGTAAAAAATTAAAATATTAATGGAAACCCGTGCATCGCACGGGATTTATGCTAGTATTTATAAAAATTATATATGTATAATCAAAATAGTAAAATCATTACATGTATTATAATTTATAAATAAAAATAATATTAAATTAGTTCCAATTAATGAGCTGATTAATCATTCCCAATAATCCCCAATTACCCGATTAATCCCTGGACAGTGCATCCCCCGACTAAGCCTGATTCCCACTTTTTACAACATTGTTCGCAACTCTTAATTCTAAAAATAATAACTATTTTTTATTTTGAAAATACAATTTAATTTTGAATTCTAATAAAAATATTTATATTTGAAAAAAAAATTATAAATATGAAATTTTAGGAAAAAATAAATTACTTATAAGTACTGTTCTAAAAATTAGTCAACTCAATTACGACCCTTTGACTTAAAATAAATGTGTTCTGATATACAAATTTCGAGATATAAATTAAAATTCTTATCCCAAATATGTTCTTGTCTAGGGATAGGCTTCCAAAATTTCTGCTCAGTTCAGGATGCCTCGATTTTTCCGAGAACTAAGTCTCCCGATCGAGAAAATCTTTATTTTACTCTTACGTCAGAGTCATCGGAAACTTATTTTTGATGATAAACAATTCTGGTATTGGATTCATCAAATCTAAAGTATATGTCATGTTTTCCTCATTTTTCTCGGGCTTAAAGACCTTAGCGCTCGGCTTTATTAGCCAATAAAAATGACACAACTCATGTATTTACTATATAAACGACACCATAAACCCAATATAGGTATAAATGATCGTCTTTCACGCATTTATCGAGTATTCGTCCATTTTTTTAGTCCATCAAGGATTAATCAAGTTGCTTCATCGGCTTGCCCATTCGTTTAGGGATGAGCCACTATTATGAAGCAGGACTCATTGTCATTCTCCTCATAATACATCTTAAAATCCTTATTATTGAACTGTCGTCCATCGTCCGTCATTGGGACTCATGGAAAACCATATTTCATATCACACTTTTCTACGGGAATTATATTACTTGCATGTTGATTATCCAACTAGGGGTTTTAGTCTTAATCCACTTTGTGCCAGTATCTACCTTTGGGCACTGGCTATTAAGAATGTATCAAGAATATCAATCCCAAATATTATAAATGAAACATAAGAACTGGTGGATATCAATGTCTTAGAGGATTACTAAACAACATATGTGTGCTTCTGATATCGATCATACTTTTTTCTCATAATCTTTAGCATTAGCCATCATCTTTGGACAATAAAACTTTAACAAGTAATTTTTAGCATCAACCCTGCTTTCCGGGTGTTGCGCATGGATGAACTTCCTTCGAGGTTAGTTCCGCTTCCTGGAGTGTCAGGTATCTCAGCACTTCAAATGCCTCTTGGAGGTAATCTACACATTATGCCTTGTTAAGAGTCTTAATACTAATATATCATAGACTCTCATGAGCTTTCAATAGAGATGCTCAAAAAAATTATTTTCTAACCTTTAATTTATGGCATCTGCATTCTCAAGACAAAAGTAACAAAAAGATACATAATATTACAAAATAAGTGAAGAGTGGCACCTTAGGAATGTCTTCCTTATTATTAGCTTCGTGTTATGGTTGTTTGCTTCTCAAGGGCAAAGTTCCACTTCTCTTGTTTCACCATTTTCCCTTTAAGATCGATGTTGAGTTTGTGTGTAATAAACTCAGAATCAATCCCATGGATATTAGCCATTTTTCTTGCAAACAAAATGTAATTCTCCTGTAAGAATGAAATTAATTTCCCCTTTTAGGGTTCTTGGATCAAAGCACCAGCGTAGTGACCTTTTTTGGGTTTTTAGGTTACAAAGGGATGAGAATCAGATCCTCTGTTGCCTTTCCTCATTGTTCATGAGTCTCTCAAACTTCCATATCGTCTATTAAGAGGACTTTTCCCCCAATTTCGTCGGCCCTTAATGCGGCTATATAACATCTCTTAGCCATTCTACGACCTCCTCTTTATTTAACAACTTCATTCCTTGTAGGAAATTTGATCTTGAGGTGATAAGTTGAGGCAAGCATCTTAAAAGCATATAGTCCCATCCGTCCAAGGATATTATTGTATGTGAAAGTTTGACATTTGTGTGACCTCTCAGGGCTTTTCTTTCATAATCATGGGTCGTTGAATCGATACTTTTACGTTGAACTTGACTTCATTGTATCCAAAAATCTTCACATGATAAATTATGAGCTGGAAATCGGCGTATCCCTGTTAGGAATATGTTGTAGGCTTGATGATATTTCACCAAAATACCTTAGTAGATTTAATTAAGTGTGTTTATAACTTTCAGCAGATAATTTTACTTTATCATCCATTAAAAGAGTAGCTTATGGTTAAATAAGTTTTTGTAGCACATTCATGTATATTGTAATGTCTTAGAGAATTAGAGGTTGTAGGATATTTTAAGTCATATTGACTACTAGAATGATATGCAAAATAGGTTGGGTAATTGTAAATATTAGATGCCTTGTAATTTTGCATAAATGAAATTGTGTCAACTGCTATGGAAATACTTTCAACGGATGATTCTATAAGGCTTCGACATATGACTCAAGATACTCTCAACGGATGATCCAATTGAGACTCAACGGATAATCTACAAAGTCTCGACCGATAACAAATTCAAATAGCAGTTGAGAGTGACTTGACAGTCACATGGGTTGATTGTATACAAAAGGAATGTGGCAGCCTATTTGCAGGTTTATGAGAACAAAGAAGCATTTTCATTTTCATGCTAACTTGAAGAAATATAAAGATGCTGGATAGAGAGATGAAGAAACATGTGATTAGACTTAGACATTTTATTTATATGTTTGTCTTTTTCATATGTAACTTGGTGATATATAAATCAGAAGTAGCAAGTAGATAAATTATCGACTGAACTAAGAAATAGATTGAAAGCTACATCTGTTAGGAATTTCTCTGTTCTTTCTTTGTAACTTTACTTGTAAGCAGCTGTGTGCATTCTTACATCACAGAGTTCTCAATCAATATATATCTCTGGTGGAAAAGATCAATCCATTAAAAAGTTTTTATATCTTTATGTTTAATTACTTTGTGTCTTGAATACTTATATATTTCATTTCCGCACACTTGCATATTCAAACACATATATATTTTGGTAAAGAGTTTTCTTACTTTCCAAAAGAAACCAAGAATTACATTCAACCCCCCCCCCTCTGAACCCCCCCTTCTGTATTCTATTGTTAGATTGTTTGGGAATAACAATTGGCATTAGAGTAAGCTCTTGACATACTAAGAGTTTAAAGATCAAAACAACTAACAACAAGAGTAGGAAGGATATTGGAGTAAAGATCCCTTTTTTGGATAAAGACAATTATCACCATTGGAAGGTGAAAATGCACCTGCATCTTCTCTCTCAAGATGAAAAATATGTTGATTACATTGAGAAAGCCCTCATGTTCCTCGAAGAGCTGCTACAGATGTTGAAAGAGCTGCAACAAATGTTGAAGGAGCTGCAGACAATGAGCAAAGCATTCCAAAGACACAATCAGAATGGACATATGAAGATATTGAGTAAGTGCACAAAGATAAAAAGGAAATGAACATTATGTTCAATTGTCTTCATGGAGATATGTTTGACAATGTCATTAATTATAAATATGCTAACGATATTTGGGATACAATTTAAATCATATGTGATGGAACTGAACAAGTGAGGGAAAACAAGATGCAACTTCTAATACAGTAGTATGAGCACTTTCATTGTGAAGACAGTGAATATTCAAGTGACATTTTTAGTAGGTTTCAGAAACTACTAAATACACTGAAGCTGCATGGAAGAATCTACCAGACAAAAGATTCAAAGCTGAAATTTTTTAGATCTCTACCAAAAGACTGGAAGCCTATGACTGTCTCTCTTAGAAACTTTCAAGATTATAAGGAGTTTACTTTGGAGAGACTGTATGACATTCGAAAAACTTATGAGCTTGAGTTGGAACAAGATGAGAAGTTAGAGAAAGGAAGGAAGAAGGGATGATCTATTGCACTGGTAGCTGAACAAGAGAGAGTGAAAGAGATGAAGGTTGAAGTTGTGGAATCTGCACCAAATTCAAGGGTTTGTGAAGGCAAGGAAAAGGGCTAATGGCTGAGCATGGAGATCATCTTAGTCAGGATGAAATGGAGGACATAGATAAACATCTAGCTTTTCTATCAAGAAGATTTGTCAAGCTCAAATTCAAAAAGAATTTTGGAGCAACCAAGCCAAATAGAAACATGGTGGATAAATCTAAATTCAAGTGTTTTAAATGTGGCTTGAGTTGTCATTTTGCAAATGAATGCAAAAATCCTGATTCTGAGAAAAGAAAGTTTGAGCCTGTGGATTATAAAAAGAAATATTTTGATTTGCTCAAACAAAAGGAAAGGGCTTTCCTTACTCAAGAAAATGAACGGGCGGCTGATGGGGTAGATGAAGATTAAGAAAGAAGTTATGTCAATCTAGCTCTAATGGCCAAATCAGATGAAACAGAGGTTAGTTTTTCAAGCAATCAGGTAATCACTACTAATCTAGCACACCTTTCTAAAGATGAGTGTAATGATGTTATAAATGACATGTCAACAGAATTATATCACTTGTGTGTTACAATTAAATCACTCACTAATGAAAACACAAAAAATTAAAGATAATAATCTATTTTTAAGTGAGAGGAATACTATGTACTATGTTAGAAACTCAATTTGTTAAGTTTGAGAAACTAAAGATAGAGTGTAAGATTGCAAAAGATGAATTAACTAAATCTTTGAAGAAAGAGGAAATTTTGAGAAAACAGTTTGAACGAGAGCAAGAGGTAATCAAGGATTAGAAGTCATAAAAAAATGTACATGCCCAAATTGATAAAGTTTAAGGAATAGAATCATTCTATGAAGAAGCCTAAAAATGGGCAAGGAGAAACTGGATCTTGGGTTGGTATAAGGATTATCGATGGATGTGGAATCAACGGATGATGAAGTTTATCCATTGAAAGATAAAAGGAATTATCCGTTGAAAAACAAGGATGCTCATCCGTTGAAAGAACATAAGACAATTAGCAAAGCCAAGCTAGCTAAACTTAATGAGAAATATGGATCAGTTTTCAAGAACTTTGTTACAAGAGAATCAAGTCAAGTCAAGAGAACAGAAGAGTGAATGTGGGGTATCTATCAATGATGCAATTGAATGACAAATTGGAGAAAATTTAGATCAGGGCAGACTCCAAAAGGAAAAATAACAGGAATGAGAAAGGAGGAATTAACAAACAATACAACTATACACCTGATAAATATACACCTAAAAAAATCTGTGTTAAGTGTGGTAGTGTTAATTATTTGTCTGTTAATTGAAAATCTTCTATGTCTGTACCCATGTATGCACCTCCCTTATTTCCCAAAATGCCCACAATGCATATGAATGTTATATATGCACAAAATTTGAATGCACAATTTGCTAATATGCCATTTGCCCAAAATCCTTACTATGTTGCATTCAATATGACTCAAATGCCATTTAGCATGCCATAATATAATAACATGCTTGCACATAATATGCCATTTCATGGTAACCAACATGTGAATGATAATTCTACAATTATGAATGGTTTTCAAAGCCTTACTCTAATGACCAAGGTTGAATCTCAATCACCTAAGTCAAGTGAGGAAAAGCCCAAGAAACCTAAAAAGAAGGCTAACATGGAAGGACCCAATGAAACTTGGGTACCAAAATCAACTTGATTTGATTTTGATGCGTGTAGGGAAACAAAAAGAGTCTGTGATATCTAGATAGTGGATGCTAAAGGCACATGACTGGAGACTCCACCTTGCTCACTAAGTTTAAGGAGAGAGCTGGCCCAAGTATTACTTTTGAAGATGACAACAAAGGGTATACTGTGGGATATGTCTTGATTTCTAAGGAGAATGTCATCATTGAAGATGTTGCTATAGTGGATGGACTCAAACACAATCTTTTGAGTGTCAGCCAGCTATGTGAAAAAGGCAACTCTGTAACCTTCAATTCTGAAACCTGTGTTGTTACAAACAATAAGGACAACAAAGTGGTTCTCACTACAGTGATAAAAGGAAATGTGTATCTAGCTGACTTCAACTCATCCAATGCAGATTCTATCACTTATCTTTTCAGCAAAGCAAGTCAAGATGAAAGTTGGTTATGGCACAAGAAGCTATCCCACCTAAACTATAAGACTATAAATGAATTAGTCAGGAAAGACCTAGTAAGAGGCATTCCTCAAGTTGAGTTCTCAAAAGATGGATTATGTGATGCCTGTTAAAAGGGAAAATTAATAAAAGCATCATTCAAAAGGAAGCTGGAATCTACAATTGAAGAATCACTACAACTATTGCACATTGACTTATTTGGACCAGTCAATGTGTTATCGATCTCAAAGAAAATATATTGCCTAGTGATTGTGGATGATTTCTCAAAGTTCACTAGGACATATTTCCTCAACTCTAAAGATGAAGCTAGTGAAATCATTATTAATCATATAAGGCAAGTCAACAATCATCTTGATCTCAAAGTTAGAAGACTCAGGAGTGACAATGGAACTGAGTTCAAGAATTCTGCAATAAGGTTGTTTTATGAAGAAAATGGGATCATGCATGAGTTTTCAGCAGTAAGGACTCCACGACAAAATGGAGTGGTGGAAAAAAAAGAATAGATCTTTTATTGAAGCTGCAAGGACAATGCTAGAAGAATCAAATTTACCAACTTTTTTTGGGCAAAAGCTGTAAATACTGCATGCTACACTCAGAATATTTCTTTGGTCAATGAAGCAAAATGCATGACTCCTTACCAATTGTTCAAGAACAGGAAACCAACATTTAACTTTCTTCATGTCTTTGGATGAAAATGCTACATTCAAAGGAATCAAACTGAGTAACATGGAAAGTTTGATGCCAAAGCTAATGAAGATATATTTGTTGGATATGCTGTAAGAAAAGCATATAGGGTCTAGAATCTTAGAACCAACATTGTTATGGAATCTATACATATTATGTTTGATGATAAGAAGATTTAAGGACTGTAAGATGAAGGTTTTCATGAAAGCCTCAAATTTGACAATGTTGAGATGAACTGTGATAAAAGTAATGATGAAAGTGATCAAGAAATAATTTCTAAGGAAAATGCAGAAAAATCAGTAGCAAATGAAGCACAAGGTGCATCATCCGTTGATAGACAAACTGCATCATCCGTCGAAAGGCAAAATTCAACATCTATTGAGACATCTATAGGAGTTGAAAGTCATTTTCGATCATACACAGAAAGGACTCAACCTCAAGTCAAAGATCCACAAACTCAGGGGGAGTTTCTTCTAATTAAAACTTAGTCACACATCAAGACAACTTTGAGGCCTCTTCATCAAGAGCTAATCTACCACAATAAAGGAAATGGACTAGAGATCACCCATTTCAACTAATTATTAGTGATGCATCTTGAAGAGTGTTGTTTCCTAGTAAAGTAATTAATTAAGGGGGGTTAGATACAATTACTAAACAAATTGATGTATCATGAAAGTAAAGTAAGAACAAATGAATCAATAACAGTTTATACTGATCTTTAATAAACTGTTACAAAACTCTCTCAAAAAATGATATTCTAAAGAGCTTCTAGGTTATACGAATACTCAAGTTGTGCACCACACATTGTGATAACCTATTCTGTGTTTATATACTACACAACTACAAATCAGTCCTCTATCAATTACAAGATATGTTACAATATAACTCTAATACTTTATATATCTAAATCAACTACAATCCTATAAATCAGCACCTTCTGATTTATCTCGCAGTCATGACTTATTATCCAAGTCATTCTTCAACGGATAGCTTTGATCAACAGATTAATGCTTTAGTTTCAATGATTAATTATTTATGTATATCAACAGATGATATCGGAGCTTTCAACGGATAATCATATTACAGTAGTTGATCATATCCTGATTGTGACATAGATCCTGATCTTCGACTTAGCCAATTCTCAACAATCTCCCCCAATTTATGCTTTACAGAATAAGCATAAATTCCAATAGAATTTTCTAGTGCCAAAAACCAGATAGACAAAATAAGTAGTGTAAAGCTTACTTTGTTTCAGATGTAGATCTTCATATTTCTTGATAAACTCTGCAGTATCTTTGAATAAAAGCTTTAACTCTGTCATCAATCTTTTTCAACAAAATATCTTCTAACTTGATCTTCAAATCCTTTTCATACTCTATTTTGTCAGATAATTGATAGATAGCAGCCCTCAGACTTTTGATTTATGCTCTTTGTGTCATCATGTCTTCCAATGAAACATAACAAGTTTTTCTTCCATCAAGATTCATAGTTATATGTCTCTGAGTAAGAACATTTTCAATTACAGCTTCACCTTTCTTCATGTTGACTTCTTGCCCTCTGAAATTTATGTATTTAGGAACATATGATCCGAAATAATATTGACCATCATCCAATATGTCAGGTCACACACACTGTAGAAGGGGGTTGAATACAGTGTATAGCACAATCAAATCGGATTCAAAGAACACAAGTAACTGAAAACAAACTTTATTAAACTCTGTTACAATGTAGAACTGTCCTCTCTCAGTGATAAGCAAATATCACGAGAGCTGTTAGGGTTACAATGAATATTATTCTCGATAATGATAACACTTATAGTGTAAACCCTATGTCTGTGTTTATATACTACACAGTTACAAGATAATCGCTAATTGATATGGAATATAATTCTGCTTCCTAAAATATATCAATCATATATCTTTTCTTCCAAGTATTCCATTCTTCACAGAATTCCTTCTTCATGCATATCTCTTCTTGCGTTTGTCTTGATCTTCTTTCCTTTCAATCAGCCGCCTTCCTTATCTGAAAGTTTCCTTTAAGTTCTGATATTATCTCCTGATAAATATCTCCTCAACCTTAAGTACTGATAACTTAAGTTCTGACTTCAGTATAAGTGCTGATATTCAGTTAAGTACTGATTTGTCCTGTTTAAGTAAGATCTAAAAACTAAACACAAATCATATTAGACATGACATTATCAAATATATCTAACAATCTCCCCCAACTTGTAAATTAGCATAATATACAAGTTTAACAGATATTTGATGATGTCAAAAACATTAAGTACAAATGCATGAGAATTTAACTAGATAACTATAACTTACAGTCCTTAAAACTTTACCAACTTTAACTTCTGATAACAACTTCAGTCTGTACACACATCAGAATTCGAGCAGTTATAGATCTTGACTTGGCTTCACTTTCTGATCTCTTCGATATCAGGAGTTGTTCTGAGATAGTTCTTTAACAAACATCTCTCAGCATATCTGAGTTCATCAATCATCCTCCTTTTAGCATCTTTAAGCCCTGCAGTATCTTCACCAGTTTGGAAGATAGCATATCTGAGATCATTATTTTTTGCTTTTCTCAACTCCTGATCTAGTCTTATGACATAGGCTTTGTCAGACTCTAGATTGAATTCAAGTCCCTTAATATCAAGATATGTTCAGATCTTTACAGTATTAGGTTTCATCTCAACAATATCACCCTTGTGATCTCTGTACTTGGGACAATATGTGCTGTCAGACTTTACAGAATAAAGCCTTTTCTGTCTCTGAATTTGAGTCTTCAAATAATTTGTAGCACTTTCTGTTAATATGTTCTTTACTTTAAGTAAGAATAAAACACGTTCTAGTTCCTCAAAATACTTCGGTGGTATAGCATTTTCCCTTATATGGTAAACCCTTCCATCTGTCATGAAATATAACAAGATGTGTTCTTTCAAGAAGGTATGGTAGACCATCTGTACAGATTCAAGTTGATTCAATCTTTCAGGAGTTGCTCCAATATCTGGTTCACTTAAGGAAGTTGGATCATTGGTTGTGTTATGCACTCTTCTTTCATCAACACTACCCAATCCAGATTTATCTCTTGCTTCCTTTCCGGTAACTACTCTTGCTTCAAAACCACTTGCTGCAGTCTTCAAAGGTTGAGTCTGTTTGGCTTTAGTGAATCCTGGTAGGAGTAACTTTGAGGATTTAACATGAGCAATGTCAGAGGTTTCCTTTGACTTATCTTCTGATATCAAGCCAACTTGAGCTATGTCAGAGGTTACTTGCTTCATAGTTATATCAGAACTAACTATATCTTGACTCTGAACAACTTGAGCCATGTCAGAGGTTGTCATAGAAATCTTCCTTGAAGTCAGAGTAAGATCAGTATCTTCATCAGAAATTTTTTCATCCATAGGAGGCACATAAACCTTTACAGGTTCACCAACTTTTTCTTTGCCCTTGGACCTTGGATCTATCTACAATTGTGATTTGGCTTTAGTTTCCACAGGATTTGTCCTTTCTTTTATCACAATGCCTTTAGCCGTAGGAAGTTTCTTTTTAACAACAGAAGCTTCAGATTTGGAGTTGACTTTTCCTAACTTAAGTCTAGCTTCTTCTTCCATTAGACTCTCAAAGTCCATTCCTGGATTTTCTTTCAGAAAAAACTGTCTTGAAATTTCTTCATCAAGTTCCAAAAGTTCATCAGAACTTATCCTTTTACCAGTATCAGAAGTTATTCTTCTCCCAATATCAGAACTTGTTCTATGACTTGTAGTTCCAGTTCTACTTGATGAGAGACCTCCACCTTGACCATGACCTCCACCCATTCCAGAGTTTCCCGGGTCATTACCATCCTTTCCCTTCAGTGTCGGTTTGCATTTGGACTTAATTACTTTCTTCCCCTTTTTGGCATCAACAGGTAAAAGAAGAGAGAGAAGCAATTCCACTGAGGATTGGATCTCATTGAGTTGATTTTGCTGAGAAGCTTGATTTTTCAAAATTTCATCAATCTGAGACTGTTTCTTCTCTTGGGTTTTCTCAATGTTGGTAATTTTGTCAAAGGAAGGTTTGAAAAACCTTTTCTTGTCCAACTTGACAACTGTATCTTGCTGCATTAAGGTTTCTTGAATCTTGTCCACCTTAGCCTGAGTTACAGAATGTTGACCTTGAAGGTGCCTTGTACTAAGTGCAGTAACTCTTAGTTGTGTCTTGAAATCATCATTGACTAGCATCTCATCAGCTTTTGCCAAGTGAGTAGCAAGAATCTTTTCAGTAGAAACAAAGGTAACTGTGTTCCACTCCTTAGTCCACTCATGTCCTCTAGGAGTTTCACTCTAAGGTACTGGTGTTTCCCTTGTAACAAACTTTTTAACTATCTCAGCTTTTGAAGGAGCTTGTAGAGGTGCATGTCCAGAAGGACCAGCTGCATCAACATCTAAATTTGTAGCAGCATTACCAGTATCATCAATATTTGCAGCATCAGAACTTACAGAGTCAACACCTTCAGTATCCTCTGATAAAAGAATAGTATGAGAAGCTATGGAGGCTTCAACATCATCCTCTAAGTGCTGATCTCCAACTATGTTCTGATCAACAGCCATATTCTGATGCTCACCTAAAATCTGAGCTTCAGTATTTAGATGCAGAGAAGGTGTTGTGGGCAATTCTGGATTAAAATCAGCATCAGGAATTGGTGTTGTTAGTGGAGTGACTTGAGTTGGTGGAGCTTCTAGATACAAAACCTGAGGCACTTCCAAGTTATGGATGTCAATTTCATCGCTTGGCCCCTGGTTATCAGCATGTATTGGAGATACTGGAGGTGTAGGAATGTGAGTAGTTTCTGGCTCATGTAGTGGAGAGTGATGAGTTGCATAAGGGTCTGAATTAGCACTAGGAGAATTGTGAGCTTCAATAGGGTCTTGTGAGATCAGAGATTCCTGATCCCCTTCCTTAGCTGCTGCTTCCATTCCTTTACCAGAATCTTCAGGCCTTTTGGCCAATGTTTTGAATCTTTTAGCTTTTAAGGAGACTTTAGGAGCGGTATCATCAGAATTACGCTTTCTAAGACTTTTTAGGGGCCTAGAACTCCCAATATCAACATCCTCCTGGGAAAAGTCCTTCTTAGCTTCTAGAACAACAGGTTCTGAGACAGGAACCTGTTCCTCAGCATCTGATTCATCTCGCAGAATGAATCTCCTTCTCTTCTATTGTGTCTGAGGTACTTTCTTAGTCCTCTTAGCTTTGGAAGATGAAGGCTGTACTGTAGGATCTGAAGGTTGAGGTTGAGAAGTTTGAGGTGGTTGAGTAGAGGTGGTAGGTGCTGATGGATGAGGTGTAGACGGTTGGACATCAGGATATAGTGCAGTGTATTTAACGGGATCATAGGTTATTAAGGCTTGTTTGACAGATAAAGGAATTAATAGGGGTCTTGACACAGCCTTCTTATTATCAGTAGATAATAAGTCAGTAAAAGCCCTTTTAGCTATTCTGAATGATGAAATTAATTCACTAGCATTTCGGGGCTTATTATCACAACAGAAACTATAGATAAGCTGACAGAATCTAGCAAAATAAACAGTATATCTATCTTCATTCATTATGTCCCCAATAAAACCTAAGACAACACTTGTATAGTCAAAATCAGTTTGATTTATGAGAGCATACCCGATTTGTTGGCTGAATATGGAAATTGCATCAAAATTGGAACATTTGTTTGCAAAAGCCTTGGTTATGCAATCAAAGAAGAAACTCAATTCCCTCCTTATGAAAGATCTCTTCAACTGGCCCAGCTTTGCCAATGTCCTCTCATATCCCAGACTGGCCATCATGTTTTGAAGAACTGGATCTTCAACAGTAGAATAGACACAGTTCTCAGGTAGCTGCAGTGCTTGTCGAACCGTAGACAAAGTTACAACATACTCATCCTCCCCTGATGAAAAAATAATACTTGGGGATCCTTGAACGCCACCATTATCATATATACCGCTTCTCCAGAACTCCAGTACTTGAGTACCAGAGACTGCTTCGGGTTCAGTTAGAGCATACCCAATATCAGAACTAGCAAGATCCTGAATGAAGTGAAGTTCAGAGGGTGCTTCTGACTTGCTAAGAATAACAGAGAAGTTATTAGGAACAAACGTAGCTCCATCGAAAATTATGTCCTTGGGTGCCATGAGAACTCGTGAGAAAGAAAATTGCCTGTAAGGTGTTTGAGAAAATGTCTGTATGAAAAACCGTCAGTAGATGAGAGAGAATAAAAGTAAAAAGAGAGAGATAAAATATGAAAGTAAATAAAAGATTTTACAATCTTTTCTCTCTTTTACTTATACACGGTAGAAAAAGTAACCGTTGAGACACTTGTCAGACATGCAGCAGTAAAAGATAATTAATGGGCACGAGTATTCAGTAATCATTACTTATCACATGCAGTTTTTCAAGGAAAAACCGTTCCACTTACCAAGTAATCCCATTAATCAAGGACGCTCAGTTTTATTTTTAAATTTTAAAACTGTTCCCACTTAATAAACTTTTATTACTGCTTTACCAATATTCTGTAAAATTATGACCAATGAGAGAATGACCATTAATAAACCAAGTAAACAAATACTGCCTCGTCAGAATCAGAACTTGATTTGTATCAGAGCTAAAAAAGTCATCAGAATATGGTTAGTATCAGGATTTAAAATGTTATCAAAATATCAAACTACTCAGACACAAAATCTTGCATAAATATAAAATTTCATTGATATATTGAGCAAATACATTTCATGAAATTTAAATTACATGCTTAAAATTACAAGATTGTCCTAAGCTACAAATCCTAACATCAACAGCTTTAGTCCTAAGCTAAGAAGCCAGACAAAGCTGACGGTGAAGAGAAACAGATAGCTGCAATTATTTCTTCTTCCTACTCTCAACAAAGAGAACAGCGAGACGAATGATTCGCTCATGCTGTCGGAGAGCTTCTCTCCATTCCTCTTCCAGACGCTCAAGATGGCGATGATAGTTCATGTAGAAGAACAAGAGGTCTGTGAGAACCTCTTGGGAAACTGAGTCCCAGATTTCATCAGGAATGGCAGTGACATGCCATTCCTGCTGCCATTCTGTACACCTCAAATTGATAGTGAAAGAGTCATAGTTCAGAACTAAGTTGAAATGAACCATGTTGGTGATGAGTACAAAAAATGAGTTTGAGAGAAAATGAGAGATGTGTTGGTTGGAATGAGGCATTGGTTTAAATAACCAATAGAATATTAAGAGATGCAAGGAAAATTGAATGGTTATAGGTAGAAATAATTATACCTCGTCTCCCTAGACTGATGAGAATAATAACAGCCATTGGAAGCTGAAAACAGGATTTAATGCGCACACGAAACAAGTAAAAATTATTGTGCATAGAGGAGTACCATTAACCCAAATTATGTTGACTGTTAATATCTCACCCAAACATATTCTGATTTTAAATAAGACTGTTTCAGAATTTAACCACAAATAAGTCAAGTAAGGAATCAGAATGTAATATCAAAACTTAGACTTATATCAGAACTTAACAGTCATCAGAACATGATTCCTTAACTCGAAGAGTGAATGCCCATTTCTGTAATTCTTCATACAAATTCTGATTTTGTTTCTTCAGAACTTAATCATCAGAACTTTCATCATTACTTGTCCTCAGAATTTATGCAACTGACACGTAAATGTTCATCTAAAATAACATTTATCACCACAGTAATTTTCATCATTCATATGGAGTGTATGTGTGTGCAGTAAGCGAAATTTCAGATAAAGATTAAAGTCTGATTCACTTCAGTATATCTTAGAAATAAGGCATAACTAAGAACTTTGCTCAAAATTTGTCATGATTCTGAAGTCTACTTTAGAATGAGTTCATGCATGAATCCACCTCAACTGTTTTGTGCTCATTTTATGCATTTTTTGAAATTCCATTTTACAGTGGCTTCTCAGTGTAAGTGAGTCACGACTTCTTATCAGAATTTATGCTATTATCAGAGTATTTCTCCAATAATCATAGAGTGTGAAAAGTCACCAAGACAATATTTATTTTGCTTTTCTGATGCATATTACTTAATACCAGCAATGCACTTGGGTCTTCCCTTCCATATTTTTACTCTAGATCTCAAAGGAGTACCTGATTTTAATTTATTTTTCTTTTTCTTTTGATAAGTGAGGTTTATCAGCACTTAGTACTGAAAGAGATGTGTCTTAAGTCCAATCATGTATGATGATTTAGGAAAAACTTTTATGTAATCTGTTTTGATTTCATTGATATTAATAAAAGACTTGTTTTGGTTTTATTGCGGGCTTTATCTATTTAAGTGTTTAAATAAGATATACCATAGTTTAGAGTAAAGCTTTTTATGGATTATGATGAGATCATAATAAAGAGATCTAAAAGATGATAACTCTAAACTTAAATATTTCCTGGTCGTAGGATTACTAAGTGGTAATTAGTAATCCGCAAAGATCGGTACATAGTATGCTTGTTTCATTATGAAGGATGTCTATTCTCATAGATATTTGTGTGGTGACACTATAGCTAGTATGTAGGTGCTTATTATAGAATAAGTTCATTGAACATGACTCACACAACTGAACAACTGATAAAGTTCACTCACGTGTCAGCAGTTGTTCATATAGTGATAGTTGTACAAGTATCCTTAGACTTGAGGTCATCATAGTCATCTTGTGTACACTGAACTATGCTTTGGTTTAGTTCTTAGTCTCCAGGGACAATTATAAGGGCTCTACTGGGTATAGGAATTTGTACACGAAGATAGTGTATGATCAATAATGGATCTACCCCTTTCAGTGAAGGAAGAGAATGTTCAATGCTGATCTACTTATGCTAGTTTAGGAATATCTGGACAGAGTGAATGAAATTAGAAAAGAGTTTCTAATTTACATTAAATAGAACTAAGCATAGTGAATGGGAAAGCAAATGATTAAATAAGACAGGCTTGACACAAGTTCCATGCCTTGTATTTAATCGTGACATTGCAGGGTAGAAGGAATTGATTGTACGGTAACTACTCACTGAATAGGTTCTTGGTATTCTAAGCAGTGAATTCGTCTTATCTAGATAGTCGCGATATGCTGAGAAGTATCCCTCACGATGTAGAATAAATATGATTAATTTATTAATTAATCATATTTAATGAATTAGAGAATTTATATAAATAATGATAAAATAGTTTTATTATTATTTATTTCTACTACCGGCTTAATATTGAACCTACAGGGTCACACCATAAAAGAGAATGATTTAATGGTGGAGGAATTAATTAATAATGGCTGGTAATTATTTATTTGTGAAATACATAATTAATTAGCAGATTTAATAATTGATTAAATGAGATTTAATTAATTCTTAATATTATTAATTAAGAATTTAATTTTGGAAATTAAATCAAGTGAGAGAATTATTTTTCTAAAGTGTTTAGAAAAGAGATTAATGATTAAAAGGCGTTTTAATTATTAGTTAATTGGTTAATAAGAATAATCAATTAAAGGGTTAATAATAATAATATTTTATGGAAAATTTTCAGCTAAAATTTTTGCCTATAAATATACTATTATAAACCCTATTTGCCTCAACCCAAATAATTAACCCTAATTCTAAAGTAGAACAAAAGGGAGGCAACTAATTCTCTCAACCTCTTCCTCCTCCATCACATTGTACTCTTGGTGGATACCGGTGGAGTGCTTCACACTTGAGGAGCAGCTGCTAGGGATTTCCGTTCATCGTTCTTGGATCGCTATTAAAGACCTCCATCTTTCCATTAACGTAAAGCTTCTTAAGGTAAACATACTGGACTACGAATTAAATATTATTTTTCGGATGGATCCTACGAAGGGTTTCAGATTTTTTAAGATTTAAATTTATGTTTTCGTTGCGTTTATGTGCTAAAAATCCTTCAATGGCATCCGAGCTACTTGCGAAAAGTTTTTAATTCGTTTATGTGTTTAACTGTTTTCGATATATGAGCATGTACGTGATTCGCCATGATTTGATGTTGATATAATATGCTTATATATGTATGGTTTTAAATATATGATATTCATGTGAGTTGTATAATCATAAGATGATTATGTAATTTGTATATATACTGATATATACATGATTTATGTTTTTTCTAATTATGAGAATCATATTAGATACGGATTCTAAATTGGTTGCTGTAGATTTGCTGAAATCTGGGTCTAGTATCCGATTAATGCAAACGAATACCATATTCCATAGGTAAACGAGCGTCTGAACAAAACTGATAGCATAAGCTATCAACAACTCGTCTTTAAGGCGTTTGACGTCGTTTACTGCCCGTAAACAGTGATTCTTGTTTTTCTAATTTGATTCTGATTTTTCTGATTTTTGTCATATATTTTTTTTTATGATTAGATCATGGATAATATGATATATTAAGATCAGATTATGTGTTTTAACATGCTTTTATGTGTTTTATGAGCATGGTGGATGGTTATGGCCTTTCGACCTTAGTGTAATGGTTTTGGTTTTGGTTTTAAATACGACTTGCATGTCGTCAATATTTGTAATCATAAATCTCGAATGTAACTCGAGTTATTCTTGTAAGTTCATTAGATTAGTTTTACTTTCAATCATATAATGTAATTGAAGACTCAAGAAGGCTATCCAATGGAGGTGATACAAAGAAGAAGACGAGGCATACAAGAAGTCTAAACAAAGAAGAAGACTTATGTAATAAGTAGTTGTATTTATTTCCATCACCATATTAGATTGACCTTGATCTTTATCATGAGCTTGATAAAGATCACATAGGATGGGGCCATAACCAAACACATTTACTTTATTACACTTTACATTTACTTATTTATTTAATTTTATATATGAGATATATGCCTATGTTTACCAATGCAATGATAGATTTAGGGGAACTTAAATCAATATAAGGCGTGCTCTAGAAAATCTAGAATAGGAATCGTTTCTTTCCTTAATAATAATATTATGAATACAATCATGAGATTCTTGTGTTTATAAAACACATAATTAAATATGAATTTTCAATATTGAGAGAAATGATGATTCTGTCAAAAGCAGATTTCTATCTGTAAGAAAAGGGGTATTAAGTGACGCCTCTTGACAATGCTCCCCCCGATCTGGGAATCATCTGATTATCGATTATTGATTTGAAATATTTAATTTAAAAGGAAGAATATTTTTATAATATGATTATGATTGTAACATAATATAATCCCTCTAAAATTAAATAATATCAAGTAGTAATTGGCCAATGACACAACGGGCTTGTGTTGGTCAAAGCCTTCCAACATGGTAAAAAGTAGTTCTTATTTTTAAATCATTGTCGTTTCGTGTTACAGCCGAGGGGAGGTATTGCCGAATGACTATCTATCTGTGTGATAGAAGGCTAGTAGGATACCACATGTTGTTTAATTGCTTGTCAAGTACTAAAGGCTGGCCACCTTCTGTACTAACTATGCAATAGAACAAGTGTTCATGATCATAGTGATCTCTCAACAAATTCCTTTACTTCTATATGATTGATCAAACTTTGGAAAATAGAAACAGCTGAAAAAGGAGTAGTAAAGTTATGGTGGTATTCGGAATGGAAACACGTTCGTGATACTAAGGTTGACGTGGTTATTAAAAGGTTATAGAACGCTAACGAGCAAAAGTGTAACCAGTATAGTATTAGGTACGGAAGATAGTAACGATTATGAACTGGAAAAGAGTGGGTATTGAGAAGCAAAAGCTGTAGATCTAGATTAGATAATGAGAGTCTGTACAATAGACTTGAAAGAAATTTGGAATGATCACTTAAACGGATTGAGTTTTCTTACGATAATCGATCGTATGTCAGTATCGAGGTATCGCCTTATGAGATCCTTGAGGGAAGACAATGTCGATCTCCCTTATGTTAGGATGAAGTTGTAGAGCGCAAGATGCTCGGACCCACAGTAGTCCAAAGGACCAAGGATATAATAGATCTAATCAGAGGACGGCTAGTAGTAGCCCAAGATGGACATAAGATGTATGTTGATTTGACACGAAAGGACAAAGAATAAGAAGTAGGGGACCTAGTGCTGTTATAGGTATTCCCTTGGAAAGGATGGATGTGGTTCGGAAAGAAAGGAAAGCTAAGCCCACGAATTGTTGGACCCTGGGATATATTAAGTCGTATTGGGAAGTTAACATATGAGCTAGCTTACCCCGAACCTTAGCAAGTTCATAACGTGTTCCATGTATCAATGTTAAGGAAGTGTAATCCGGATGCCAGACAAATAGGGGCTTATGAGCGCATAGACATGCAACCAGACGTAACCTATATGGAGCAACTAGGAAGGGTTATAGATCAAAAATGGACAAGTGCTTAGAAGAAGGGTTATCATGCTAGTCAGGGTTTGTGGCAGAACCACAATGTGGGAAAATTGACTTGATAGTTAGAAAGTGCAATGCTAAGAAAGTATCCCTATCCATTTTCTATCTGATTCCGGGACAGAATCCTTTTAAGGAGGGGAGACTGTAATAACCCAAAAAAAAATTTGGACTTTTTGTAAACCTTATGAATAGTGATTTTGCTGATTATGCTGAATAAGAAAACTTTTCATGCCACAAAATGTAGCAGTTCTTTTATTGATATTCTGAGGTCTTATTAGTACTCTATATGGTATATAAGTGTATGTAAAGATCGTCAGAATCCAAATCCGAACACTTTGATTTTTCCCGAAAATCCACCAGATACCGAAAGAATTGAGTATAAGGTAACATGATTAAAAGGATTTAAATTCAAGGATTATAAGAGAGGATCATAAAAGGAATATAAATTATTAAGAAGGGTTTAGGGGAACCCAAGTAATAAGATCCCGGGTATGATCTCTCAAACGATAAACGAGAATGAAAGTTAAGCGAACCGTAAAACAAATAAGCGACCAAGAGACAAGCTTGTACAAGAAGCCAAGGATTATGACATCATCAAACCACAAGGAAGAGACATGTGGCAAATGGATGACATAGACATGGTGACATAAGCATGACAAATGGAGGGATTGTTGGTTGATTACAAGCCACATAAATTTTACCATGGTTAAAAGGTAATTAAGCAAAACAAAAGGAAACAACCAAGCAAAACAAATCAAAAACACAAAACACAAGTTGACTTTCCCCATTTCATGAAGAAGCTCTCGGCCTTTTCCATTTCAAGGAAGAAGAAAATTCAAAAACCAAGTTTCAAGCCTTGTTAATTAGTGAGGTAATTTTCTAAGGTTCCTTGTACATAGATATAGATATCCTATGAATATAAGCTTCCAATTCCTTCACAATCTCTTCCAATAATTCATAGAAGAGAGTGAATAGTATTTTTCAAGAACTTGAAATTTTGATCTTGTGTTTTTGCTTAGATAAAGCTTTAGTAAGGATTTTCCAAGGTTGTTCCAAGCTCATTACTTACTCCTACTCACAAGGAAGGTATAATCTCTTAACCTAGCATAGTTATTGAATGTAAAAAGCTTGTTATGAGTAGTATAGTTCATTAGAAGCATGGTTATTGAATATTTAGAGATTGGTTGGTTTTGTAATGTTTTTGGGATGGTAAATCTTGATTATTAGTTAATGAACTTAAGTAAGCTCTTAGTTCATGATTGAGAAGTAGTATAAATTAGAAATCTTGAGTTGTTGGGGCTGTTGTAGTAAATAATGGATGAAGTTTGGTTGTAGTGGTGATTGTGGGTTGAATTGTGAATTGATTGGAATGGTTGAAATTTGGTAATCGCGTAAACATAGCCGTCGTAATGCCCGATTTACCTTAGACTGCTTTTGTTCTTAACATCAGGACCCGTGAACTCACTGTTAGGTTTTGACCATTGCCATGATTAGATAGTTCATGTTATGAGCTTCATTTTGATATATGGTTCGCTTGAATCCGATGTACGGTTTAGGAGAAACGACTGTTTTAAGTAACGATATTTCGCGAACGGACCATTACCCCTCGCCTTACTTTGAAACCTTGGTTAAGGCCCCTAAAAGAGTAATTGGATTACGAAACAATTATGTAATGTGGATTAGGAAGTTGGTAAAGTACTCGCGAAAGAATCGCCTTAAAATTCATAATGGTTAATTTATTAAAAATGGTGGAACCGGGGGTACTCGAGCGACTTAAGTAAATTGTTAAGCGCAAAAGCGAGCGTTAGAGTCTAGTTGGTTAAAGTATAGATTCTTAAGCGACCGGGATTTAATTCCGACTTATGTTGTTGTTCATAGGTTATCAGACCCACTCTAAGCTTAAGTCTATCCGGGAACACTCAGGCAAGTTTTCTACCCGTTATACTGTTGTTGTGATGTATATATGTATATGCATTATCTTGTGATAGATGCATGATGGTTAATTAACAAATCTTGCGATATATTGGAGCATGCTGATATGGGATATATGCATGTCTGTTTCATAATCTTGATATCTATCTGTTGATTCCAATGCTTATAGTTGCATAATACCTATGCTAGAGATAAGCAGTAATTGCGTATACCCTTAGTATAGGGGACCCAAAGGTGAACATTTTCTAAAACCGGGAGTCGATGTTCCCGAGTATATTATATATATATATATATATTTATATATATATAGATATATTTTTCAAAACTATTAATCGAATAAGGTTTATTCGATAACTTTATTTTTATTAATGAATATTAATTTGAATATTCATTCGAGGGCTTATGACTCCGTTTATTCTATTTAATGAATAATATTTTGAATATTCATTCGAGGACTTATGACTCCGCTTATATACTAAATAATATTCTTTATTTTATTAAAGAATAATGTGTCGATAATCAAACTTATTTTCGATTATTCAAATAAAGATCATACTTTCGTATAAGTATATCTTTGGTTATTTATTATTCATTTCAAGTATAAGTTTTAAAACTCCTACCTCGATTATTTTTATAAGGATCATCCTTATGAGAATATTATTTAAATAATAATATTCAGATACTTTCTAACATATCGGGACTGATTTATTTTATTAAATCAGCGTTACTCTAAACATTCTTTAAAATGTTTTCGAGTCTTCAAAATGATTTTAAAAGTTAGGGCCGATCCCAAAACTCATTTTTATATTTAAGATCCTCCTTTCGAAGGGGATTTAAATACTCGCTCAAAACCCGAGGGATCCGGCTCCGTGATGTATTTTTATATTCGCAACAAGGTTGCTGTTTTGTTAGGTCACACTTTCACTATAGAGGGGGTGAATACAGTGTTTATTACAATCAAATCAAACTTCAAGAACTTATGTAACAGAAACCAAACTTTATTGAAACAATAAACTCTGTTACAATCTGGAACTGTTATCTCTCAGTGATGAACAAAATATCACGAGAGCTGCTAGGGTTATAATAAATAATATTCTCGATAATGATAACACTTATAGTGTAAACCCTATGTCTGTGTTTATATACTACACAGTTACAAGATAATCGCTAATTGATATGGAATATAATTCTGCTTCCTAAAATATATCAATAAGATATCTTCTATTCCAAGTATTCCATTCTTCACGGAATTCCTTCTTCATGCATATCTCTTCTTATGTTTATCTTGATCTTCTTAACTTTAATCAGCTACTGTCCTTATCTGATCGTCCTTCAGCACTTAAGTTCCGATATCTATCTCCTGATGCTTATCTCCTGATAACATAAGTACTGATATCCCTTAAGTTCTGTCGTCCAGTATAAGTACTGATCAGTTAAGTACTGATTTGTTCTGTTCAAATAAGATCTGAAATCTAAACATAAAACATATTAGCCATGACATTATCAAATATATCTAACAATCTCCCCCAACTTGTAAATTAGCAAAATATACAAGTTTAACAGATATTTGATGATGTCAAAAACATTAAGTACAAATGCATGAGAAATAGACAAGATAACTACAACTTACAGTCCTTAAAGCTTTTACCAATTCAACTTCTGATAACAACTTTGGTCTGTATACACATCAGAATTTAAGTAGTTGTAGATCTTTGACTTGGCTTCATCATTTTCTGATCTCTCTGATGTCAGGAGTTGTTCTGAGATAATTCTTCAACAAACATTTCTCAGCATATCTGAGTTCATCAATCATTCTCCGTTTGACATCTTTAAGCTCTGCAGTATCTTCACCAGTTTGAAATATTGCAGCTCTGAGATCATTAATCTTTGCTTTTCTCAACTCCTGATCTAGTCTTATGACATAAGCTTTGTTAGACTCTAGATTGAATTCAAGCCCCTTAATACCAAGATATGTTCTGATCTGTGCAGTATTAGGCTTCATATCAACAATATCACCATTGTGATTTCTGTACTTTGGAACATATCTGCTGTCAGACTTAACAGAATAAAGCCTTTTCTGTCTCTGAATCTGTTCTTTTAAGTAGTTTGCAGCAGTCTCTGTTATTCTGTTATCCACTTGAAGTAAGAAAAGTACATGCTCCAATTCTTCAAAATACTTCAAAGGAATGGCATTTTGTCTTATATGATAAACCCTACCATCTGTCATCAAATACAACATGATGTATTCTTTCAAGTAGGTATGGTAAACCATCTGTACAGATTCTAGTTGATTCAATCTCTCAGGAGTTGCTCCAATACCTGGTTCACTCAAGGAAGTTGGATCATCGGTAGTGTTGTGTACTCTTCTTTCATCAGCACTTCCCAATCCAGTTTTATCTCTAGCTTCCTTTCCAGTAACTACTCTTGCTTCAAGACCACTTGGAGTAGTCTTCAAAGATTGAGTCTGTTTTGCTTTAGTGAATCCTGGTAGGAGTGTTTTAGATTTATTTTCTGATATCAAGTTAACTTGAGCACTGTCAGAGGTTACTTGCTTCTTCTGAATATCAGAACTTACAATTTCTTGACTCTGAACAACTTGAGCCATGTCAGAGGTTGTTTTAAGAACTTTTCTTGAAGTCAGAGCAAGATCATCTTTTCCATCAGTAATTTCTTCTTCATCAGGAGGTACATAAGGCTTGATAGGTTCACCAACCTTTTCTTTACCCTTGGATCTTGGATCTATCTGTGGTTGTGATCTAGCCAAAGTTTCTTCAGTATGTATCCTTTCTTTGATCACAATGCCTTTAGGTTTTGGAAGTAACTTTTTACCAGAAGCTTCAGATTTAGATGTGACTTTCTCTGATTTAAGTCTGGCTTCTTCTTCCTTTAAACTTTCCAAGTCCATCCCTGGATTTTCTTGAAGAAATAACTGTCTTGACATTTCCTCATCAAGATCTAGAAGTTCATCAGAACTTATCCTTTTACCAGCAGCAGAACTTATTCTTTTCCCAGTATCAGAACTTGTTCTGTGACTAGCTTGTCTTGATGTAAACCTTCTACCTTGACTATGACCACTACCCATTCCAGAGTTTCCTTGGTCATCTTTTCCATCATCCTTTCCTTGCAGTGACTTGTTGGTTTTGCATTTGGACTTAATTACCTTCTCCCCCTTTTTGGCATCAGCAGGTAATAAAAGAGAGATAAGTAGTTCCACTGAGGTCTGGATTTCAGTAAGTTGCGATTGCTGAGAAGCTTGATTTGTCAGAATTTGATCAATCTGAGCTTGTTGCTTCTCTTGAGTTTTCTCAATATAAGCAACCCTGTCAATGGTAGGTTGGAAGAACTTTTTCTTATCAATTTTCCAAACTTGTTCCTGTTTGATAAAGTTCTCCTGAATCTTGTGTAGCTCTGCATGAGTGTTGGAATGAAGACCTTCTAGATGTTTAGTACTCAATGCAGTGACTCTAAGCTGGGTTTTAAAATCATCAGAATGTAACATTTCATCAGCTTTAGTCAAGTGCGCAGCAAGATGTAAAGCATTTGGAACACATAAAACTGAGTTCCATTCCTTAGTCCACTCCTGACCTGCAGGAGTTTCACTCCAAGGTACTGGTGCATCCCTGATAACAAACTCCTTTACCAGTTCAGACTTAGGAAGAGTCAGTGGAGGAGTATGTCCTGAAGGACCTGCTTCATCAGCATCTACAGTTATAGCAGCCTCACCAGTATCTCCAACATTTGCAGCATCAGAACTTAGAGAATCAGTATCTTCTGATAAGACAACTGTGTGAGTAGCAATGGAGGCTTCAACATCCTCTAATTGCTGATCTGATACTAAGTTCTGATCAACAGCCATATCCTGATGCTCACCTAAAATCTGATCATCAGCATCTTGATGCAGAGAAGGTGTTAGTGATAACTCAGGAGTTTGAACAGCATCAGTAACAGGTGTTGTGGAAGGATTATTTGTTGTTGGAGCTTCTAAGAAAAGTATTTCAGGCACAACCAGGTTCTGAATATCAATTTCAGCACTTGTGCCTGGATCAACAAGAGACATAGAAGGTGAATTAGCCTTGTCAGATACAGGTTCCTGAGATGGAGTTGATGGAGAAGAAGTGACTGGAGCAAATTCCTTGTCTTGTGAGATCAGAGATTCCTGATCCCCTTCCTTAGCTGCTTCCTCCTCATCATCTGAAACTGGCCTTTGTGCCCTCTGTTTCTTGTACTTCCTTGTTGATTTGGATTCCTTGGGAATTTCAGGAACCGTCATACGTCTAAGCCTCTTGAGAAGCCTAGAACCCCCAATTGCAGAATCCTTCTGAGAAGTTGCCTTCTCATCTTCATTTTACCACAGGTTCTGAAGAGGGAATCTGCTCCTCAGAATCTGATTCATCTCTCAAAGTAACAGTCATTGGAAAGAGGAATCATGGTCTAGACCGCACAAGACACAAGAAATAGTGGACTGTTCAAGTACAAAACCATTAATCCTAATCATAGTGACTATTAATCTTCCACTTCAACATATTTGAGTACAAACTGAGACTGTTATCAAATTTTATTCAAAGATAAGCCAAGTAAAGGATTAGACTGAGAAATCAGAACTTAGACCTATACCAGAACTTAACAGTCATCAGAACATAATTTCTTAACTCGAAAAAGGAATGCTCATCTTAGTAAATACTCATACAAGTTCTTAGTTATGAATGTCAGAACTTAATCATCAGAACGTGTAACTAGAATTTGTCCTCAGAATTTGTGCAAAAATGACACAATGACTGTTTATCTAAAATAACATAGACCACCACAGAAATTTTCATCATTCAGATGGAGTGATTAGTGTGTGCATTAAGCTAAATAACAGACAAAGAGTAAAGTCTGATCTACTTCAGTACATCTTAGAAATAAGTCATAATTAAAATTTTGTTAAAGAGCTGTCATTATCCTGAAACCTACTGATAAATGAGTTCATGCATGAGTCCACCTCAACTGTTTTTGTGCTAATTTTATGCATCTTTTGAAATTCTATTTTACAGTGGCTTCTCAGTGTAAGTGAGTCACGACTGTTTATCAGAATTTATGCTATTATCAGAGTATTTCTCCAGTAATCATAGAGTGTGAAAAGTCACCAAGAAAATATTTTGCTTTTCTAATGCATATTTACTTAATACTAGCAATGCACTTGGGTCGTCCCTTTCACATTTTTACTCTAGATCTCAAAGGAGTACCTGATATTATTCTTTGATTCTTGTTCTTCTTCTTTTGATAAGTGAGGTTTATCAGCACTTAGTACATTCAGCAGTTTTACTAGAATCAGAACTTAAACAGATGAGTAGCATTATTCTAATTTGGGACTTAGTAATAAGATGAATAAAGTAAACTAAACTAAGCTCAAGTATCAGAATTTGCTTGTGTCATAAGATTTCCACAGAAATAATTACTTCTTTTATGGGATCATTTGTTTATTGAAGACTAGTAGGTCAGTATCTAGCACAATTATCCTCATAGGATTGAATAGTTACTGAAACAGACATATCACTTATCAGAGTTTAGAAACATATATCAGACAACAGTCAGTACTTAAAGACATTTATCAATTAATGCACAAAATATACAAAGAGATTAATTCTGTAAATACTGATCATAAAGTCTGATAACATAGAACAAGTTTAAGCAGATTTAGAGAAAGAACCTGAAATCATTCCAAGTTCATTTACCAATTTTGAAAAGGTAGCTTCACACAGTGGTTTTGTGAAGATATCTGCTACTTGTTGATCTGTGGGAACAAAATGCAATTCCACTGTACCTTCATCCACATGTTCCCTGATGAAATGGTACCTGATGCTGATGTGCTTTGTCATAGAGTGTTGAACTGGATTACCTGTCATAGCAATAGCACTTTGATTATCACAGTAAATAGGGATTTTGAAATATGTTAATCCATAATCCAGTAACTGATTCTTCATCCAGAGAATCTGTGCACAGCAGCTTCCTGCAGCAATATACTCTGCTTCTGCAGTTGATGTGGAAATTGACTTTTGTTTCTTGCTATACCAAGAAACCAACCTGCCTCCAAGAAATTGGCAGCTACCACTTGTGCTTTTCCTGTCAATTTTGCAACCTGCAAAATCTGCATCTGAGTAACCTATTAATTTAAAATCTGATTCTCTAGGATACCATAATCCTAGATCAGCTGTTCTTTTAAGATACTTAAAGATTCTTTTTACAGCTGTTAAGTGAGGTTCTCTTGGATCTGCTTGAAATCTTGCACAAAGACAGGTAGCAAACATGATATCTGGTCTACTAGCAGTTAGATAGAGAAGTGAGCCAATCATACCTCTGTAATCAGTAATATCTACTGAATTACCAGTATCCTTATCCAGTTTTGTTGCAGTGGCCATGGGAGTGGATGCACTTGAACAGTCTTGCATTCCAAATTTCTTCAGCAAGTTTCTGGTGTACTTAGATTGACAAATAAAAGTTCCTTCTTCACTCTGCTTGACTTGAAGGCCCAGAAAATAACTAAGTTCTCCCATCATACTCATCTGATATCTTGACTGCATTAGGTTGGCAAACTTTTTGCAAAGTTTGTCATTTGGAGACCCAAAAATAATATCATCAACATAAATCTGGATCAAAAGTAGGTCCTTGCCATGGTTGAGATAGAACAGTGTTTTGTCAATAGTTCCTCTGTTGAATCCACTTTCCAGAAGAAACTGAGCTAAAGTCTCATACCATGCTCTAGGAGCTTGCTTAAGTCCATAAAGTGCTTTATCAAGCCTGTAGACATAATCTGGATGTTTGGAATCTACAAAGCCTGGAGGTTGTTCAACATATACTTCCTCTTCCAATTCTCCATTGAGAAAAGCACTTTTCACATCCATTTGAAAGACAGTAAACTTTTTGTGAGCAGCATAAGCCATGAATATCCTTATGGCTTCTAACCTAGCAACTGGCGCAAATGTTTCATCATAGTCAATTCCCTCCTGTTGAGAATATCCTTTTGCAACCAGCCTTGCCTTGTTCCTTACAATTATGCCATCACTGTCAGTTTTGTTTCTGAATACCCACTTTGTACCAACAACCGATCTATTCTTAGGTCTTGGCACTAAGGTCCAGACTTTGTTTCTTTCAAATTCATTCAACTCTTCCTGCATTGCTTGCACCCAATCAGCATCTTGAAGAGATTCTTCCACTTTCTTTGGTTCAGACTGAGAGAGAAAAGAATTGTAAAGACATTCATTCGAAGTACCTGTTCTAGTTCTGACACCTGCCTCAGGATTTCCAATTATCAAGTCAGGTGTATGTGATTTTGTCCACTTCCTTGCAGATGGAAGATTTTCTCTAGAACTGGATGCTCCCCCATGATTCATGCTGTCTTCGGTTTCATTTTCTGATGCTCCCCCTGAAACTATGCTCTCTGAGTTGGATCCTTCAGTATTTAGATTTTCAGTACTGTCAGTACTTGGCTTATCAGAACTTGACGAATCAGAATTTGAAGAGCCAGATGTATGTTCTGATGCTTCTTGAGATGTGATAATATCTTGAGTATGCTCCCCCTGCATTGGTGCATCTTCCTTTGACGTAGTCACCACAGTTTCAATAACATCAGAGTTTAATCCATCAGAATTTACAGTATCAGGACTTAGACTGTCAGGACTTGAGGTATCAGAATATGAATCTTCATTTTCAAATCTCAGCTGATCATGATCAATGCAATCTTCAAGTCCAGTGATCTTCTTGTCATCAAAAGAGACATTGATAGATTCCATGACCACTTTTGTTCTCAAATTATAGACTCTGAAGGCTTTTGTAGAAAGTGGATATCCAACAAAGATTCCCTCATCAGCTTTTAGATCAAACTTGGATAGCTGTTCAGGATGAGTCTTGAGAACAAAACACTTACATCCAAATACATGAAAGTATTTGAGATTTGGCTTCTTGTTCTTCACCATCTCATATGGTGTTTTTCCATGCTTGTTAATGAGTGTTGCATTTTGAGTAAAACAAGCAGTCTGCACAGCTTCAGCCCAGAAATAGGTTGGAAGCTTTGCTTCTTCAAGCATTGTTCGTGCAGCTTCAATGAGAGTTCTATTCTTCCTTTCAACAACTCCATTTTGCTGTGGAGTTCCAGGAGCAGAAAATTCCTGCTTTATTCCATGATTTTTGCAGAACTCTTCCATTATCAGATTCTTGAATTCAGTGCCATTATCACTCCTCAAAATTTTCACAGAATCTTTGATCAATTTATCCAGATGTTTGACATGATCAATCAGGATAGATGCAGTTTCACTTTTTGTGTGCAAGAAATACACCCATGTGTATCTGGTGAACTCATCTACTATGACCAACGCATATTTCTTCTTTGCAATAGACATGACATTCACTGGACCAAATAGATCAACATGAAGTAGATAATAAGGCTCAAGAATTGATGATTCAGTCGTGCTCTTGAACGAAGATTTTCTTTGTTTAGCATTCTGACATGAGTCACAAAGACCATCAGGAACAAACACTGATTTTGGCAGTCCTCTCACAAGATCTTTCTTGATCAGTTCATTTATCTTGTTGAAGTTTAAATGAGAGAGTTTCTTGTGCCAATTCCAGCTTTCTTCAGTTGAGGCTCTACTCACTAAACAGATTGCAGAACCATCAGAACTTGTTGAAAGCTTAGCTTCATAAATGTTACCACGCCTGAATCCCTTCAGAACAATTTTTTCTTTAGATTTACTAACTATTTCACAATGTTCTGCAAAGAAATCAACATGATAACCTCTGTCACAGATTTGACTTATACTCAGTAAGTTGTGTTTAAGTCCTGAGACCAGAGCTACATTTTTAATGATGACATTCCCAAGATTGATATTGCCATATCCCAAAGTTTTTCCAATGTTGCCATCTCCATAAGAAACACTTGGGCCAGCTTTCTCCACAAAGTCTGATAGCAGGGCCTTATTTCCAGTCATATGTCCTGAACATCCACTGTCCAGAACTAAAATATTTTTCCTGTTGCCCTGCAATCAAAAAGACCACTAATTATTAGTTTTAAGGACCCAGACTTGCTTGGATCCTTTGGCCTTTTTAGGTTTGTTAACATTTGCAGCGGATTTAGCATCAGATTTTATGTTAACAGTTTTCTTATCAGAACTTATACTACCAGACTTTGAATCAGAACTTACACTAGAAGGAACAACAGAAACTTTCTTTAAAGAAGGTTTTATTTGATAATAATCATAGTACAAACTATGATATTCCTTACAAGTATAAATGGAATGCCATAAACTACCACAATGAAAACAAGGATCTTGTGGTTTGTATCTAACAGACTGACTCTTAACTCCTGATTTTGTAGATAAGGAGTTAATATTCTTATTCTTCCTGCAAAAAGAAGCCAGATGGTTAGAACTTCCACAGTTATGACATGCTTTCCTAGGAGCATCAGGAACAGATTTATAGTTATTGCTTTTATTCACACCTTCCTTTCCATTCCTGTTTTTCCTAGGTGATTTTACCTTGTTTGCATTCTTAACATCTTTCAGCTTATGCTTAAGCTGCTTCTTCGTCATTAAGCCTATGTTAACTTCAGCTGTCTTTTCCTGTTTTAGTTTGTCAGAAGCTAATTCCTTTTTAACTTCTAATTTCTCATTTTCAGATTTTTCAGTTACAAACTTAACAGGTTTTAACTTCGGCTTTTGCTTATCAACAGGCTTAATTTCTACAGTTCCTTTTTCATTTTTATTTTCTCCATAACCTAAGCCCTCTTTCCAGTTTCCACTGCTTAGCAAATTTTGAGTTGTTTTGCCAGAGTTAGTCCAAGTTCTGATAATCTCTCTCTCCTTTTCTAACTCAGTTTTTAGAGATTCATTCATTTTTAGCACTTCATCCCTAACATAAAAAGCATCATCTCTATCCTGCTGAGTTTGATGGAACATGACTAACTCTTTTTCTAAGAAATCATTTCTTTTCCTAAAAGCAAGATTTTCAGAAGTTAATCTTTCACATGTTAAAGTTTGATCTCTATAACTAACAAACATGGTTTTAAGATATCTTCTCAACTCATTAATATCATCAGTATGAAAAGCATAAGTAGTCTGAGGTACCTTTGTTTCAGTAGCTTCAGAACTGCTCTCAGAACTTGATTTATCAGCATTTGCCATCAATGCATAGTTCTCCTCACTTTCAGAGTCTGAGGTGTCTGTCCAGCTTTTCTGCTTTGTGACAAGAGCTTTGCCTTTGTCACTCTTGGTCTTCTTGCAATCAGGAGATATGTGGCCTTTCTCACCACAATTATAACATTTAACATTAGCGTAATCTCCTCTGTCAGACTTTCCTCCTCTTCCTTCAGATCTTCTGGAATTCTTCTTATCAGAACTTATGCCTTTTCTGGAAAACTTCTTTCCCTTCCTGAACTTCCTGTATGCAATCTTTGTGATTCCTTTCACCATAAGAGCACACAGCTTCATCATCTCCTCATCAGCATCAGTTTCAGGCAAGCTTTCAGAATCTGAGTCATCATCACTCTCAGAACTTGATGACTCAGTATCAGACTTTAAGATAAGAGCTTTACCCTTGTCTTTCTTTGAGGAAGGTGATTTGGGAGATTCCTCTTCAGCCTTGAGAGCAACTGTCCTTGACTTTCCTCCTTTCCTCTTGCTTCTTTGTTCCATCTCAAGTTCATGAGTCTTGAGCATTCCATAGATTTCATCAAGAGTTGTCTCATCAAGATTGTAGTTGTCTCTTATTGTTGTTGCCTTCAAATCCCAACATTCAGGAAGAGCTAACAGGAATTTAAGGTTTGTATCTTCAAGATCATACTCCTTATTAACCAATGACAAGTCATTCAAGAGTTTGACAAATCTATCATATACATCAGTCAATGACTCATTAGTCCTAGAGTCAAAGTGTTCATACTCTTGAGTGAGTATTGTCTTCCTGTTCTTCTTAACTGTTTCAGTTCCTTGACACCTTGTCTCCAGTGCATCCCATATCTCCTTAGCAGTCTTGCAGTTGATTACCCTGTTTGACATTACATTATCAATGGCACTATGCAATAAGTGTCGTACCTTGGCATCCTTAGCAATAGATGCTATATCTTCAGCAGTGTAATCACTCTTTTCCTTTGGTACGGTCTTTGCTGCTTCACCTGCAACTACAACAGCGAGCTTGGTAGGTTTGTGAGGCCCTTCCTTGATTCTATCAAGGTATTCTGGATCTGTTGCTTCCAGAAACATGGTCATCCTTACCTTCCATATGGGATATTCAGATGGTCTCAATATGGGAACTCTGATAGTCTCATATCGACTCTGAGTTGATGTCTTTGATGATTCCTCAGTTTTGGTAGGCTTAGTTGGAGTTTCTGTGTCAGACATGATTGTGTTTGGATCTTTAACTGTATGTGTGTTTACAGAAGGCTCTGATACCACTTGTTAGGTCACACTTTCACTGTAGAGGGGGTGAATACAGTGTTTATTACAATCAAATCAAACTTCAAGAACTTATGTAACAGAAAACAAACTTTATTGAAACAATAAACTCTATTACAATCTGGAACTGTTATCTCTCAGTGATGAACAAAATATCACGAGAGCTGCTAGGGTTATAATAAATAATATTCTCGATAATGATAACACTTATAGTGTAAACCGTATGTCTGTGTTTATATACTACACAGTTACAAGATAATCGCTAATTGATATGGAATATAATTCTGCTTCCTAAAATATATCAATCAGATATCTTCTATTCCAAGTATTCCATTCTTCACGGAATTCCTTCTTCATGCATATCTCTTCTTATGTTTATCTTGATCTTCTTAACTTTAATCAGCTACTGTCCTTATCTGATCGTCCTTCAGCACTTAAGTTCCGATATCTATCTCCTGATGCTTATCTCCTGATAACATAAGTACTGATATCCCTTAAGTTCTGTCGTCCAGTATAAGTACTGATCAGTTAAGTACTGATTTGTTCTGTTCAAATAAGATCTGAAATCTAAACATAAAACATATTAGCCATGACATTATCAAATATATCTAACATGTTTTGATAAAAGAGTTTTTGATTACTTACCCGACACTCGGGAAGTAAAATTCTTGGAACAAGTTAATCCATTAACAGGCATCGCCTGGGAAATATTGGTGAGTTTTCGTTTCCAACTAGATACGACTTCTTGGTGGAGCCATATCAACAAGTTTCTACTTGGGGAAAGTGGGGACGAGCTTTACGTTTCAGAGTCATGTATTTTATCTGAACTAGGAGTGGCGTAAGTGGTCGAGTGGCGCCGGCCCGACCTTATTATATTGGCCCAAATGGCCCAGAAGTTCCGCTAAGACGGTCCATTCCTTAGGAGTCCAGGCTTCGGTTGACAAGTAAATCCGACTGTTCTCCTCTACATGTAGAAAATGGTGGGGTTGCACTACTGCGACTGATCATCGTGAGTGGTCTTCCTGGCGCGGCAAACTCCCGTAATGAGTTCATCATCCAATTGGATATTTCCGCAACACTACCCAGATTCGCGAGCGGATAGGAAATGTTCCGCAGTTTCCTATAGGCATTGATGTCGCTGTAGCTGAGGCAGGAACTACCAATAGGCTAGGCTTTCAACTTGTGATGTACCAGATTTATGTATCTTTATGAATTGTAATAATGACAAAGAAATGTAAATTTATTCAGAAACCCTTTTAAGGTGTAATGGCATATAATTATGGAATAAAATGACTCGTGTTATTTTTGGATATTCATCTCTGAGACTATAACTTGTGGTGTGTGTGTTTATTGTGGGGTCACAGTACGGAGCAGTTGATTGTTTATTAAGATTGGGTGTTATTAAGGGAAATGGAACTCGTGACAACCCGGATCCCCGACCCCGGATTTGGGGGTGTTACATAAAGGTCGTTACGTGCTACAGCTGTGGGCCATTGGAGACTGATTCAATTATACGAAATGTTGGGTTAGACTTGACTTAGAATATTGAGTTTGTCGTGCTACAGCCGTGACTCAATTATTCAAGAGGCTAAAGTTTTATTAGGGAATAACATAAGATGTAATTGACAAGAGTTATCTGCCTATTGAACATCACATGAAGTTTCGTGCTACAGCCGAGGTTGTGTGATGGAATGTAGGATCCCTATTCCCACTAGCATTATGAATGCTTAATTTTTACTTAGGGGTTGTATAAATTAGATAAACTAGTGGGAGCCACTTATGAATAAAGATCCGATTCATATAGTGTTTTAAAATGAAATTGAATATTTGCTAAGTGTTGTTATGTGTTCATCATTTACAGATTTACTATATACGTTATGTCTTCTGCACTATCACTCCGGAGTATACTAGATGCTCACAAGTTGATTGGTCCTAATTTTGCTGACTGGCTTTAAAACTTGAGAATTGTTCTCAAGGTTGAGAAGCTAAAATATGTGCTTGACTCACCTAAGCCTACTAAACCTGCTAGCGATGCACATAATGATGAACATGTTGTGTATTGTAAGTGGATAGATGATGCAAATGTTGCTCAATGCATCATGCTAGCTTCTATGAACATTGAGCTACAGAAGCAACATGAGCATATGGATGCTCACACTATCTTTATGCATCTACAAGAGTTGTATGATGTGGCAGGGAGGACAGCTCGATATGAGATATCGAAGGAGCTGTTCGGTTGTAGGATGTCTGAGGGATCATTTGTGAATGACCATGTACTTAAGATGATCAATTTGATTGAACGTCTTGGACAACTTGGTTTTGCTATGGATGGGGAGCTGAGCCAAGACTTGGTCTTGCAATCACTTCCGAGTTCGTTCTCGCAGTTTGTTGTGAACTTTCACATGAATAAGCTGGATGTTAGCCTGCCTGAACTTCACAACATGTTGAAGACTGCGGAATCGAATTTCCCCCCTAAGAAGACTTCTGTTCTTCTAATTGGTGAAGGTTCCAATCCTAAGAAAAGGAAGAAGAACCCTTCCAAGAAGAAGAAAGTAGGTGAGAAAAAGCCGGTTCCACCAAAAGCTGAAGACCCCAAGAGCAAAGCTGTTTGCTTTCACTATAACAAGGTGGGGCACTGGAAGAGGAACTGCAAGGTTTACCTTGCAGAATTGAAGAAGAGGAAGGGTAGTGAGACTACCGCTTCTGATTCAGGTATGATCATGATCGAAGTTAATATATCACTAAGTCAAATTTCTACTTGGGTATTAGATACCGCCTGTGGTTCTCATATTTGCAATTCGTTGCAGGGACTAAAGGGAAGTAGGACTCTTGAAGAAGATGAGGTGATTCTACGTATGGGCAATGGAGCAAGGGTTGCCGCCATATCTGTAGGATCATTTAGTTTATATATGCCTACGGGTAAGACTATTATTTTAAATAATTGTTATTTTGTTCCCTCGATTGTGAGGAATATTATTTCTATTCCATGTTAGACTTGGCTGGATTTTTGTTTCTTATTCAGAATAATAAATGTTCAATTCTTAGAGATAACGTTCTTTATGGAAGTGGTATTTTAAACAATGGTATGTATGTATGTGACGTAGAGCATAATTTACTACAAATTGAACATACTAATAAAAGAAAAAGGGATGATGAAAATCTCACTTTCTTGTGGCACTGCAGACTTGATAATATTAGTGAAAATAGACTGCAGACATTGCATAAGGAAGGGTTACTTGACCCCTTTGATTTTGAATCATATCCTATATGCGAGTCTTGTCTATTGGGTAAAATGACCAAATCTCCATTTAGTGGACATGGAGAGAGGGTTGCAGATTTGCTAGGATTGGTACACATAGATGTATGTGGACCAATGTCTACGCAAGCCATGGGTGGATTTTCATACTTCATTACTTTCATAAGAAACAAACCAAACATAGTATTATAACTCTTCGATCAGATCGAGGTGGTGAATACTTGAATGGAAAGTTTCTAGCTTATCTCAAAGAAAATGGTATAGTCTCCCAGTGGACTCCTCCATATACTCCACAGTTGAATGGGGTATCTGAAAGGAGAAATCGAACTTTATTAGATATGGTTCGGTCCATAATGAGCTATGCGAATCTTCCAGTATTCCTGTGGGGTTATGCATTGGAAACCTCAGCATATTTTCTGAATAAGGTGCCTTCCAAATCTGTTCCTCAAACTCCATATGAGATATGGAAACAAAGGAAACCGAGTCTTAAACACGTTAAGATTTGGGGATGTCCAACTTATGTCAAGAAAGTTGACCCAGATAAGCTGGAATCTCGATCTGTAAAATGTAATTTTATGGGATATCCTAAAGAGACTTTAGGGTATTACTTTTACACCGATCATCGGGTGTTTGCCTATAGACATGCTACCTTCTTGGAAAAGCAGTTTATCCTTGAAGGAAACAGTGGAAGAAAAATTGAACTTGATGAAGTTCAAGAAGCACAAACTACTAAGGATCAAGTGGAAACACCTGTTCAGACTGAACAACCTTCTGTGGAACAGCCCATTCGTAGGCCAGGGAGAGTGTCTCGCCAACCTGAGAGGTATTATGGCCTTGTCGTTGAGAATGACAATGAGTTGTCAATCATTGATGATGACGACCCTGTGACCTATAATGAGGCTATGAGTAGTGTTGACTCAGAGAAATGGCATAGTGCCATGAAATCCGAAATGGAATCTATGTATACCAACCAAGTATGAACTCTGGTTGAGGCGCCTGAAGGTGTTAAGCCTATTGGGAGCAAGTGGGTATACAAAAGAAAGATTGGAGCAGATGGGCATGTGGAGTCCTATAAGGCCAGGCTCGTGGCAAAAGGATTCAGACAAAGGCAAGGGATTGACTTTGATGAAACTTTTTTGCCTGTAGCCCTGTTAAAATCAATTCGAATTTTGCTTGCGATTGCTGCTTACTACGACTATGAGATCTGGCAAATGGACGTGAAAACGGCCTTCCTCAATGGGAAACTTGAAGAGGAAGTGTATATGACACAGCCAGAGGGTTTTCTTTCCAAGGGAAATGAACACCTAGTGTGTAAGCTGCTGCGAACCATATATGGTTTAAAGCAAGCTTCTCGTAGATGGAACATCCATTTTGATGAGACAATCAAAGAGTTTGGTTTTATCAAAAACATAGATGAACTATGTGTCTATAAAAAGGTTAGTGGGAGCGCGGTAACATTTCTTGTATTGTATTGAAAGAGGAGACGTCAAGAGAGTTGACACACATAACAACATAGCAGACCCACTCACAAAGCCACTTTCTCAAAGTCACTTTGATCGTCATAAATACAAGATGGGTATTAGATACCAGAGTGATTGGCTTTAGTACAAGTGGGAGATTGAAAGAGATGTGTCCTAAGTCCAATCATGTATGAGGATTTAGGAATAATTTTATGTAATCTGTTTTGATTTCATTGATATTAATAAAAGACTTGTTTTGGTTTTATTGCGGGCTTTATCTATTTAAGTGTTTAAATAAGATATACTATAGTTTAGAGTAAAGCTTTTATGGATTATGATGAGATCATAATAATGAGACCTAAAAGATGATAAATCTGAACTTAAATATTTCCTGGTCGTTGGATTACTAACTGGTAATTGGTAATCCGCAAAGATCGGTACATACTATGCTTGCTTCATTATGAAGGATGTCTGTTCTCATAGACATTTGTGTGGTGACACTATATCTAGTATGTAGGTGCTTATTATAGAATAAGTTCACTGAACATGACTCACACAGCTGAACAACTGATGGAGTTCACTCACGTGTCAGCAGTTGTTCACATAGTGATAGTTGTACAAGTATCCTTAGACTTGAGGTCATCATAGTCATCTTGTGTACACTGAACTATGCTTTGGTTTAGTTCTTAGTCTCCAGGGACAATTATAAGGGCTCTATTGGGTATAGGAATTTGTACACGAAGATAGTGTATGATCAATAAAGGATCTACCCCTTCCAGTGAAGGAAGAGAATGTTCAATGTTGATCCACTTATGCTAGTTCAGTAATCTCTGGCCAGAGTGAATGAAATTAGAAAGGAGTTTCTAATTTACATTAAATAGAACTAAACATAGTGAATGAGAAAGCAAATGATTAAATAAGATAGGCTTGACACAAGTTCCATGCCTTGTATTTAATCGTGACATTGCAGGGTAGAAGGAATTGATTATACGGTAACTACTCACTGAATAGGTTCTTGGTATTCTAAGCAGTGAATTCGTATTATTCGGATAGTCGCGATATTCTGAGAAGTATCCCTCACGATGTAGAATAAATATGATTAATTTATTAATTAATCATATTTAATGAATTAGAGAATTTATATAAATAATGATAAAATAGTTTTATTATTATTTATTTCTACTACCGGCTTAATATTGAACCTACAGGGTCACACCATAAAAGAGAATGATTTAATGGTGGAGGAATTAATTAATAATGGCTGGTAATTATTTATTTGTGAAATAAATAATTAATTAGCAGATTTAATAATTGATTAAATGAGATTTTATTAATTCTTAATATTATTAATTAAGAATTTAATTTTGGAAATTAAATCAAGTGAGAGAATTATTTTTCTAAAGTGTTTAGAAAAGGGATTAATGATTAAAAGGTATTTTAATTATTAGTTAATTGGTTAATAAGAATAATCAATTAAAGGGTTAATAATAATAATATTTTATGGAAAATTTTCAGCTGAAAATTTTGCCTATAAATATACTATTATAAAACCTATTTGCCTCAACCTAAATAATTAACCCTAATTCTATAGTAGAATAAGAGGGAGGCAACTAATTCTCTCAACCTCTTCCTCCTCCATCACATTGTACTCTTGGTGGATACCGGTGTAGTGCTTCACATTTGAGGAGCAGCTGCTAGGGATTTCCGTTCATCGTTCTTGGATCGCTATTAAAGACCTCCATCTTTCCATTAACGTAAAGCTTCTTAAGGTAAACATACTGAACTACGAATTAAATATTATTTTTCGCATGGATCCTACGGAGTGTTTCAATTTTTTTTTAAGATTTAAATTTACGTTTTCGTTGCGTTTATGTGCTAAAAACCCTTCAAGTACATCCATCAGATTTTTTAACATCAGAACTTAACAGATAAGAAGCACTATTCCAGTTTGTGACTTAGTAATGAGATACACAAAGTAAACTTCAACTAAGCTCAATATCAGAACTTGCTTGTGTTAAGAGATTTCCACATAAATAATTACTTCAAATATGGGATCTTTAGTATATTAAAGACTACTAGGTCAGCATCTAGCATAATTATCCTCATCGGATTGAATAATCACATAAACATTCATATCATTATCAAAGTTTAGAAATTAACATCAGACAACAATCAGTACTTAAACAATTTTTAATTAAGCACATAATACACAAAGATAGTAATATCTGTAAATCCTGATCATAAAATCTGATGCATCAGAACAAAAACTAAGCAGATTTAGAGAAAGAACCAGAAACCATTCCAAGTTCATTTACCAATCTTGTAAAAGGAGCTTCACACAGTGGTTTTATGAAGATATCTGCTAGTTGTTGATCTGTTGGAACAAAGTGCAATTCCACTGTACCTTCATCCACATGTGCCCTTATGAAGTTGTACCTAATACTGATGTGCTTTGTCATTAAGTGTTGAACTGGATTACCTGTCATAGCAATAGCACTTTGATTATCACAGTAAATAGGGATTTTAAAATATGTTAACCCATAATCCAGTAACTGATTCTTCATCCAAAGAATCTGTGCACAACAACTTCCTGCAGCAATGTACTCTGCTTCTGCAGTTGATGTGGAAATTGACTTTTGTTTCTTGCTAAACCAAGAAACCAATCTGCCTCCAAGAAATTGGCAGCTTCCACTGGTGCTTTTCCTGTCAATTTTGCATCCTGCAAAATCTGCATCTGAGTAACCTATTAGTTTAAAGTCTGATTCTCTGGGATACCACAATCCCAGATCAGCTGTTCCCTTAAGATACTTGAAAATTCTTTTCACAGCTGTTAAGTGAGGTTCTCTTGGATCTGCTTGAAATCTTGCACAAAGATAGGTAGCATACATGATATCAGGTCTACTAGCAGTTAGATAGAGTAGAGAGCCAATCATACCTCTGTAATCAGTAATATCTACTGATATACCAGTATCCTTATCCAATTTTGTTGCAGTGGCCATGGGAGTGGATGTACTTGAACAATCTTGCATTCCAAATTTCTTCAGCAAATTTCTGGTGTACTTGGTTTGACAAATAAAAGTGCCTTCTTCATTCTGCTTGACTTGAAGGCCCAGAAAATAGCTAAGTTCCCCCATCATACTCATTTGATATCTTGACTGTATCAGTTTGGCAAACTTCTTGCAAAGTCTGTCATTTGTAGAACCAAAAATGATATCATCAACATATATCTCTACCAAAAGTAAGTCATTTCCATGGTTGAGGTAGAACAGATTTTTGTCAATAGTTCCCCTGTTAAATCCACTTTCCAGAAGAAACTGAGCTAAAGTCTCATACCATGCTCTTGGAGCTTGCTTAAGGCCATAAAGTGCTTTATCAAGCCTGTAGACATGATTTAGAAATTTGGAATCTACAAAGCCTAGAGGTTGTTCAACATATACTTCCTCTTCCAATTCTCCATTGAGAAAAGCACTTTTCACATCCATTTGAAAGACAGTAAACTTTTTGTGAGCAGCATAAGCCAAAAATATTCTTATGGCTTCCAATCTAGCAACTGGTGCAAATGTTTTATCATAGTCAATTCCCTCCTGTTGAGAATATCCTTTTGCAACCAGTCTTGCTTTATTCCTTGTAATTATGCCATCACTATCAGTTTTGTTTCTGAACACCCACTTTGTACCAACAACAGATCTGTTCTTTGGTCTTGGCACTAGGGTCCAGACTTTGTTTCTTTCAAATTCATTTAACTCTTCCTGCATTGCTTGCACTCAATCAGCATCTTAAAGAGTTTCTTCCACTTTCTTTGGTTCGATCTGAGAAAGAAAAGAATTATAGAGACATTCACTTGAAGTAGCTGTTCTAGTTCTGACACCCGCGTCAGGATTTCCATTTATTAAATCAGGTGTATGTGATTTAGTCCACTTCCTTGCAGATGGAAGATTTTCTCTAGAACTGGATGCTCCCCCATGATCCATGCTGTCTTTATTAACATTTTCTGATTCTCCCCCTGAAATTATGCTCTCTGAGTTGGATCCTTCAGAAATTGAGTTTTCAGAATTATCAGAACTTGGCTTATCAGAACTTGAAGAGCCAGTTGTATGTTCTGATGCTTCTTGAGATGTGGTTGTATCTTCAGTATGCTCCCCCTGCACAGGTGTTGGGTTCTGAGGCATAAAACGCAGCGGATAAACGTAAATAAAAACAAAAATTTCGAAACCCAAAAACATGATCCATGTATAATTGTGGGCAGATTATGGAGATAAGAAATCATACCTTTCAAGAGTCTGACTTTCACGAACTCAACGGAGATCCTAGCTATCACGCTTTGTGTCTACCTCTCGGAGATACACCTCTATGGTATCCACACGAGCACTTCCAAGAACGTCTCACGAACTTGACTACGGAATGGATGTACTAGCCTCCTTCTTGATGATCCGAAATTGCCTCTGCCTCTCTTTGCTGCTAGGGTTTTTCTTCAAAAATGTACAAGCCTCTTTAACCTATCATTATGTATTTATAATGGCTGATTAAAAAGGCCCATAACAGCAAAACCCAACCCTAGTAGGTATTGGATTAAATAATAAAAACAAATTTCTATTATTTAATTAATAACTAAGTCATACTTAATTATTATGGGCAAAAAACATTCCTTTTAATTCAAATTTATATTATCACAATTATGTCTTACTTAATTATAATAAAATTTGAATAATCATCAATTAATTTAAATCCATAATTTAAATTAACTATTCCATTAAGTGCTCTATTTGTGCGACCCTATAGGCTATTATTTAATTGGCAATAATTTTATTCTCTAATAAAATTATAAACAATGAGCGATATCTAGTAATACATCAGTGTTACCCAATTAAACAATAATTAAATCGTGATTAGATAAAACCTTTCGTGATTAATGTTTTTTCGTGTAATATAATCCCTTTAACCATACATATTATAGATTAAACTCGAGGCATGTATTTAGTCATCCTCTTCAACATTTAATCCGGGTTTACTTGATCCATGAGTAGATTATCAAGACAAATCATTATTTGAGCATGACCATGCTTTAATAATCTCACTCAATCAAGAGGCCAATAATATCTCTCCTAATTATAGGAGGCTCAAATCCTTTATATATCATTCATATTTCTCATACGACTCATGATATACCCGATGTTCACTTTTATCATCACCCGATCAAAAGTAACTTTTAATGTAGTCAAAGTATATTAATCCTCGTATAGAAATATAATGATTTCAAGTCAAAGGATCGTTACACCACTATCACAGTGAGTCTTTCTTATGACTTTATTAAACATGAAGAATCTCACTGTGGGTCTGTCCAGTACCATGTACTCTCACATGTACCTATGTATTGACTTTAGTATCCCCATACTTATAACCAATGAGATGTGGTTATCTTGTCAAACAACATACTAGTCTATCTATGTATTATTATTGTCCTATATAATAATACTCGACTAGGGACCTTTAAGAATATGATATATTATATAATCTCAAGTTCAAGTCATGTACTTAAACTATACAATGTGTATCATGATTCTAAGGACATTTATTATGCTAACAAAATATCGCAATAATTAAGGTCATAATAAATACATTTATTGAATGATCAACTGACATAAAGATTTAAAAGAATAATGTATTGCCTCTAGGGCACCTACACTAACAATCTCCCACTTGCACTAGAGCCAATCACCCATATATCTAATACCCATGGAACTAGTATGACTGTCGTGCTTCTGTTGCGATAAGCCTTTGGTCAGTGGGTCTGCAATGTTATCATTTGTGTGCACTTTACATATGTGTATATCACCCCTTTCATTAATCTCTCGAATAAGGTGAGATCTCCTAAGTATATATTTAGCCCGGGAGTGTGATCTAGGTTCTTTAGCCTGTTTAATGGCTCCATTATTATCGCAGTATAGATCAATGGGATCTGCGATCGATGGAACCACTCCCAAATCAGAAATGAACTTTTGAATCCAAACGGCCTCCTTATATAACGACTCGTATATTTATTATTTAAATGTGTAATTGTTAAATAATTAAGAAATAAAATATGTGTATTGGTAGTGTCAGCAGTGTATTGTGTGTTACTATTTTTATGTGTGACTGTGGTTGTATAGGGATTATTTGTGTAATAAATAGTGAGTGATATTGTTCTGCTCCACTTTAAAAAGTGGATTTAATTGCAGATTTATTTCCATAAATATTTGGATGATCTCTAAAATTTGGTTTTATAATTTTATAATTACAATAATTATTTTTGGGACTTTATAAAATTTAGAAATCAATATTTCATTAATTATTTATCTTTAAATGATTTTCTGAGGACGTTTTATTGTAAAATCCCTATTTAATTATGGAAATCTTCAAAAATCATGAAACATATATTTTATTAAGTTCATATTATTCTGAGAATTTTAAAATTATTTTGGGAATTTTAGGAGTTAGTTTCACCCGCACGTCTATTCGTTTAATTGAGAAAAGCGGGTATAAATTGCATTTCAGAAATTATTTTAAAATTTCAAAATTTATGTTTTTATTTACTTCGGTATATTTATAACATTTTAGGATTGTTTTCATGATTTTCTGGAACCTTTTTAAATGCAACTCGGATCGTAAATATCCAAACACGGAACAAAAAAAATCAGGTCTTCAGGAAGAATGAATACACGTGTTCGTTTACAGGACTGTCTTGGACACGTGTCAACTGCTGAAATTTTGCTATATAGAATTTTTTTAATAATAAACAGCAGATTGTTTCCACCCCTGTAGTCTCTAGTCTCTCCCTTTCATCTCTAATCTCTCAGCTCTCTCTCTCTCTCGCTGGGAATCTCTCTCTCGATCCCTCCCCCTTTTTCTCCTCCTCTCGATCATGCTCTGTTACCCCTCTTCTTTTCTTCCTGTTTATTCCGGTAAGTCGCTGCCGCGTCTTGCTTTTTCCGGCTGCTATTTCTTTCTCCAATTATTTGCTTCTCCGATTATTTGCTCCGGTTCTGTGTTTGTGTAATTGGTAATATATATACGTACATAAGTATGTATTGTGTTGCTTCATCTCTTGATGGTGGCCTATTATGCCACTTTCCGGCCGCCTGACTGTTGCCCCTCCGATTTGTGACTTTGGAACGTGGTTTTGTGTGTTGGTTTGTGTCTTCTGTGCTAATTCGAGGCTTAATTTTTGGGTCATTCGAATTATGTGAATTATTTTATATTCGAATGAAACATCCTTGAATTTTTGAATCATTAATTTTTAATTATTCGGAAGTATTATCGGCGAAATCCGTGTCGGAAACTCGAAGTAACGGGTACCCGCGAAATTTTGTCGCCGTCGGCGATAACTTTTACGAGCCGACGGTGGACAGTGATGATATAATTCTGAGTCCTAATATTTTAAAATAAATTAATTCATGAAATTATCTTTGAAACGAATTCCTATTCAGAACGTACCTGATAGTAAGATTTCTGATAAATCTATAATTCAGAGGAGTGATAAGGAAGGAAAGAAGACTTCAGCCACAGATCAAACTTTGCTGCTCACAAATTGTAACACCCCCAGATCCGGGGTCAGGGATCCGAGTCGTCACGGTCTTTCTTTCCACAATTATCACTTAACTTAATTAATAATAAACAACCTCAAGCTGTGACCCCACACTAACACACACCACCATACGTCATAGTCTCAGAGATGAAATTGAAATAAGTACAAGTCTTTGAATCCACAGTTTAAAAGTTATTACAACCCAAAATAATTACTTGATAAATTTACAGTTAATTGCCATTATCTGCCACAAGTTATAATTATACAATATTTAGTTCCCAAAAGTAGAATGTCTGATCTACAGGTAGATCTACCTCTGCAGCTATAGCAGCTACGATCTCAATGGGAAGGCGCGGGGCGCTTCCCACGCTCTTGCGCTGGGTCTGCTTGAGACTGGCCATTTTTCCTAACTGTTGTTGTGTGATGAAGAAATGAAGCAAGAGTGAGCATTACAGCTCGCAAGATAATATATAGTGGTAACAATAATACAATCATCTGAATGGATACTTACTAGAATCCTTTATCATGTGTAAGGTAATTACTTACTGGATATAAGTTTGAAAGAAGATGAAGTTACCAATTACTTCACTATACTTATACCATTTTAGAATCTACTAGAACTACTACTGTTCAAAGTATAATAAGATTCATGAGGTCATCCCATAGATGAGACCACAAATAAAAACTTGAATATATTTGATCTTCGAAATATTTTGAAAAGAAATGAAGTTACGAGATACTTCATTCAATGGATACACCAATAAAACTATTTGACCCTGTCAATGCTTCGACAACCACCCATTCGTAGCCTTTCGATCGAAAAGCTACGGGTAGTGTTGCAGAATTATCCAACTGGATGATGAACTCATTACGGGAGTTTGTCGCGCCAGGAAGACCACTTACGATGATCAGTCGCAGTAGTACAACCCCACCATTTTCTACATGTAGAGGAGAACCTGTCGGATTTACTTGTCAACCGAACACTGGACTCCTAAGGAATGGACCGTCTTAGCGGAACTTCCAAGCCATATGGGCCAATATAATAAGGCTGGGCCGGCGCCACTCGACCACTTACGCCACTCCTAGTTCAGATGAAATCCATGACTCTGAAACGTAAAGCTCGTCCCCCCTTTCCCCAAGTAGAAACTTGTTGATATGGCTCCACCAAGAAGTCGTATCTAGCTGGAAAGGAAAACTCACCGATATTTCCCAGGCGATGCATGTTAATGGATTAACTTGTTCCAAGGATTTTACTTCCCGAGTGTTGGGTAAGTAATCAAAATTCTTTTATCAAGACAGCAACCTTGTTGCAAATATAAAACACACCACAGAGCCGGATCCCTCCGGTTTTGAGCGAGTATTTAAATCCCCTTTTTAAAAGGAAGATCTTAAATATATAAACAAAAATGAGTTTTGGGATCCGCTCTAATTTTTGAAAATCATTTAAAAGACTTGAAAACACTTTAAAGAGTGTTTGGAATAATGCTTATTTAATAAAGTAAATCAGTCTCAATAAAAAGAAATATCTGAATATTATTATTTAAATAATATTCCCATAAAGAATACTTGAGGTAGAAGTTGGAAAACTTACTTGAAATGAATAGTAAATAATCAAAGATATACTTATACGAAAGTAATATCTTTATTTGAATATCAAAAGTAAGTTTGATTATCGAACATTATTCTTTAATAAAGTAAAGAATATTAATAAATAATAAGCGGAGTCATAATACCTCGAATGAATATTATAATTAATATTCATTAAATAAAATAAAGGAGTCATACATCCTCAAATTAATATCCAATTAATAATCATTAAATAATATAAACTGAGTCATAAGCCCTCGAATGAATATTCGAAATAATATTCATTAAATAAAATAAAGGAGTCGTAAGCCCTCGGATGAATATTCAAGTAATATTCAAATAATAAAATAAAGATAAAGTTATCGAATAAACCTTATTCGATTAATAGTTTTGAAAACTATAACCATATATATATATATATATATATAAATATATATTATTCTCAGGAACATCGACTCCCGGTTTAGAAATATGTTCACCTTTTATCCCCTATACTAAGGGTAAACTCAAATACCGCTTATCTCTAGCATAGGTATTATGCAACTGTAAGGGTTTGAACCAATAGATATATAAACCAAGAATATAAATCAGGCATGCATATATACCATATCACATGCTACAATATATCGCAAGAATTTGCTAATAACAAATATGCATTTATCGCAAGATCATGCATATACACATATACATCACAACAACAGTTATACGGGTAGAAAAGTTGCCTGAGCGACTGGGGGTTACAAATGGCTCGGGACGAGTCTGGTAACCTATAAACAACAAGTAAGTTGGAATTAAACCAAAGTCACTTGTAAATCTATACTTTAACCAACTTAGACTCTAACGCTTGTTTTGCGCTTACTGATTCTCTTAAGTCACTCGAGTACCCTCGGCTCCACCATTTTTAATAATTTAACCATTATGAGTTTTAAGGCGATTCCTTTGCGAGTGTCTTACCAACTGCCTAACACACTTAACATAATTGTTTCATACACTAATAAACCCTTTTTGGTCTTTAACCTATGTTTCAAAGTAAGGTGAGGGGAAATGTTTCGTTCGCGAAACGCCGTTACTTAAAACGGTCGTTTCTCCTAAACCGTACATCGGAATCAAACGAATTACATATCAAAACGAAGCTCGTAACATGAACTATCTAAACATGGCAATGGTCAAAATCTAGCAGGGGGTTCTCGGGTCCTAATGATGTGAATAAAAGCAGTCTAAAGTAAATCGGACATTACGACGGCTATGTTTACGCGATTTCCCAATTTTATACCATTCCAATTCAATCACCAAACAACCCCAATCCATTCTTAAAACCAAAGCCCATCCATATCACATTACAACAGCCCCAATCAACTCATTATAATCAATTTACTTAATCCTAAAATTTGAATTTAAACTATACTACATTCCTTAACCAAATCATAAGATTTCAACGATTCATTCACCACCATTCCAACCCAACTCTAAACCAACAATCATTAAGCTACTCTAATACGATAACAACCAAAATCATCCTAATATACAAAGTAAAGCTAGGGTTTGGAGATGATATACCTTCCTTGAAGTGGTGTGAGTAGCTAGAAAGCCTTAGGAAGCCTTGAGGAGTCTTAGGGATGCTTGGATCTTAAAGGAAAAACAAGAAAAATCAAGTTAAAAACCTTGAAATCACTATTCATTGTCTTCTTCATTGGTTTCTTGGAGAAGATAGAGAATGAATTGGAGGCTTAAACTCATAATATAGCCATAACTATGCATAAGGAATACTAGAGAATTATCTTACCAATTTAGGAAGCTTGGATCTTGGATTTTGAAATTTCTTTTCTTTGAAAATGTAAAAAGCCGAGAGCAAGTTCTTGGTGAAGAGAAATAGATTTTTTTTGTTTTGATGAAATGATTTGTTTTAGCTTGGTGGATGTAGTTTTGTTTTTGTTTTGGTTAATTACCTTTTTAGCCTTGAACTTTGTATGGTTCTAATTCAACCACATCTCCTTCCTTCCTATGTCATGCTTATGTCATCATGTGATGTCATCCTCCCCTCTTTGTCCTCTTCTCATTGGTTGGATGATATCATCCCCTCTAATCTCTTTGATTAACTTCCTAATTGTTTGCCTAATGACCGCTGATCTGTTATACGGTTCGCTTAACTTTCGTTTTCGTTTATTGTTTGAGGGATCATACCCGGGATCTTATTACTTAGGTTCCCTTAACCTTTCTCAATACATTATATTCCTTTTTATGATCCTCTATTAAAATCCTTGAATTTTTAATCCTTTTTATCCTGTTACCTTATACTCAATTCTTTCCGTATCTAGTGGATTTCCGGGAAAAATCAAAGTGTTCGAAATTGGATTCTGACGATCTTTACATACACTTATATACCATATAGAGTACTAATAAAATCTCAGAATATCCATAATAGAACCCCTACATAGTGTGGCATGAAAAGTTTTCTCATTCAGCTAAAACACTATTCATAAGGGTTACAAAAAGTTCAAAATTTTGGGGGTTATTACAGTCTCCCCTCCTTAAAAGGATTCCGTCCCGGAATCAAATAGAAACAAATGGGGGTACTTTTCTAGCATTGCGCTCTCTAGTTCCCAAGTTGATTCTTCCACATTATGATTCTGCCATAGCACTCTGACTAGCCTGATTACTTTGTTCCGAAGCACCTGCTCCTTTTTATCGATAATCCTTACTGGCTTCTCCACGTAAGTCAGATCTGGTTGTATATCCACCTGCTCGTACTCCACTATGTGTCTGGCATCCCGATGATACTTCCTTAACATTGACACATGGAACACATTATGAACTTGGTGTAGGTTTGGGGGTAAGGCTAGCTCGTAAGCCAACTTCCCAATCCGTCTTAATATCTCAAAAGGTCCAATATACCTTGGGCTTAGTTTTCCTTTTTTTCCGAACCTCATTAATCCCTTCCAAGGGGATACCTTCAGCAGTACTAAGTCCCCTATTTCATATTCCTTGTCCTTTCGGGCTAGGTCTGCATATTTCTTCTGTCTGTCTTGGGCTGCTATAAGCCGCCCTCTGATAAGATCCACTATGTCTTTGGTCCTTTGGACCACTTCGGGTCCGAGCATCTTCCGCTCCCCTACTTCATCCCAGTATAAGGGAGATCGACACCTTCTTCCGTACAGGGCCTCATAAGGCGGCATTCCGATGCTAGCATGAAAGCTATTGTTATAAGAAAACTCGATCAACGGCAAGTGATCATCCCAACTTCCTTTAAAGTCTATTGCACATACTCTCAACATATCCTCTAGTGTCTGGATGGTCCTTTCACTCTGCCCATCCGTCTGGGGATGGTACGCGGTACTCATATTTAACTTGGTCCCCGCACATTCTTGAAAGCTCCTCCAAAATCTGGAGTTGAATCTGGGGTCTCGGTCTGAGACAATGGACGCTGGGACTCCATGTCGCGTCACTATTTCCTTAAGGTAAATGTCCACCAGTCTATCTACTGTGTATCTCTCATTGATAGGAATGAAATGAGCTGACTTTGTCAGTCGGTCTATAATTACCCATATGGCGTCATGATTGGCTTTCGTCCTTGGCAAGCCTACAACAAAATCCATTGCTATCTGTTCCCATTTCCATTCGGGAATCTCCAGGGGTCGTAAAAGTCCACCGGGTCTCTGGTGCTCTGCCTTTACTCTTTGGCAAGTCAAACATTTGTTTACCCATTCTGCTACGTTCCTCTTCATGTTGGGCCACCAGTAATATTCCTTCAAATCCCTATACATCTTGGTACTTCCTGGGTGAATGGAATACCTTGAACTATGGCTTTCATCCAAAATCTCATCTTTAAGCTCTTGAACGTTTGGAACCCAAATCCGGTAAGAGTACCTCATTATCCCTTTATCTTCTTTCTCCGTATGGATCTCTTCTCCAGTCATTGACTCTCTGCCCTCATTCATTATTCTTTCTTGGCACAATCTAATCTTTTCTAATAACTCTGGCTGCATTGATATCTCAAACAGCTTTTCAGTTCCGGTTCCGGTTACCTTTACTTCTATTTCCATTCTTTCAAAATCCCTGATTAACTCCTCCGAAGTCGTTATCATTCTAAGTCTTTCCTTTCTACTAAGGGCATCAGCCACCACGTTGGCTTTCCCCGGGTGATAGAGAATCTCACAATCATAGTCCTTGATTAGTTCTAACCATCTCCTCTGGCGCATGTTGAGCTCTTTCTGCGTAAATATATACTTGAGGGCTCTTATGGTCTGTGAAAATCTCGCACATCTCTCCATACAAGTAGTGCCTCCAAATTTTTAAGGCAAATACTATTGCCGCGATCTCAAGGTCATGAGTAGGATATCTAATCTCGTATTCCTTCAGTTATCTCGACGCATACGCAATCACCTTACCGTGCTACATAAGCACACACCCTAATCCTTTGTGCGACGCGTCACTATATATCACAAAATCTCCTTTTCCGTCTGGCAATGCCAACACCGGGGCCGTTACCAACCTTTTCTTTAATTCCTGAAAACTGTTCTCGCATTTCTTCGTCCATTCAAACTTCTCTGTCTTATGAGTAAGTCGTGTCAAAGGGGTTGCGATCTTCGCAAAGTCCTGTACAAATCTACGATAGTAGCCGGCCAATCCTATGAAACTCCTTACCTCTGTGGGTGTGGTTGGCCTTTCCCAATTTGAGACCGCCTCTATCTTGGAGGGGTCGACCAATACTCCTTCTTTATTGATCACATGTCCTAAAAACTGTACTTCATTCCGCCAGAATTCACACTTCGAGAATTTGGCATATAACTGCTCATCTCTGAGTATTCCTAGAGCTATCCTCAAATGCTCTGCATGTTCTGCCTCAGTCCTTGAGTAGATCAAAATATCATCGAAAAAAACTATCACACACTTGTCCAAGTACTTCTTAAATACTCTGTTCATTAATTCCATGAAAGCCGCTGGGGCGTTGGTTAATCCAAAGGACATTACCAAGAACTCATAATGCCCATACCTGGTACGGAACGCTGTCTTGGAAATATCTTCGGGTTTAATCTTTAGTTGGTGATATCCAGTTCTCAGGTCAATCTTGGAAAAATAAACAACATCCTTTAGCTGGTCGAACAGATCGTCTATTCTAGGTAATGGCTACCTGTTCTTTATGGTTAGCTTGTTCAACTCTCGATAGTCGATGCACAGCCTCATGCTCCCATCTTTCTTCTTAACAAATAAAACTGGTGTTCCCCACGGAGACACACTGGGTCTTATCATACCCTTATCCAAGAGTTCCTACAATTGGATAGCTAATTCCTTCATTTCTAACGGGGCTAACCGGCAAGGTGCTTTTGAAACTGGCGCCGTCCCTGGGGCCAACTCAATAGCAAATTCAATCACTCTATCGGGTGGTAATCCCGGAAGGTCTTGTGGGAATACGTCTTCAAATTCGTTGACTACCGGAATATCTTGTAAGTTGGGCACCTCCTTCTGCGTGTCCACCACATAGGTTAGGTAGGCCTCATTTCCTTTTCGTAACATCCTTCTGGCCTGGGCCATAGTCAAAAATTTCTGCGTCTGCCTCTTTCCTCTAAATATAACTTCTTTCTTTCCTGGGATATTTAACTTAACTTTCTTCCCCTTACAGTCTATCTGAGCATCATTGCTAGATAGCCAGTCCATTCCCAAAATTACATCAAACTCCCCTAATTTAAAAGGGATCAGATCAACACTAAAAGATTGTTCCCCTATGCCTATCTCACAGGCTGGGTGAATCTGGTTAACATGAATAATCTCATGATTGGCTATTTCTACTTGTAAGGGTTCTATCAAGGGTTCAGCCTTAAGTCTTAACTTACGCGCAAGGTCCTTTGATATAAAAGATTTAGTTGCTCCCGAATCAAATAAAACGTTTGCACTGACTGAATTTAGAGAAAGGGTACCTGCTATCATATCTGAATCTTTCATAGCATCCTGGACTGTCATGTTGAAAGTCCTCGCAGTAGGTGGCTTATTGGAGGCAGCCCTGCTGGCTCCTGAAGCTACTGCTTTGTTCATTGGGCATTCCCTCTTCCAATGACCCGGGCGTCCACACTGATGACAAGTGGTGGTTGGAATGACGGCAGGGGCTGACGAAGGGCACTTGTGAGAATAGTGGCCCACTTGCCCACACTTAAAGCAGGTTACTGGCTTTCCCTTACATTCCCCAGAATGCATTCTTCCACAAGTGTTACAGGCTGGCAATGGGGGCCGAGACTGGTTGGAATAGGACATTCTTGACTTCTGGCTGCTCTGGCTCACATTCACGCTCATTGGCCGCTTAAACCCAGTGTTCTTTCCTGATAGGGACACTGCTCCTCGATTAAATCTAGTTGGGAAGCTCCTTCCTGCTGAACCCCCACCCATGCTCATACTTTTCCTCTTTATTCCCTTCTTTTCTCTTTCCTTCTGCATCTGTTCACTTCCGGCTTCTACAATTGTTGCCTTTTGCACCAGAGTGGCATAATCCGTAAGCTCAAGGATTGCCACCCTATTCTGAATCCACGGTTTCAGTCCCTGCTGAAACCTCCTAGCTTTCTTTTCCTCGGTGCTCACAAACTCCGGCACAAACCTTGATAACTCAGTATATTTCGCTTCGTACTCTGCTACAGATAAGTTATTCTGCTTTAGCTCCAAGAACTTGAGCTCCATCTGGTTTTCCATAAACCTCGGGAAATACTTCCCCAGAAACAACTGACTGAACCTCTCCCAGGTTATAATAGCATCTGTCTCCATGTTTTTCTTGGCCTCCCACCAGTAATTGGCCTCTCCTTTCAGAAGGTAGGTAGCAAATACAGTCTTCTGTGCCTCATCGGTACTCAAAATCTCAAAGGATTTCTCCATTTCCTTTAACCATGCCCTTGCCTCAACTGGGTCGGCTGATCCGTGGAACTCAGGGGGCTTAAGGGACTTAAAAGCCCTGAAAAAGTTTGCCACAACATTGTTATTTCCTTGAGGGGGTGGGTTGGGTTGACGTTCCAAGTTCTGCCATAGTAGTTGCATGAACTGGCCCATGGGATCCATGCCTGGGTTTGGTATCGGTTGCTCAACCTCAGTTTCTCCTTCCTCAGCCTCTATCTCAAATCCCTCAACATCATATGTTTCCTCTTCCTCTTCATACAGGGAGTCATCCTGTTCCACATAATCCTCATCTTCCTCTTCACTGTGTTCCTGGTTCCTATCATCCTAGTTATGGCTTCCCTGGTCCTCAGATCCAGGGTTCGCCCTAGTTCCAATCTTTCTTGGCGGCATGATACTGATAATAAAAAAAATTAGGAACTTTAACGTTAGGTCACAATCATACTCAACATTGTGCCTTGCACAACTCTTATAATGGGGAGAACGTATCTCACAATTCTATTAATTTATGACAGTCCTAATAAGAAGTGCAGTAATAATAATGATAGAAACAGTGATCTCGTCACTAAGGAACTGAACTGAAAGGACACAAATATATACATAATGCGAGAAATACATAGTTTGATCTGGTCAAAAGTACAACAGTGCTACAGCCATCTGTCCCAAAAGTGATACACAAGAGTCTATCTGTCTAGTCAGAAAAAGGGATGCTATATACAAGTCAACTATCCCGGAAAATTGGCTCTTACTAAGGCCTCGACTAACTAGACAACTAGACTATCCCATCGTCAATCCTGAATCACACACCGGAGCGGGTCAGCTCCCATACCCTTTCCATCGCACGACGGAAGATATAGTCGGCCTGCCGCCTGGAGATCCTACCATGCCTGTCCCCCTGGAGAGATCTGAGTCTCACTCGGGACGTGAGCTCTATCCCCGTCAGCTCCCTCCTCAAGGATCGGGGTATAGCAGCCCTAGTCTCATAAGCTCGGGTACGCCTACCCGCCCTCTCCGCATCCAACTCCCTCCTGGCCTCATCCAGCCGGGCCTCAGCAACAGCCAATCGGGTCCTCAGTACATCCTGAACATAGCTGTGGGCTAACAAAGACTGCCTATGGGCAGGGTAGAGAGGTGGTGAATCCGGAGCCGCTGGGGGTGCCTCCTCGGTCTGCCTAAGCTCGGGAGTATGGGTCTCTGAGCTGTCATCATAGGTGCTCCAGGATGGTAGTGGAGGGGTAGGAGCTCTGACCACCGGAAGTGTGGGTAAAGGGGTACCAGTGTACACTACCATAGCTCCGACATGCTCCTCAGCCACTGGGACCTCATCCGGGTCCTCCTCATCTGAAATAACAATGACCTTTGTCTCTGACTCCTCTGAGGGATCCTCCTCTATCTCAGGCTCCTCCTGATCCTCGACATCTAGCAGTGCCTCATCATGCTCACGCTCGAACATCTCAGGGTCCTCTATCTCAGGCGCCTACACATTAAACGAGCTAAGTTACTATCATGATACTTATAAGGGTTCCCGTAAGGGTTTTAACTGTCAGCGCCACTTTAAGTAGTCCGACCATGAACTTGGAAAGAGTTCTTATTATCTTTGTGAGTTTATTATTATATCGTCGCATCATCTCTGAGGTTTATAACGCTTAGCTCTGATACCATTTCTGTAACACCCCCAGATCCGGGGTCAGGGATCCGGGTCGTCACGGTCTTTCTTTCCACAATTATCACTTAACTTAATTAATAATAAACAACCTCAAACTGTGACCCCACACTAACACACACCACCACACGTCATAGTCTCAGAGATGAAATTGAAATAAGTACAAGTCTTTGAATCCACAGTTTAAAAGTTATTACAACCCAAAATGATTACTTGATAAATATACAGTTAATTGCCATTATCTGCCACAAGTTATAATTATACAATATTTAGTTCCCAAAAGTAAAATGTCTGATCTACAGGTAGATCTACCTCTGCAGCTATAGCAGCTACGATCTCAACGGGAAGGCGCGGGGCGCTTCCCACGGTCTTGCGCTGGGTCTGCTTGAGCCTGGCCATCTTTCCTAACTGTTGTTGTGTGATGAAGAAATGAAGCAAGAGTGAGCATTACAGCTCGTAAGATAATATATAGTGGTAACAATAATACAAGCATCTGAATAGATACTTACTAGAATCCTTTATCATGTGTAAGGTAATTACTTACTGGATATAAGTTTGAAAGAAGATGAAGTTACCAATTACTTCACTATACTTATACCATTTTAGAATCTACTAGAACTACTACTGTTCAAAGTATAATAAGATTCATGAGGTCATCCCATAGATGAGACCATAAATAAAAACTTGAATATATTTGATCTTCGAAATATTTTGAAAAGAAATGAAGTTACGAGATACTTCATTCAATGGATACACCAATAAAACTGTTTGATCCTGTCAATGCTTCGGCAACCACCCATTCGTAGCCTTTTGATCGAAATGCTACGGGTAGTGTTGCAGAATTATCCAACTGGATGATGAACTCATTACGGGAGTTTGTCGCGCCAGGAAGACCACTTACGATGATCAGTCGCAGTAGTACAACCCCACCATTTTCTACATGTAGAGGAGAACCTGTCGGATTTACTTGTCAACCGAACACTGGACACCTAAGGAATGGACCGTCTTAGCGGAACTTCCAGGCCATTTGGGCCAATATAATAAGGCTGGACCGGCGCCACTCGACCACTTACGCCACTCCTAGTTCAGATGAAATCCATGACTCTGAAACGTAAAGCTCGTCCCCCCTTTCCTCAAGTAAAAACTTGTAGATACGGCTCCACCAAGAAGTCGTATCTAGCTGGAAAGGAAAACTCATCGATATTTCCCAGGCAATGCCTGTTAATGGATTAACTTATTCCAAGGATTTTACTTCCCGAGTGTTGGGTAAGTAATCAAAATTCTTTTATCAAGACAGCGACCTTGTTGCGAATATAAAACACACCACAGAGCCGGATCCCTCCGGTGTTGAGCGAGTATTTAAATCCCCTTTTTAAAAGGAAGATCTTAAATATATATAAAAAAATGAGTTTTGGGATCCGCTCTAATTTTTGAAAATCATTTTAAAGACTCGAAAATACTTTAAAGAGTGTTTGGAATAATGCTGATTTAATAAAGTAAATCAGTCTCAATAAAAAGAAATATCTGAATATTATTATTTAAATAATATTCTCATAAAGAATACTTGAGGTAGAAGTTGGAAAACTTACTTGAAATGAATAGTAAATAATCAAAGATATACTTATACGAAAGTAATATCTTTATTTGAATATCAAAAGTAAGTTTGATTATCGAACATTATTCTTTAATAATGTAAAGAATATTAATAAATAATAAGCGGAGTCATAATACCTCGAATGAATATTATAATTAATATTCATTAAATAAAATAAAGGAGTCATACATCCTCAAATGAATATCCAATTAATAATCATTAAATAATATAAACTGAGTCATAAGCCCTCGAATGAATATTCGAAATAATATTCATTAAATAAAATAAAGGAGTCGTAAGCCCTCAGATGAATATTCAAGTAATATTCAAATAATAAAATAAAGATAAAGTTATCGAATAAACCTTATTCGATTAATAGTTTTGAAAACTATAACCATATATATATATATAAAAATATATATTATTCCCGGGAACATCGACTCCCGGTTTAGAAATATGTTCACCTTTTATCCCCTATACTAAGGGTAAACTCAAATACCGCTTATCTCTAGCATAGGTATTATGCAACTGTAAGCGTTTGAACCAACAGATATATAAACCAAGAATATAAATCAGGCATGCATATATACCATATCACATGCTACAATATATCGCAAGAATTTGCTAATAACAAATATGCATTTATCGCAAGATCATGCATATACACATATACATCACAACAACAGTTATACGGGTAGAAAAGTTGCCTGAGCGACTGGGGGTTACAAATGGCTCGGGACGAGTCTGGTAACCTATAAACAACAAGTAAGTTGGAATTAAACCAAAGTCACTTGTAAATCTATACTTTAACCAACTTAGACTCTAACGCTTGTTTTGCGCTTACTGATTCTCTTAAGTCACTCGAGTACCCTCGGCTCCACCATTTTTAATAATTTAACCATTACGAGTTTTAAGGCAATTCCTTTGCGAGTGTCTTACCAACTGCCTAACACACTTAACATAATTGTTTCATACACTAATTAACCCTTTTTGGTCTTTAACCTATGTTTCAAAGTAAGGCGAGGGGAAATGTTTTGTTCGCGAAACGCCGTTACTTAAAACGGTCATTTCTCCTAAACCGTACATCGGAATCAAACGAACTACATATCAAAACGAAGCTCGTAACATGAACTATCTAAACATGGCAATGGTCAAAATCTAGCAGGGGGTTCTCGGGTCCTAATGATGTGAATAAAAGCAGTCTAAAGTAAATCGGACATTACGACGGCTATGTTTACGCGATTTCCCAATTTTATACCATTCCAATTCAATCACCAAACAACCCCAATCCATTCTTAAAACCAAAGCCCATCCATATCACATTACAACAGCCCCAATCAACTCATTATAATCAATTTACTTAATCCTAAAATTTGAATTTAAACTATACTACATTCCTTAACCAAATCATAAGATTTCAACGATTCATTCACCACCATTCCAACCCAACTCTAAACCAACAATCATTAAGCTACTCTAATACGATAACAACCAAAATCATCCTAATATACAAAGTAAAGCTAGGGTTTGGAGATGATATACCTTCCTTGAAGTGGTGTGAGTAGCTAGGAAGCCTTAGGAAGCCTTGAGGAGTCTTAGGGATGCTTGGATCTTAAAGGAAAAACAAGAAAAATCAAGTTAAAAACCTTGAAATCACTATTCATTGTCTTCTTCATTGGTTTCTTGGAGAAGATAGAGAATGAATTGGAGGCTTAAACTCATAATATAGCCATAACTATGCATAAGGAATACTAGAGAATTATCTTACCAATTTAGGAAGCTTGGATCTTGGATTTTGAAATTTCTTTTCTTTGAAAGTGTAAAAAGCTGAGAGCAAGTTCTTGGTGAAGAGAAATAGAATTTTTTTGTTTTGATGAAATGATTTGTTTTGGCTTGGTGGATGTAGTTTTGTTTTTTTTTGGTTAATTACCTTTTTAGCCTTGAACTTTGTGTGGTTCTAATTCAACCACATCTCCTTCCTTCCTATGTCATGCTTATGTCATCATGTGATGTCATCCTCCCCTCTTTGTCCTCTTCTCATTGGTTGGATGACATCATCCCCTCTAATCTCCTTGATTAACTTCCTAATTGTTTGCCTAATGACCGCTGATCTGTTATACAGTTCGCTTAACTTTCGTTTTCGTTTATCGTTTGAGGGATCATACCCGGGATCTTATTACTTAGGTTCCCTTAACCTTTCTCAATACATTATATTCCTTTTTATGATCCTTTATTAAAATCCTTGAATTTTTAATCCTTTTTATCCTGTTACCTTATACTCAATTCTTTCCGTATCTAGTGGATTTTCGGGAAAAATCAAAGTGTTCGAAATTGGATTCTGACGATCTTTACATACACTTATATACCATATAGAGTACTAATAAAATCTCAGAATATCCATAACAGAACCCCTACATAGTGTGGCATGAAAAGTTTTCTCATTCAGCTAAAACACTATTCATAAGGGTTACAAAAAGTTCAAAATTTTGGGGGTTATTACAGTCTCCCCTCCTTAAAAGGATTCCGTCCCGGAATCAAATAAAAACAAATGGGGGTACTTTTCTAGCATTGCGCTCTTTAGTTCCCAAGTTGATTCTTCCACATTATGATTCTGCCATAGCACTCTGACTAGCTTGATTACTTTGTTCCGAAGCACCTGCTCCTTCTTATCGATAATCCTTACTGGCTTCTCCACGTAAGTCAGATCTGGTTGCATATCCGAAGAGAAACAGTTAAAACTCCGAAGAGAAAGAGGATGACAGAAGAATCTTAGACAACCTCTGACATAGCTCAAATTGTTAAGAGTGAAGATATTTCAGAACAGCAAGCTACAGATGAAACTGCAAATCCTGACAAAATCATCAAGACATCAACCTCTGACACTGCTCAAGGTAACATAGACAGCTTAACACTTGATCAGAAAAAGAAGCTGCTATGGAACAAAGCTACTCCAGTGGAACCTAAGATTAGTCTAATGTTGAATCAGCTTTTATCTTTAGGGCTTAGACCTAAACAAGCTAAAGACAAGTCTGGATTAGGTTCTGACAAAGAGAAGATACAAACAGGAGTAGAAGTTACTCTCAGAGATCCTTTCATTTTGACAGAGAAACCATATGAAGAAATCAAAAAAAAGCACCTTGACAAAATGTTGACTGCTCAAATTGTCATGGATACTCATGATAAATCAGAAGTTAAAGAAAAATTGATTCTATTTCTTAATAATGGCAAAACTTACAGACTAGCAGATTCTGATGTGCTAAAGAAGTCTGTCAAAGAGCTTCAACATATTCACTACCTTCTGGAAGTAAAATCTGATGTTAGAAGAAGATGGTCAGATTACATTTTGAAGGCTATAAGAGATCTTCTCAGAATCTCTGGTGCAAAAGCTTCTGAATACATTCCAAAAATCACTGAGGATGATGGAAGAGAAATTCCTATGAGGAAGAATTCTGCTAAGGTAGAAGTAATTCTGAAAGGAAGATGTTTATGCTACAATGAAGACTCTTCACATCCCAGAGTTATCAGACTTGGAGATGGACTTGAAAGAACATCAATTCCTGCACTCACAGCAACCATTTATCAGATTAGTGATAATGAAGATAAATAACTGATGCAAGTCAAAGCACAGTTAGTTGAAGTTCTGAGAAATGCTGAGGACAAGCTGGTAATGGACTTTACAAGGAATCACTATGGATTCAGATTGATCCAGTGATATTAGTAAAGCTACATGTACTGTGAGTTGTATTTAGCTGTTTAAAATAATATCTCATTGCATTTGTACTTAAATGTTTTTGACATCATCAAATCTATTAACTTGTATATTTTTCATAATTTACAAGTTGGGGGAGATTGTTAGATATATTTGTGATGTCATGTCTAATCTGATTTGTTTAGTTTCAGAACTTATATCAGGACTTAAGTGTGGATACACTTCAGGGATGAAAAGCGGCTGATTTACAGGAGAGGATCTGGATTAAACAAGTAAAGATATGCATGAAGAATTGGACAGCTATATGACTGCAGTAGATAATCTCTGATTGATATATTCTATGAAACAGAATCATTATCATATCAATTGATAGTTATCTTGTAATTGTGTAATATATAAACACAGATTAGGGTTCACACTATATGTGTTATCATTCTCGAGAATATTATTCTTTGTAACCCTAGCAGCTCTTAGTGATATCATACATAACTGAGAGATTAGATTAAACCTATGTAACAGAGTAAGGTGTATGGATAAAAAACGTAAGGTGTATTAACTGTTATATTTATTACTAAGGTTCGGGAGCTCAAGGCCTTTAATGGCTGCTCTCGTGTTTCGTAGCTTAACTCTGCCTTTACGAGATGCCTACGTATCTCTATGAATTAGAGAATTAAACCAAAAATGTAGTTCTGATTTGTGGGGTGAGGCCCCTTATATAGATATTGGGAGTCCTTGAATTGGACTTGGGTTAGGAGACTTGGTGGTCAAGTCTCATAATTAGAATGGACTTTGGAGTCCTAAGAAGTAGGAAGATGATTCCTTATCCCACCAGGTTCCTTGGAGGTCAATCTACAAGGATTTATTCCTCCACTAGGACTCATCCTATCAGCTGACTTATCCCTTATTAATTAACTATGAATTTAATTAACATTCAAGGTTTTGGGCCTTCTTTGTTCCATCAGGCCTGATCAATATGTTAAACTTTTTGGTCTGAATGTCTACATCTTCTTATGGGCCTTGTGGCCCAAATCATGTGTAATTAATGCAATATTAATTACATAATCAGGACTTATTTATTCCCTATCATTTCCCCCCAACTTTTGGGAAACAGTGACTAGGTTTCACAGAATTTAAGTTCATTCATTCCCTTACAGAGTATCGTTTTGTGTAAAGTATGGAGCAACCTACACATTTACAATGACTTATTTTGTACACGGCTTCAGGGTTGTTTTAAAAACTCCCCCTTATTTTCTTACCTTTTTCCCTCTTTTTAGGAATTTTCTGGTATTTTTCAGTAATTTTCCCTTAACTTCTGGGACTTTTCCGAATTTCTGGAACTTTCCGAATTTTCTGCAATTTCTCAGAAACTTTTTCCAATTTTCAGCCCTTTTTCGACCAGGATTCTAGTCGAAAATCCGACCTGGATCCTAGTCGAATTTTGGGCCATCTTTTTAATCCTGGTCGAAGAATTCGACTAGGTTCCACGACCTGGATTTCGACCAGGATCCTAGTCGAACCTTCGACCTGGATTTTGGTCAAAATTTTGGTCCTTGTTTGATTCATGTTCGTGATGTTTCGACTAGGAATAACGACCAGGGTTTCGACCTGAATCCTAGTCGAACCCACGACCTGGATCTTGGTCGAATTTTCGGACCTTTTTTTATTCCTGTTCGTGATGTTTCGACTAGGAATCAGGACCAGGGTTTCGACCTGAATCCTAGTCGATCCCACGACCTGGATCTTGGTCGAATTTTTGGTCCTTTTTTGACTCCTGTTCGTGATGTTTCGATTAGGAATTATGATCAGGGTTTCGACCTAAATCCTAGTCGAACCCACGACCTGGATCTTGGTCGAATTTTTGGTCCTTTTTTGACTCCTATTCGAAAAATTTTGAGCTTCATCCATGACCTAGATTTTGACCTGAATCCTGGTCTTTTTAATGGGTGCTTTTATGGCTTTTGCTCGAATGAATTCGAACTGGATCCGTAATGGCTTTTGCTCGAAAGAATTCGAACTGGATCCACGACATCAAATCCGACCTCCATCCTGGTCTTTTTAACACGCATTTTTCAGGCACCTGTTCGAAAGAATTTGAACAGGATTCACGACCTCAAATTCGATCTCAATCCTGATCTATAGTCTTTATTGGGCTTTTCCTAATCCAACTTGGATTGGGCCTTTATTGAGCTTATTTTTCCAAATCCTTTTTGGATTTGGGCCTCGTTTCGGGGCCTTTATTTCTCTAAGTCTTAATTGGATTTGAAATGGGCCTTTATTGGGCTTATTTTTCCAAATCCTTTTTGGATTTGGGCCTCGTTTTGGGGCCTTTCGCTTAATGGGCTTTTCTGCCCTTTCGTCTCCCCTTTTTCTTCATATATAAAGGAGTGAGTGGAGTCACTCACTTTTCACTTCTCATTTCTTACCTCTTGAGCTCTCCTATTTTCTCTCACAAAAAACCCAAGGTCTTTTTTCAGAGTTTTTTTAAGTTTTTGCTCGCTTTCTCCCCAAGCTCTACAAATTCTCAGGTATATTTCTTGCATTCTCTTTTTGTCTTCTCATGCTTAGTTTTTGCATCAAATTTGTGTTAAAAGTTTGCGCCCCTTTTTCAGATGGTTGATAAGAAAATGACCAGTTTGGCTAAGATGAATGTGGCCAAGAAGTCAAATGAGTTCCCCATTCGGTCAAGGTACACTTCCTTGATTGACATGATCAACACTCGAGGGGATGAGTACCCGTCTGACGCACATCTGGACGTGCATGATCATATCAGTATCTTCCGGGATGCAAAGGAGTTGGACAAGATGCAAACCTATTTCAAGATCAAGGAGCCCTTTAAGCTGGTTCTTGCGGGTTCGGCCGACAGGGCCTGCCAATGGAAAAAAGACTCCATATGCGTCTTTAGGGATACTTTAAGGGCAGGTATCAGACTCCCCTTTCATCCTTTTATTCCTGTTCTGCTAGCTGATGTGGGCATTAGCCCTTGCCAACTCCCTCCAAACTCTTGGAGGTTGATTCTTTGCTACCTATCGCAATATGCCAAGCACAACCTTCCTACTTCGGTTGCTGTGTTCAGAAAAGTTTTTCAGTTCAAGATCAGCCCCTACAAGAATCCGGGGTGGGTTTCTTTGAACCAGTGCCCCACTGTTCCTCACATAGTGAATGGGAAGTCCATCCCTGATAATAACTTGGGATGGAAGAAGGAGTTTCTCTACGTCCTTTGGGAGGGCGGCGACTGGGGCACCCTCTTTCATTTGTCTTTTGGGCTAGCTGTGGATGGGAGACCAAATGATATAGTTTTATCTGAGGAGGAGACCAGGGCCTTTAACCTCCTTACTCAAGATAATGGGACTTCCCACTCTTGGGATCTTATCAGGGAGACCGTTCTCGTGGAACGTGGCCTTTCTCCCGTTCCCAAAAAAGGTATGTTTTCTTCCTTTTCTAGTCGTCTTCATTTCTCCCCCTTTTTACTTTACAAATTTTTCAATCCACTTCACTTATTCGTTACAGTTGCTGAGAAAATTGAAGAGGCTACTGATAGGGATAAATAAATCCTGATTGGGTAATTAAATATTACATTGATTATACAAGGTGTGGGCTGCTAGGCCCAATAAGAAGATGTATAATATTCAGACCAGAAAGGTTAACATGTGGATCAGGCCTGATGAACCAGATCAGGCCTGATGGAACAAAGAAGGCCCAAAACCCTGATTATTTATTAATTTCATAATTAATTAATAAGGGAGAAAAACATCTATTAAGATAATTCCTAGTGGGGATATAAATCCTTGTAGATTGGCCTCCAAGGAACCTCATAGGATAAGGAATCAGCTTCCTACTTCCTAGGACTCCTAAGTCCATCCTAATTCAGAGACTTGACCATCAAGTCTCCTATACCAAGTCCAATTCAAGGACTTCCAACATCTATATAAGGGGCCTCACCCCACAAATCAGAATTACATTTTTTGGCTTGATTCTCTAATTCACAGAGATACGTAGGCATCTCGTAAAGGCAGAGTTAAGCTACGAAACACGAGAGCAGCCATTAAAGGCCTTGAGCTCAAGTTCCTTAGTAATAAATACAGCAATTATATATATTAGTTTTAATCCATAACATTTGGCGCCGTCTGTGGGAAAGCACAACAACAACCATGGCGAGAACACGGAGAACAATTAGAGCTCTGGAGGAAGGAACACCATCGGGGACAGCCCAGGTGATTTCGTCAACCGTGGAGATACCTCCTCACTTAACTTATGCACCTACCCAAGGGGAAGCCCAGATAGGGGCAACTCAACCTCAGCCACAAGGGACGATTCCCCCGGCTATTCAAGGTACGAATCCCCAAGTTCAACAACTACATGCACCTGTGAACTATCGACCCATTAGGTACGAGTATTCAACTGTTGTGACCACTAACCCACCTTATGGGATGCCCCTTCATCCTGAGGTGGGAGGAAGTGGACATGCTGGACGGAGTGAAGCACTAGGGCAATCGTCCCCTTACATACGAGGTTTGGCTCCTATCCCTGAGGATCGGGAATTTTCTGGTCCTTACACTGAGAGAGACTCTGAATCTTCGGATGATGAAGTAGGCCCAAGAAGTAGGCGTGCTGGAAAAGAGCCGATGGCTGATGGAAGTCAACGTCCTCAAAGCACCCAAGGGATGAATCCCCAAGAAGTGCAGGAAAGGATCAGGGCTTATGAGGCTGAGATTCAAAGGCTGAGGCGCGACTTGGAGGTGCACCAGACCACCAGACCCCAAGCACCTCCTGGGGGGAGAAATCCTCCTCCTGTCATAGGCCTGGATGGTCCAGTACAGAGAAGGGTTATTTTCCCAAGGGTTGATCCAAGCAATCTTCTTCCCCTTGGAGATCCTGATGATCCTACTCCACCCTTCACTGAAGGAATAATGAATACCCATATCTCAAGGAAGTTCAAGATGCCAACTATCAAAGCTTATGATGGCACGGGAGATCCCGCTAATCATGTTAGAACATTCTCTAATGCACTGCTGTTGCAGCCCGTGAATGATGCTATTAAGTGTCGGGCCTTTCCTCAAACCCTGTCGGGTATGGCTCAAAGGTGGTATAGTCGCTTGCCCCCAAATTCTATTGGGTCGTTCAGAGAATTAAGTCAGGCTTTTATTAAGCAATTCATCATCGGGAGAGTTCATGAGAAAAGTTCAGCATCTCTTATGAGCATTGTGCAGGGAACAAAGGAATCCTTGAGAGATTATTTGAATCGTTTCACAAGGGAAGTTTTAAAAGTCCTAGACCTTGATGATAAGGTAGCCATGATAGCACTGCAACAAGGAACTAGGGATGAGTTTTTTAAGATGTCCTTGGCCAAACATCCCCCTGAAAGCATGTTGCAGCTCCAGGATAGGGCAGGGAAGTATATCAAGGTCGAAGAAAGCATGAGGAAGACCGTAGTGAGTAATGAGCCCATTGGAGGCAAGAAGCGGAAACTGATCTGGAGTATATCGATAAGGACAAGTATCCCAGAATCGAGCAAAACCCTGATTCAAACCCCAAGAAGGGAGGACCTGGGAAAAAGTTCACTGAATACGCTAAGCTGAATGCTCCTAAAAGCCAGATCCTAATGGAAATTGAGAAAGATCGAGATATTCGTTGGCCTAAGCCCTTGAAGGCTGATCCCGCCAAGCTAGATAAGAGCAAATATTGCAGATTTTATAAAGATGTTGGTCATGACACCAATGAGTGTAGACAGCTGAAAGATGAAATAGAATTCCTCATTCGAAAAGGAAGATTGAACAAATACACTGGAGAAGGAGGGGATAGGAATAACAAAGGAAGGAAGAACTTTGAAGATCGTAGGAGGGGCCAAGACGATCAGGGGCGGAATCCCCAGCCTAGAGGACAGGTTATAAACACAATTTATGGAGGGTCGCGACCTTGAGGGCCTGTGACAAACACAATCTTTGGAGGATCAACTACTGCTGGATTGTCCAGAAACTCCAGAAAAGCATATACTAGAGAGGTTATGCATATTGTTGGAGAAGCCCCAAAGAGAGCCAGGATAGAAGTAACATTGGCTTTTGATGATTCTGACCTAGAGGGTGTGAAATTTCCTCATAACTACCCGTTGGTCATAACACCGATAATAGGAAATAGTCCGGTCAAGAGGGTCTTTGTGGATAATGGTGCTTCAGTGGATATCTTACTCCATGACGCCTTTCTAAGGATGGGGTATAACGACTCTCAATTGACCCCAACCGACATGCCGATATATGGATTTGCGGGAGTAGAATGTCCTGTGGAAGGGATAATCAAGTTGTCAACCACCATAGGTCAGGAACCAAGGAAAGCAACGCAGATATTGGACTTTGTGATTGTAAAGGCTAGTTCAACTTATAATGCTATCATGGGAAGAACAGGGATACATGCCTTCAAGGCAGTTCCTTCTTCCTACCATTCAGTTATGAAGTTTCCCACCCGGAACGGGATTGGAGAAGAGAGAGGAGATCAAAAAATGGCTAGAAGCTGTTATGTAACCTCTTTGAGGGCAGATGGAGTTGGGGGCAGGTTCTTCCTATTGAAGATATGGATGTCCGAGAAAATGATGAGAAGAGAGGAAAGCCAGCAGAAGACTTGGTGTCGATTCCTTTAGACCCCGAGAATCCTGAGAGGATGACTTTCATTGGAGCCACATTAGAGGAGCCCCTTAGAGGGAAGTTGGTGAGATTTTTGCAAGAAAATAGTGATGTGTTTGCATGGTCAGCAGCTGATATGCCAGGCATAGACCCGGAGCTGATTACTCACAAGCTAAACGTGGACCCAAACTAGAAGACAGTAAAACAAAAAAAAAGAAACTTTGCCCCGGAAAGACAACATGCTATAAAACAGGAAGTAGAGAAGCTCTTAGAGACTGATTACATTGAGGAGATTCAATTTCCGGAATGGTTAGCAAACCCTGTAATGGTGAAGAAGGCCAATGAAAAGTGGAGGATGTGTATAGACTTCACTGATCTGAATGATGCATGCCCTAAAGACTATTTTCCGTTGCCAATAATTGATACTTTGATTGATGCCACTGCTGGGCATGAGATGCTGAGCTTCATGGAAGGATTTAGCGGATACAATTAGATTAAGATGCACAAGGATGACATTCCAAAGGTATCATTCATCACTGACTTTGGTGTTTATTGTTATCTTGTTATGGCATTTGGTCTTAAGAATGCAGGAGCCACCTATCAAAGGTTACTAAATAAAATTTTTAAGGATCTTATTGGTAAGACTATGGAATTCTATGTTGATGACATGTTAGTCAAGACTCTAGTAAAGACTGATCATATAACCCATTTGAGGGAAGCTTTTGAGGTCCAGAGGTACCACAAGATGATGTTAAATCCTACAAAGTGTGCTTTCGGAGTAGGATCTGGAAAATTTTTGGGATTGATGGTCTCCAAGAGAGGGATAGAGGCTAACCCCGATAAAATAAAGGCAATCCTGGACATGGAACCACCAAAAACTGTCAAGGATGTTCAGAAGCTCACAGGAAGGGTTGCTGCGCTGGGACGATTCATCTCCAAGTCAGGAGACAATTGCTTATCATTCTTCAAGTCACTAAAGAACATTAAGGAATTTGTATGGAATGAGGAAAACCAGAAGGCATTCGAAGAATTAAAGAAGTATATGGCCCAGGCCCCGTTGTTGTCCAAGCCAGCTTTGATCAAGTGGGCGATAGAGTTGGGAGAGTTCGACATTAAGTACAAGCCACGGACAGCAATAAAAGCCCAGGCATTAGTTGACTTCGTGGTGGAATATACCATAGCCAACTAAGAAGTCGGGGGGCAGGAAGATACCATACCCCAAGACAAGGAAGTTGATAATGGGGACAAAGAGAAGAGTGATAAGGAGAAAGAATATTGGGTTCTCTATTTTGATGGAGCATCAAAAACAAACTCAAGTGGAGCAGGATTGGTTTTATAAAGCCCTGATGGGTTCTTGATTGAGTATGCCATGAAATTAAACTTCCCAACCACAAACAATGAGGCAGAATATGAAGCCCTGATAGCTGGCCTTGGCCTAGCAGGGACACTTAGAGTCAAAAACTTAAAAATCCGTGGAGACTCGAAGTTGGTCATATCCCAGGTAAATGGAGAATTTGAGGCAAGAGATGATACGATGGCTAAGTATGTCCACCTAGTAAGGGCTGTGATGACCCAATTCAATGAATGCCATGTTGAACACATTCCAAGGGAAGAAAATGCTAAGGCAGATGCATTATCAAAGTTTGCTTCATCTGAGATAGAAGAAAGTTCAGGAAGTGTGTACTTCCGCTTTTTGAAGACACGGAGCATAGATGTTAAGCTTGCAGCTCCTGTAGGCCTGGAGACGTCATGGATAGACCCCATTAAGGCCCACATTCAAACCGGTTGGTTGCCAAATGATGCTACTGAGGCACGGAAGTTAACTGTTCGGGCACTAAGGTACTCTTTGATAGATGGGATTCTGTACAAAAGATCCTTCGTGGTTCCTTACTTAAGGTGTCTCAGGCCCGATGAGGCGCGCTTGGCTCTTGAGAAAGTACATGAAGGTATTTGTGGGCAACACTTGGGGGGCAGGGCCTTGGCTCATAAGATAACCCGTTTAGGCTTCTATTGGCCAGAGATGATGGCTGATGCCAAAGAATATGTGAAGAAATGCGATCGTTGTCAGAAACATGCACCGGTTGTTAGACAACCCCCCGAGATGTTGACCTCTATCAACTCGCCCATTCCCTTTGCTATGTGGGGAATGGATATTCTGGGACCTTTCCCCATGGCCACGGGACAAAGGAAGTTCCTGATTGTAGCCATTGATTATTTCACTAAGTGGATTGAAGCCAAACCCTTGGCTAAAATCACAACTAAGTAGGTTGCACAATTCCAGTGGGAAAATATTATGTGCCGGTATAGAATTCCCCGTATCCTAGTCACCGACAACGGAACACAATTCAACAACGAGGAATTCAAGAAGTACTGTGAAGAAAATGAAATTGAGTTACGGTTCACCTCTGTGGCTCACCCGCAAGCCAATGGGCAAGCAGAGGTAGCAAATCGAATAATCCTGGATGGACTAAAGAAGAGGATCGAGAAATCAAGAAATAATTGGATGGATGAGATACTTCCAATATTATGGACGTATAGGACTACCTGTATAGTCACGACTGGAGCAACTCCCTTCATGTTGGCATATGGGGCAGAAGCAGTTGTTTCCGTGGAGATATCACATTCCTCTCCCAAGATTCAAGCTTTCAATGGTGAGGAACATGAGGAAGGACAAAGGTTGGCTCTGGACTTAATTGATGAAGTGCGAGATGAGGCACATGCAAAGATAGTAGAATATCAGAAAAATGCTTCATTCTACTACAACCTAAGGGTTAAAGAAAGGTTTTTCAAACAAGGTGACCTAGTCTTGAGGAAGATAGAAGCTTCTGGTGTAGGACAGAAAGGGAAGCTTGCCCCGAATTGGGAAGGGCCATACAAAGTCAAAAGTGTTCAAGGTAGAGGAACCTACAAGCTGGAGACTATGGATGGTTTTGAAGTTCCGAGAATTTGGCATGCACAAAACCTGAAGGTTTACTATGTGTAGAACAATTGAATATGATTCTCACTTGTCAAGATGACAAGTAGGTTGAAAAGCACCTTCAAGCTTTGCTTGCTTAGGATTTATATGTTCTAGTTTTATTTTTTAAGTTTATTAAAGACTCATGTAAGGGATGAATCTCAAACAATTTATGGAAATTCATGAAGTTTTCAAAATATGTTTGAATGCAAGGCAAGGAAGACCAAATGCGTGAAATATAAGCGTAAAATCTGATAAATAAAGTAGATCAAATAAATATTACAAGAGTTTGATAAATAAAGTCTCAGAAATAAGATAAAGTAAACAAGCCACGCAGGGCTGAAAAAGCTCTAAGGAGCTGAAGTGCCCTCGGCATCCATACCATCATCCCCTCCGCTCTTGCTAGATGTCTCTGTCATCTCAGAAGAGGAAGAAGAGTTGTCATCCTCAGCAGGTCTGGAAGAAGACTCGGGAGGAGGAAGAAGCGGGTCCAGAGTGACGTGATCCAAGACAACTACTCGAGTACGAAACCTCTGTAGCAAAGCCTCATCATCAGGCCAGACATAGTCCGCCGGGTTAATATCAGGACAAGCCTCGTTCACGGTCCCAAGGGCCGTGTCCCAACCAGTCCTAAAAAACCCGGGGAAGACTGAGTCGTCCCTAATACTCATGGACTGGGCAAACTCCTCCGAGTCCAGGTAGTTATCTATAGCTTTATCCTTCTCTTCCCGAAGTACCACCAGCTCGGCGTTAGATTCTCCGAGTTCTTCCTCCTTGCGCTTGAACTTCTTCTCTAGAGCAGTGTACTTCTTCTGCTACTTCCTGAGGGCATTGTTAGCCTTGTCAGAAGCCCGCTTCCATGACTCGGCTTACCTCACAGCACCTTGAAAATAGGCGTTGGACTGAAATAAAACAATAAACAAAATGTAAGGCAAGTAAATGCTACAAGTAAGAAAGATAAGTCCAAAAAAAAGAAGGTAAGGGAGGCATAACGAAGCTAGAGATTGAGCTCCCATGAGCTTTATCCTCTCTAGGTCATGGGTGGCAACCACATCAGTGAAATCTTTGGGAGTCACGCCATGATAGGACCAATCCCAGGCATGTTTGGTGGATCCCACCACGGAGTCCCCTCGGCGGAATCCCTAGAGAGGCTGGAAAGCGCCTGTAGCAGCAGCAGCAGGAGCAGCAGCAGTAATAGGAGCACTGTGGCCCTCAACTCCCTCAATTGAAGCCTCCCCCATGGGCTCCTTGTGTTTCCTCAAAAAGATAGGCTTCGTGGCCTTTCCTCGAGTGTCCAAGCCTGCAAGGCGAGCTTTTTTCATCCTAGAAGTCTCTTCAACGGGAGGTACATTGTCCTCGTTGATCTCCTTAGCAGCTGCAAAACAAGACAATAAACAAAATAAGTGGTGTTAATAATGCATGAAATGAAATAAAATTGAGAAGGGAAGAAAAATACCCTGTTGAGAAACAGAGGATAGTCCCACATGAATGAGGGAGAACTCCTCTAAGAGAGTCCAGCTGGTAGTAGTGCCATCATCCCGAGTAAGCTCATTATAAATAATAGTTTCCTCAGGAATTAAGTGAATGGATTTGAGGCTACCATCACTAACCTTCCCGAAGGAAGATATGAAGAGTATGCCCCAGTCGCCATTCTCCCAATGTAACCTGACGAAACTATTCCTCTAATTTTGGTTGTTGTCGGGAATGGAGGCGCTGTTAAAGATATGCTTACATTTGGGCCTTTGCTTAACATAGACTTAACCACAAATACTGGAAGAGTTGTTATAGCACTGAAAGACCTTCCTAAAAATAGCTACAGAAAGGGGAAAACCTTCCCTAAGGTAGTAGACCATAAAACATAAAATGTTCCTCCAAGCGTTTGGAGGAAGCTGACATGGATTGATTTGTAAATCAGCTAGAAGATGAGGAATGAAGGGATGGAAAGGAAACCTAAGCCCAGCATTAAGGGCATCTGTATAAATAAAAAGAGTATCGGGTTTCCAGTGGCAAGTACGGTCACCACCAGAAACTGGAACTAATCTAAGAGGAGGAAGGACGTTATAACGTGCATTTAGTTTATCGAAATCAATGTTGTGCCAAGTGTTACAATGATTAAAAGAATCGAGATGTGTAGTAGAGGGATATTCATCCCCCTAGTGTTAATCATATCGATTAAAGACATATACGAAGAACGAATCTCGATATCCTTACCTCGTTTTGAAGTCGAGGCTATCTTGGCCGCCCTCTCGGAATTCTTGTCAGCCATTAGTAAAGCTGGGAAAAACTTGGAAACCTTGAAAGGAAAAAAGGGCTGGAAAACTAAGGAAGAAGGGTGTAGAGAGGATAGAAGAGAAATGTGAAGTGGAGAGTGGTGAGTGTGAATGAAAACACACACTCCTCCCACTCTTATATAGGAAGAGAAAAAGGGAAAATGGGCCTAGAAAAGCCCATTTGGGCCCAAATTCAGGAACATTCTAGAATGCTCTACAGAATGTTGGAAGAATTTTGAAAATTTTCTAGAAAAATCCAGAAAGTTTTGGAAAATTTCCATAAAAACCTCAAAATTCCAGGAGATTCTGGATATTTGGCTTAGAAAATAAAAGCCCAGCTCAGAAAAACCAAGGCCCGGTACCAAGGCCCAAAACCAAAAAGCCCTGTTTGAGGCCCACATGGTTTTTAAGAAAAAAGGGGTGGAAAAGAAGCCCAGCTAAAAACAATGGGCCTGAGTTTGAACCCAAAATGTTAGCCCAAATTGAAAGCCCAAAACTAGGGGCCCAAATGAAAGGCCTATGAAAAATAGGCCCAATAAGAAAATAAACCCAGTTGAAATGGGCCCAAGTTTTCGAAGGGTTTTTAGCACATTAACGCGGCGAAAATGTAAATTTAAATCTTAAAAAAACCGAAACCCTCCACAGGATCCATGTGAAAAATAATATTTAATTCGTAGTTCAGTATGTTTACCTTAATAAGCTTTACGTTAATGGAAAGATGGAGGTCTTTAATGGCGATCCAAAAATGATGAACGGAGATCCTTAGCAGCTGCTCCTCAAGTGTGAAGCACTCCACTGGTATCCACCAAGAAAACGATGTAATAAAGGAGGAGGATATAGATAAAATTAGGGTTTTGTAAATCTTTTTGGTTGGGGCAAAAATAGGGTTTATAATAGTATATTTATATGTAAAATTTTCAGCTGAAAATTTTCCCATAAAATATTATTATTATTAACCCTTTATTATTTTCACTAATAATTAAAACACCTTTTAATTATTAATCCTTTTTCTAAACTCTTTAGTAATAATTCTCTCACTTAATTTAATTTCCAAAAATTAAATTCTTAATTAATAATATTAAGAACCTTTTCTTAATTAATTTATAATCAATTAAATCTCATTTAATCAATTATTAAATTTGCCAATTAATTATTTATTTCATAAATAAATAATTATCAGCCATTATTAAATAATTTCTTCACCATTAAATTATTCTCTTTTATGGTGTGACCCTGTAGGTTCAATATTAAGCCGGTAGTAGAAATAAATAATAATAAAACTATTTTATCATTATTTATATAAATTCTCTAATTCATTAAATATGATTAATTAATTAATCATATTTATTCTACATCGTGAGGGATACTTCTCAGCATATCGCGACTATCCGAATAATACGAATTCACTGCTTAGAATTCCAAGAACCTATTCAGTGAGTAGTTACCGTACAATCAATTCCTTCTACCCTGCAATGTCACGATTAAATACAAGGCATGAAACTCGTGTCAAGCCTATCTTATTTAATCACTTGCTTTCCCATTCACTATGCTTAGTTCTATTTAATGTAAATTAGAAACTCCTTTCTAATTTCATTCACTCTGGCCAGAGATTCCTGAACTAGCATAAGTGGATCAGCACTAAACATTCTCTTTCTTCACTGGAAGGGGTAGATCCTTTATTGATCATACACTATCTTCGTGTACAAATTCCTATACCCAGTAGAGCCCTTATAATTGTCCCTGGAGACTAAGAACTAAACCAAAGCATAGTTCAGTGTACACAAGATGACTATGATGACCTCAAATCTAAGGATACTTGTACAACTATCACTATGTGAACAATTGCTGACACGTGAGTGAACTCCATCAGTTGTTCAGCTGTGTGAGTCATGTTCAGTGAACTTATTCTATAATAAGCACCTACATACTAGCTATAGTGTCAGCACACAAATATCTATGAGAACAGACATCCTTCATAATGAAGAAAGCATAGTATGTACCTATCTTTGCGGATTATTAATTACCAGTTAGTAATCCTACGACCAGGAACTATTTAAGTTTAGAGTTATCATCTTTTAGGTCTCATTATTATGATCTCATCACAATCCATAAAAAGCTTTACTCTAAACTGTGGTATATCTTATTTAAACACTTAAAATAGATAGAGCCCGCAATAAAAAACAAAACAAGTCTTTTATTAATATCAATGAAATCAAAAACAGATTACATAAAAGTTATTCCTAAATCGTCATTTGTGTGTACCAATCCTAGCAAATCTGCAGCCCTCTCTCCATGTCCACTAAATGGAGATTTGGTCATTTTACCCAATAGAAAAGACTCGCATGTAGGATATGATTCAAAATCAAAGGGGTCAAGTAACCCTTCCTTATGCAATGTTCGCAGTCTATTTTCACTAATATGACCTAGCCTATAGTGCCATAAATAGGTCAGATTTTCATCATCTCGTTTTCTTTTATTAGTTTCTTCAATCTGAAGTAAATCATGCTCTACGTCACATACATACAGACCATTATTTAAAATACCACGTCCATAAAGAACATTATCTCTAAGGATAGAACATTCATTATTCTTAATAATAAATGAAAAACCATCCAAATCCAACATAAGAATAGAAACAATATTCCTCACAATAGAGGGAACGTAATAACAATTATTAAAAATAATAGTCTTGCCCGTAGGCATATGTAGACTAAATAATCCTACAGATATGGCCGCAACCCTTGCTCCATTGCCCATATGTAGAATCACCTCATCTTTTTCAAGAGTCCTACTTCCCTTTAATCCTTGTAACGAATTGCAAATATGAGAACCACAGGCGGTATCTAATACCCAAGTAGAAATTTGACCTAGTGACATATTAACTTCGATCATGAACATGCCTGAATCAGAAGCGGTAGTCTCACTACCCTTCTTCTTCAATTCTGCAAGGTAAACCTTGCAGTTCCTCTTCCAGTGCCCCAACTTGTTACAGTTAAAACAAACAACTAAATTAGGACCAGTCAACTTGTGAGCATCTAGTATGCTTCGGAGTGATAGTGCAGAAGACATGACGAATATAGTAAATCTATAAATGATAAACACATAACAACACTTAGCAAATATTCAATTTCATTTCAAAATACTATATAAATTGGGTCTTTATTCATAAGTGTCTCCCACTAGTTTATCTAATTTATTCAACCCCCTAAGTGAAAATTAAGCATTCATAATGCTAGTGGGAATAGGGATCCTACATTCCATCACACAACCTCGGCTGTAGCACGAAACGTCATGTGATGTTCAATAGGAAGACAACTCTTGTCAATAACATCTTATGTTATTCCCTAATATAATTTTAGCCTCTTGAATAATTGAGTCACGGTTGTGGCACAACAAACTCAATATTCTAAGTCAAGTCTAACCCAACATTTCGTACAATTGAATCAGTCTCCAACGGCCCACGGCTGTAGCACGTACCGACCTTTAGATTCTAATTCAATGTACACATCTCTATGTAATAGACAAGTATTTCTTATTTCGAAATCAAAGCCCTCGGCTGTAGCACGAAATGACAATGATTTAAAAATAAGAACCACTTTCTACCATGTTGGAAGGCTATGATCGACACAAGCCCTTTGTGTCATTGGCCAATTACTACTTGATATTATTTAATTTTAGAGGGATTATATTACGTTACAATCATAATCATATTATAAAGAGATTCTTCCTTTTAAATTAAATATTTCAAATCAATAATCGATAATCAGATGATTCCCAGATCGGGTGGAGCATTGTCAAGAGGCGTCACTTAATAACTCTTTCTTATAGATAGAAATCTGTTGTTGACAAAATCATCCTTTCTCTCAATATTGAAAATTCATATTCAATTACGTGTTTCATAAATACAAGAATCTCATGATCGTATTCATAATATTTATATTAAGGTCATGAAACAATTTCACTATACTAGATTGTCTAACAAACACCTTATGTTGATTTAAGTTCACCTAAATCTATCATCGCATGGTAAACATAGGCATATATCTCATATATAAAATTAAATAAACAAGTAAATTTAAAGTGCAATAAAGTAAATGTGTTTGGTTATGGACCCATCCTATGTGATCTTTATCAAGCTCATGATAAAGATCAAGGTCAATCTAATATGGTGATGGAAATAAATACAACTACTTATTACATAAGTCTTCTTCTTTGTTAAGACTTCTTGTATGCCTCGTCTTCTTCTTTGTATCACCTCCATTGGATAGCCTTCTTGAGTCTTAAATTACATTACATGATTGAAAGTAAAACTAATCTAATGAACTTACAAGAATAACTCGAGTTACATTCGAGATTTATAATTACAAAGATTGACGGCATGCAAGTCATATTTAAAACCAAAACCAAAACCATTACACTAAGGTCGAAAGGCCATAACCATCCAACATGCTCATACAACACATAAAAGCATGTTGAAACACATAATCTGATCTTAACATATCATATTATCCATGATCTAATCATAAAAAAAAGTATGACAAAAATCAGTAAAATCAGAATCAAATCAGAAAAACAAGAATCACTGTTTACGGGCAGTAAACGACGTCAAATGCCTTACAGACGAGTCAATGATAGCTTTAGCTATAAGTTTTGTTCAGACGCTCGTTTACCTATGGAATAGGGTATTCGTTTGCGTAAATCAGACACCAGACCCAGATTTCAGTAAATCTTTAGCAGCCAATTCAGAATCCGTATCTTATATGATTCTCATAATTAGAATAAATATAAATCATGTATATATTAGTATATATACAGATTACATAATTATCTTATGATTATACAACTCACATGAATATCATATATTCAAAACCATACATATATAAGCATATTATGTCAACATCAAATCATGGCGAATCACGTACATGCTCATGTATCGAAAACAGTTAAACACATAAATGAATTAAAAACTTTTCGCAAGTAGCTCTGATGCCATTGAAGAGTTTTTAGCACATAAACGCAGCGAAAATGTAAATTTAAATCTTAAAAAAAATGAAACCCTCCGCAGGATCCATGCGAAAAATAATATTTAATTCGTAGTTCAGTATGTTTACCTTAAGAAGCTTTACGTTAATGGAAAGATGGAGGTCTTTAATGGCGATCCAAAAATGATGAACGGAGATCCTTAGCCGCTGCTCCTCAATTGTGAAGCCCTCCACCGGTATCCACCAAGAAAACGATGTAATGAAGGAGGAGGAGATGGAGAGAATTAGGGTTTTGTAAATCTTTTTGGTTGAGGCAAAAATAGGGTTTATAATAGTATATTTATAGGCAAAATTTTCAGCTGAAAATTTTCTCATAAAATATTATTATTATTAACCCTTTATTATTCTCACTAATAATTAAAACACCTTTTAATTATTAATCATTTTTCTAAACTCTTTAGAAATAATTCTCTCACTTGATTTAATTTCCAAAAATTAAATTCTTAATTAATAATATTAAGAACCTTTTCTTAATTAATTTATAATCAATTAAATCTCATTTAATCAATTATTAAATTTGCCAATTAATTATTTATTTCATAAATAAATAATTATCAGCCATTATTAATTAATTCATCCACCATTAAATCATTCTCTTTTATGGTGTGACCTTGTACGTTCAATATTAAGACGGTAGTAGAAATAAATAATAATAAAACTATTTTATCATTATTTATATAAATTCTCTAATTCATTAAATATGATTAATTAATTAATCATATTTATTATACATCGTGAGGGATACTTCTCAGCATATCACGACTATCCGGATAATACGAATTCACTGCTTAGAATACCAAGAACCTATTCAGTGAGTAGTTACCGTACAATCAATTCCTTCTATCCTGCAATGTCACGATTAAATACAAGGCATGGAACTTGTGTCAAGCCTATCTTATTTAATCACTTGCTTTCCCATTCACTATGCTTAGTTCTATTTAATGTAAATTAGAAACTCCTTTCTAATTTCATTCACTCTGGCCAGAGATTCCTGAACTAGCATAAATGGACCAGCATTGAACATTCTCTTCCTTCACTGGAAGGGGTAGATCCTCTATTGATCATACACTATCTTCGTGTACAAATTCCTATACCCAGTAGAGCCCTTATAATTGTCCATGGAGACTAAGAACTAAACCAAAGCATAGTTCAATGTACACAAGATGACTATGATGACCTCAATTCTAAGGATACTTGTACTACTATCACTATATGAACAACTGCAGATACGTGAGTGAACTCCATCAGTTGTTCAGTTGTGTGAGTCATGTTCAATGAACTTATTCTATAATAAGCACCTACATACTAGCTATAGTGTCACCACACAAATGTCTATGAGAACAGACATCCTTCATAATGAAGCAAGCATAGTATGTACCGATCTTTGCGGATTATGAATTACCAGTTAGTAATCCTATGACCAGGAACTATTTAAGTTTAGAGTTATCATCTTTTAGGTCTCATTATTATGATCTCATCACAATACATAAAAATCTTTACTCTAAACTGTGGTATATCTTATTTAAACACTTAAAATAGATAGAACCCGCAATAAAAAACAAAACAAGTCTTTTATTAATATCAATGAAATCAAAAACAGATTACATAAAAGTTATTCCTAAATCCTCATACATGATTGGACTTAGGACATATCTCTTTCAGTTTTAACCCATTAAAAGGTTGGCCCAAAAGAACCCAATTCATGGGCCCAAATTCAGGATGGAAGAAATTTAGCCCAGATTTAAGGGCCCAAATCCAAGCATTTGCTAAAAGGGAAAATAAGTATACTCCTGACCCAGTTCGATCAGGATTTGCACTATATTCCTGGTTGAATGACCTGGGGTCGAAGCCCTGTCGATCAGGGGTAAAAAAAGGCCTTAATTCAACCAGAACCAAGACCAATTCGACCAGAAAATGTGAAGAGTTCCTGGTCGAAATCCTCGAGCTCGAATTCTTGTCGACCTGGGCAACCAAAAGGAGGTTAATTCGGTCAAAAGCATGGAATCCTGACCGAAATGAAAGAAAAATCCTGGTCGAAAAAAGTTCCTTCTCAAAATATGCCGAAATTCGACCAGGATTCTTGCTCGAACCCATCCTCCTCAAAATCCCTTCGACTAGGGCTAAATGAAGGATAATTCGACCAGGATCCTGGTCGAATGGGATTCCTGGTCGAAATCTGTATAAAAATATATATATGTATATAGGAAAAATCCTGGCTGAAATTCGTCCAGGTTTCTTGCTCGAACCCATCCTCCTCGAAATGCCTTCGACTAGGGCTGAATGAAGGATAATTCGACCAGGATCTTGATCGAATGGGATTCCTGGTCGAAATCTGTATAAAAAAAAAGAAAGGAAAAGAAAAGAGGGAAAAGGTGGAAGAAAAAGAGGAAAATTTCTGGAAAATTAAAGAAAATAAAGGAAATTCCTTAAAATATTTTCTGAAAAATGTTAATATTTTCATAAATAAGGAATAAATCCAGAAAATTAAGGATAAATCCCAGAAATTAAGGGAAAAAAATCAGAAAATTAAGGATAAATCCCAGAAATTAAGGGAAAAATTCCAGAATTAAGGGAAAAATCCGGAAAAATTAAGGAAAAATCCCAGAATTAAGGGAAAAATTCCTGAAAATTAAGATAATTCCTGAATAAAAGGAATAAAAGTAAATCGTTGTAAATGTGTAGGTCGCTCCACACTATACGCAAAAACGATACCATGTAAGGGAACAAATGAACTTAACTTCTGTGAAACCTAGTCTCTGTTTCCCAAAAGTTGGGGGGCAAATTATAGGGATAAATAAATCCTGATTGTGTAATTAAATATTACATTGATTATACAAGGTGTGGGCTGCTAGGCCCAATAAGAAGATGTATGATATTCAGACCAAAAAGGTTAACATGTTGATCAGGCCTGATGGACCAGATCAGGCCTGATGGAACAAAGAAGGCCCAAAACCCTTATTATTTATTAATTTCGTAATTAATTAATAAGGGAAAAAAATAGCTATTAAGATAAGTCCTAGTGGGGATATAAATCCTTGTAGATTGGCCTCCAAGGAACCTCATAGGATAAGGAATCAGCTTCCTACTTCCTAGGACTCCTAAGTCCATCCTAATTCAGAGACTTGACCATCAAGTCTCCTATACCAAGTCCAATTCAAGGACTTCCAACATCAATATAAGGGGCCTCACCCCACAAATCAGAACTACGTTTTTTGGCTTGATTCTCTAATTCACAAAGATACGTAGGCATCTCATAAAGGCAGAGTTAAGCTACGAAACACGAGAGCAGCCATTAAAGGCCTTGAGCTCACGTTCCTTAGTATTAAATACAGCAATTATATATATTAGTTTTTAATCCATAACAGCTACTAAGCCTAAAGACCTGGAAACGACCAGGATGAAACGCGCCAAGAAGGTCTTCAAGGACCCGTGCCTTGGGGATCGTATCCCAGAGTTCTTTCTCCAGGCGAAGGAGAAGACGATGAGGGGCCCAGCCAACCCTTACGTACAAAACAGAAACCAGGGGCTTTCTTCCAACCTGCCTGGGGAATACGGGGGAAGGACTCGATTGTGGGCAACACAGCACTTGCCAAAGAATGGTCTATGCATTCCATTTCCCCTGTAGATTATCATGACCTTGTCCTTCAACAGGACTTGGAGGCCAACGAGCTTTTCAGAGCTCAGGCCTTGACGACGGTATGTCTTTTTCTTTTGGTATCCATAACTTTCTATCGTAATTTTTCTTGTTTCTCACTTTTTCTTTATCTCTTGTAGGCGAACATCCACTTTCAAGGGGCAATTCACCAAGCCAAGGCTTGGAAAGTTGGCCTAGAAGACACAAACAAGAAGCTGGAGGAGGTTAACCAGCGGATAGAGGCTCTTCAAGCCCAACTTGCCTCCTCAACTTCCGATCTTGAAACGGCCCAGGATGAGATTGTTATTCTCAAGGCCCAGAAGGACAAGGCCTTTGACGGCTGGATGGATACTCAAGAATTCAAGGACTTAATGGTAGAGCACGATGCCCTCCTTCATCCAGTCAGCTATAAGGAAGGCTGGGACGCTGCTGTGGAGGCTATCCAGGACGAGTTTCCTGAGGTTCTTGAACAATCTTCCTTCCCTTGCCCTGTGTAAGTCCCTGTACTTGGTGGTGTTGCAGATAAGCTCGCTGATCTTATTAAGGATGGCATTTCAGTGTCCTCGATCAAAGCGTCATCAGGAAGCCAGGGTCAAGGCCAAAAAAGGAGGGAGCCCGAATCTAGCTCTAAAGAGGAGGAATCTTCTTCTGAGGAAGAGGCCGAGCCCTGTATTAAGAAGGCGAGGGTGGAAGAGCCTCCAAAACCAGCGTCCCCTAAGGCATCTAAGTCATCCGAGGGTAGTTCTGAGGAGACCTCGGTGGAGACTTCTGAAGAAACTTCCGAGGGGCCAACTCAGGAGACATCTGAGGAGACTTCAGATAGCGGTTTCGAAGAATCTGAGCCTTCTAAGGCCTAACTCTCTTGCCTTATGTACTTTTCTTTTCTTCAGTCATTTTTGAATTTTATAATCGACTTTGGATGTTTTGATTTGTTTTGTCTAAGTATTGTCATAGTTTTTCCGAACTCAAATTTATGATTTGGTTTTGCCCTTATAATACAACAATTCAGCAGGCTAAATCGAACTGATTACTTTTCATTATGACTTGGTATTCTCTATACCTTACATAAGATGGGTTCAACCCTGATAAAACCTAAACATATCTTCTATCAAATATAAAAAATCCTAAGCAAGCAAAGCTTCAAGGTGCTTTTAAACCTACTTGTCATTCTGACAAGTGAGAATTGTGTTTTAACTGTTTTACACATAGTATACCTTCAGGTTTTATGCATGCCAAGTTCTCGGGACTTTAAAACCATCCATAGTCTCAAGCTTGTAGGTTCCTCTACCCTGAACACTCTTGACCTTGTATGGCCCTTCCCAATTTGGGACAAGTTTCCCTTTCTACCCTATACCAGAAGCTTCCACCTTCCTCAAGACTAAGTCACCCTGTTTGAAGAACCTTTCCTTAACCCTTAGGTTGTAGTAGAACGAAGCCTTTTTTCTGATATTCCACTATCTTCGCATGTGCCTCATCTCGCACTTCATCAATTAGATCCAGGGCTAACCTTTGCCCTTCCTCATTTTCCTCAGTATTGAAAGCTTGAATCCTGGGGGAGGAATGTGATATCTCTACAGGAACAACTGCTTTTTGCCCCATATGCTAACATGAAGGGAGTTGCTCCAATCGTGACTCTACAGGTAGTTCTATAGGCCCATAATAGTAGGAGTATTTCATCCACCCAGTTATACCTCGACTTCTCGATCCTCTTCTTTAGTCCATCCAGGATTATTCGATTCGCCACTTCCGCTTGCCCATTGGCTTGCGGGTTAGCCATAGAGGTGAATCATAATTCAATTTCATTCTCCTCACAATACTTCTTGAATTCCTCATTGTTGAACTGTGTTCCATTGTCAATGACTAGGATACGGGGAATTCCAAACCGGCACATAATATTTTTCCACAAGAATTGTGCAACCTGCTTAGTTGTGATTTTGGCCAAAGGCTTGGCTTCAATCCACTTAGTAATATAATCAATGGTTAAAATCAGATACTTCATTTTTGTCGTGGCCATGGGGAAAGGCCCAAGTATATCCATTCCCCATATAGTAAAGGGGATAGGTGAGTTGATGGAGGTCAGCATCTTGGGGGGTTGTCTAATGACAGGTGCATGCTTCTGACAGCGGTCACACTTCTTCACATACTCTTTGGCATCATCCATTATTTCTGGCCAATAGAAGCCTAAACGGGTTATCTTATGAGCTAGTGCTCTACCCCCAAGTGTTGCCCACAGATACCTTCATGTACTTCTTTAAGAGCCAAGCGTGCCTCATCGGGCCTGAGACACCTTAAGTAAGGAACCACATAAGATCTTTTATACAAAATCCTATATATCAAAGAGTATCTTAGTGCTCGAACAACCAACTTCCGTGCTTCAGTAACATCATTTGGCAACCAACCGGTTTGAATATGAGTCTTAATGGGATCTATCTATGATGTCCCCAGACCTATAGGAGCTACAAGCTTAACATCAATGCTCCGTGTCTTCAGAATACAGAAGTATACACTTCCTGAACTTTCCTCTATCTCAGATGAAGCAAACTTCGATAATACATCTGCCTTAGCATTTTCCTCCCTCGGAATGTGCTCAATATGGCATTCATCGAATTGGGTCATCACAGCCCTTACTAGGCGGACATACTTAAGCATCGTATCATCCCTTGCCACAAACTCTCCCTTAACCTAAGATATGACCAACTTCGAGTCTCCACAGACCTTCAAGTTCTTGACTCTCAGTGTCCTTGCTAGGCCGAGACCAGCTATCAAAGCTTCATATTATGCCTCATTGTTTGTGGTCGGGAAGTCTAACTTCATGTTGTACTCAATCAAGAACCCATCAGGGCTTTGTAAAACCCAACCTACTCCACTTGAATTTGTTTTTGATGCTCCATCAAAATAGAGAACCCAATATTCTTTCTTCTTATTATCCTTTTCTTTGTCCCCCTTATTAACTTCCTTGTCTTGAGGTATGGTATCTTCCTGCCCCCCGACTTCTTGGTTGGGTATGGTACATTCCACCACGATGTCAGCTAATGCCTGGGCTTTTATTTCCATTCTTGGTTTATACTGGATGTCGAATTCTCCCAGCTCTATTGCCCACTTGATCAACCTCCCACTAGCCTTGTGACTGTTAATGATATTTCTCAGGGGTTGATTTGTTAGCACCTCAATTTTATGAGCCTGGAAGTAAGGACGCGGCTTTCTCGAAGCCATTACCAAGGCTAAAGCAAACTTCTCAATGGTTGAATAATTCAACTCAGCTCCATGCAGAATTTTACTGATATAGTACACGGGTTTCTGGATTTTCAGTTTCTCCTTAACCAATACAGCGCTTAAGGCACGCTCTGAAACGGAAAAATATAAGTATAAAACTTCATTCGAAGCTGGCTTGGCTAGCAATGGGGCCTGAGCCATATATTTCTTTAATTCCTCGAATGCCTCCGGGCTCTCTTCACTCCATACAAAATCCTTAACCTTCTTTAAGGACTTGAAGAACGACAAACACTTGTCTCCAGACTTGGAGATGAATCATCCCAACGCAACAACCCTTCCAGTGAGCTTTTGAACATCTTTGATAGTTTTTGGTGGCTCCATGTCCAGGATTGCCTTTATTTTATCGGGATTGGCCTCGATTCCTCTCTTGGAGACCATCAATCCCAAAAACTTTCCAGACCCTACTCCGAAAGCACACTTCGTAGGATTTAACATCATCTTATGGTATCTCAGGACCTCAAAAGCTTCCCTCAAATGGGTTATATGGTTAGTCTTCACTAGAATCTTGACTAACATGTCATCAACATAGACTTCCATGGTCTTGCCAATAAGATCCTTAAAAATTTTATTTACCAACCTTTGATAGGTGGCTCCTGTGTTCTTGAGACCAAATGCCATAACAAGATAACAATAAACACCAAAGTTAGTGATGAATGATACCTTTGGGATATCGATCTTGTGCATCTTGATCTGATTGTATCCACTAAATCCATCCATGAAGCTCAGCATCTCATGTCCAGCAGTGGCATCTATCAAAGTATCTATCCTTGGCAACGGGAAACAATCCTTAGGGCATGCGTCATTCAGATCAGTGAAGTCCACACACATCCTCCATTTTCCATTGGCCTTCTTCACCATTACAGGGTTTGCTAACCATTCTGGAAATTATATCTCCTTAATGAAACCAGCATCTAAGAGCTTCTCTACTTCCTGTCTTATAGCTTCTTGCCTCTCTAGGGCAAAACTTCTTTTCTTTTGCTTCACCGTCTTTCGACTCGGATCCACAATCAGCTTGTGAGTAATTATTTCCGGGTCTATGCCTGGCATATCAGCTACCGACCATGCAAACACATCACTATTTTCTTGCAAAAATTTCACCAACTTCCCTCTAAGGGGCTCCTCTAGTGTGGCTCCAACGAAAGTCACTTTCTCAGGGTCCTCAGGAGCTAAAGGAATCGAAATGAAGTCTTCAGCTGGCTTCCCTATTTTCTCGTCATTCTCTCGAATATCCAGATCTTCAATAGGCAGAACTTGCCCCCCAACTCCATCTGCCCTCAATGAGGCCACATAACAACTTCTAGCCATTTTTTGATCTCCCTTCTCCTCTCCAATCCCATTCCGGGTGGGAAACTTCATAACTTAATGGTAGGAAGAAGGGACTGCCTTGAAGGCATGTATCCCTGTTCTCCCCATGATAGCATTGTAAGTTGAACTAGCCTTTACCACCACAAAGTCCAACATTTGTGTTGCTTGCCTTGGTTTATGTCCTATGGTTGTTGGCAACTTGATTATCCCTTCTACGGGGCACTCCACACCCGCAAATCCATATATCGGTATGTCAGTTGGGGTCAATTGGGAGTCATTATAACCCATCCTTAAAAAGATGTCATGGAGCAAGATATCCACTGAAGCACCATTATCCACAAGGACCCTCTTAACAAGGCTGTTTCCTATTATAGGTGTTATGACCAACGGGTCGTCATGAGGAAATTTCACACCCTCTAGGTCAGAATCATCAAAAGTCATTGTTACTCCTGTCCTGGCCCTCTTCGGGGCTTCCCCAACGATATGCTTAACCTCCCTGGCGTATGCTTTCCTGGAGTTCTTGGATAATCCAGCAGTAGTTGGTCCTCCAAAGATTGTGTTTATTACAGGCCCTCAGGGTCGTGGTTCTCCAAAGATCGTATTTATCACCGGTCCCCTAGGCTGGGGATTCCTCCCCTGATCGTCTTGGTCCCTCCTACGATCTTCAAAGTTCTTTCTCTCATTGTTATTCCTATCTCTTCCTTCCCCAGTGTACTTGTTCAATCTTCCTTTCCGAATGAGGAACTCTATTTCATCTTTCAGTTGCCTACACTCATCGGTATCATGACCAACATCCTTGTGAAATCTACAATATTTGCTCTTGTCTAGCTTGGCAGGATCTGCCTTCAAGGGTTTAGGCCAACGAATATCTTGGTCTTTCTCGATTTTCATCAAGATCTGGCTTCTAGGAGCATTCAGCTTAGTGTATTCAGCGAACTTTTGCCCAGGTCCTCCCTTCTTAGGGGTAGAATCAGGATTTTGCTCAGTTCTAGGATACTTGTCCTTAGCGATATACTCCAGATCAGTTTTCCGCTTCTTGCCTCCAGCGGGCTCGTTGCTCACTATGGTATTCCTCATTCTCTCTTCCACCTTGATGTACTTCCTGGCCCTATCTTGAAGCTGCAACATGCTCTCAGGGGGGACGCTTGGCCAAGGACATCTTGAAGAACTCATCCCTAGTTCCCTATTGCAATGCTATCATGGCTACCTTATCATCAAGGTCCGGGACTTTTAAAGCTTCCTTCGTGAAATGATTTAGGTAGTCTCTCAAGGATTCCTTCGCTCCCTGCACAATACTCATGAGAGATGCTGAACTTTTCTCATGCACTCTCCCGCTAATGAATTGCTTAATAAAAGCCTGACTTAATTCTCTGAAGGACCCAATAGAGTTCGGGGGCAAGCAACTATACCATCTTTGAGCCATACCCAGCAGGGTTTGAGAAAAGGCCCGACACTTAATAGCATCATTCACGGGTTGCAACAACAGTGCATTGGAGAAGGTCCTAACATGATTAGCGGGATCTCTCGTGCCATCATAAGCTTTGGTAGTGGGCATCTTGAACTTCCTTGAGATATGGGCATTCATTATCTCTTCAGTGAATGGTGGGGTGGGATCATCAGGATCTCCAAGGGGAAGAAGATTGCTTGGATCAACTCTTGGGGCTACAACCCTTCTTTGTGTCGGACCATCCAGGTCTATGATTGGAGGAGGATTTCTCCACCTAGGTGGTAATGGGGGCATGGGAACCTGGTGCACCTCCAAGTCATGCTTCAGCCTTTGAATCTCAGCCTCATGTGCCTTGATTCTCTCCTGCACTTCTTGGGGATTCACCCATTGGGTGCTCCTAGGATGTTGGTTACCATCAGCCATCGGCTCTTTGCTAGCACGTCTCCTTCTCGGGGCCACATCATCATCCGAAGATTCGGAGTATCTCTCAGTATAAGGACCAGAAAATTCCTAATCTTCCGGGATAGGAGCCAAACCTTGTATGTAGGGGTGATTGCCCCCTACTTCACTCCGTCCAGCATGTCCACTTCCTCCAATCTCGGGGTAAAGGAGCATCCCATATGGGGGGTTAGTGGTCATAATAGTTGAATACTCATACCCAATGGGTCGAGAATTCACAGGTGCATATAGTTATTGAAGTTGGGGATTCGTACCTTGAGGAACCGGGGGAATCGTCCCTTGAGGTTGAGGTTCAGTTGCCTATATCTGGGATCCTCCTTGAGTGACGATATAGGTTGAATGTGGAAGCACCTCCATGGTTGAAGAAATTGTTTGGGTTGACCCCGCGGGTGTTCCTCCTTCAAGGACGCTGCTTGTTCTCCGTGTTCTCACCATGGTTGTTGTTGTGCTTTCCCACAGACGGCGCCAAATGTTATGGATAAAAAATGTAAGGTATTAACTGTTATATTTATTACTAAGGTTCGGGAGCTCAAGGCCTTTAATGGCTCCTCTCATGTTTCATAGCTTAACTCTGCCTTTACGAGATGCCTACGTATCTCTGTGAATTAGAGAATCAAGCCAAAAAACATAGTTCTGATTTGTAGGGTGAGGCCCCTTATATAGATATTGGGAGTCCTTGAATTGGACTTGGGTTAGGAGACTTGGTGGTCAAGTCTCTGAATTAGAATGGAATTTGGAGTCCTAAGAAGTAGGAAGCTGATTCCTTATCCCACCAGGTTCCTTGGAGGTCAATCTACAAGGATTTATTCCTCCACTAGGACTCATCCTATCAGCTGACTTATCCCTTATTAATTAATAACGAATTTAATTAACATTCAGGATTTTGGGCCTTCTTTGTTCTATCAGGCCTGATCTGGTCCATAAGGCCTGATCAATGTGTTAACATTTTTAGTCTGAATGTCATACATCTTCTTATTGGGCCTTGTGGCCCAAATCATGTATAATTAATGCAATATTAATTACGTAATTAGGACTTATTTTTCCCTATCAATTTCCTAACACCCGTTTATTCATTTTGTGCCTGAATTTTGTTCTCTGGATTTCATTTCCTTCAGAAATATCAGCTTTGAAATCTTTTTAGTTTTATTCATTTGATTGTGGATTCCTTTAATATTCTTTTATTCTGACTGAGATGAACAACCCTAACTATAGGGGACAAAAGGTATACCTATTTGTGTGATAGGATTTGGATGGGATGCCATAACTTATGTGTGTTGTGACTACAAGGAGATTAACAACCTTTAGTAGTGTCCAAGTTTGGGCACGCAATACCAAGTTCATTTGATCATATTGATCTCTCAGTTATTCTTTTATTTCAACAACTTTTTCTCAAATTCAAATTTTGGTCCCGTTATGGTATCAAATTCTTTTCTTTTTGAAATTACATGATTTTATCATCCCAAACATTCGAAGGTATGCCAATCAAGTTAAGCTGAGTTATCCTGGTCAAGTCAAAGCAGGGTTATGTGATGGGATTACCAAGAGCAACAGTGGACTAGGATGCGGTTAAAATAACAGTGGCATATACCGAAGTCAATCTGTTTCTTTACTTCTCTCTCTATTTATCTCTCTCTCTTTCTTTTTCTTTCTCTTTATCTTTCTCTCGATTAATAAAAGTGATCCTATTGAGAAGTTGGTCAAATCAACAGTGCGAAGTGAAGCTCCCTTAATTATCGGGTCATACAAGGAATCCAAGTTTATCTGAGTTTTGAGAAAAGTTGCGTATGTAAGATTAGGAAGTTGGTTAGAAGACCCTTAGTGCTTTCTTCTTCTGATTCCGAAGATGGAATCCTTATAAGGGGGTAGATTGTATTATCCCATATTTTGAAATATTATTATTATTTTTATTTGGAATCGTTTATGTGATTTTATGTGAATTTTAGTGAATTATCTGGTAATTGGAGTTGATGTTTTGGATATTTATATATGATATTCTTTGAGTATTCTAATTTTTATATGTGTATAATAGAATATAGATAATTGTGATATTTTTGATAATTTTTGGACTATTATATGAATTCATAATGTTTTGTGGATTTATTAATTATTTTCTGAATAATTACAAAACTATTTTTGTAAAGCTGGGAATCGTCCAACTTCAACCGTTTCTGCGTTTTTCTAATACGAAACTCATCAAAAAACTCCTTCCTAACCTAATCTGGATATTTTGAACATTTTTCGTGTTTTAACTTTTTCAATCCAGATTACGGTTTGACCTGTACGTGTCCTGGCGTACAATTTTCTATACGATAATCGTTTTGATAAATCAACAAAACCCGTATTCTCGAAAGGCGGGATATTTTCATATAAAGTGTTTTATAAGAAGCTCGGTTTTAATAATTATTCAAATAGAGTTGATAATTATCCAAAACAGATCATTTTTACAGTTACTTAGCGGCTAAGTAATCTATTTTCGGATCCGATATGATCCAATAGGATACTCGTTACATGTTTAAACTGTATTTATATGAATCGATCCGTAATTTGGACGCGTGTTTATTTGCATCTTTATCCAGTTACTCGTTTTATCTCATTTTATGTGTGTTGGAATGTATTTTATGCGTTTTCGGGATTTACTGTTAATTTAGGAATCGTTTCTGTTTTTCAAAATAAACGGACCGAGACCCCATTTCGGGACGTCAAAGCCCATAAAATTCGTGTTTTTATTTTTATAAAATGAATCGTATTTTAAATACCCCGTATTTCTGTATTTTTGAATTATTCGCAATTTTTGGGAAATTTTGACATTAATTTTGTATTTTATTACTTTTAAAAATTATTTCCCGTAATTATTATTTTGGGGCTTAAGTATTTTAATTAGGGGAATAAAAACACCCTTAACTAATTTTGGGGATATAATTTTTGGTTTAATATAAATAGCAGATTATAACATTTTATTTTATTTTTATTTTCATTTTATTTTCAGAAATTCAAGAACATAGCCTTTGGGGGTGAAATTTTCAACATAAACTTTGATTCATGATTTTGATTGATTCCGGGAACCAAATCAAGCATTCTACATATCAAATTATTCCTTGTTTCAAGCTCTATCCATCCATACCAATTTCATGATCTGAGGGTAAGTATAATGAAAAATCAATTTTTAGTTCATGTTCTTGAATTTTGATTCTGAAATATGATGATTGTTGATTGATTTTGATGTTATAGATAGATTTAAAATGATCTAGAGAGTCGATTTGAGTACTTGGTTGAGTTGTTTTAGTTCGAAATTGATTAATCCAAGTTTGGAGTTTTAGTTTGTTTCAAATCGATATTTCTTGATTAATATGATGTTCTTGATGATTTTGATAATGGGGAGTAGTTTCTAATTGCTCTAGGCTTTGTTTTCATACTGAAATCTTCACTTTTGGGTTCGAATTGATTGGAATTCGTGTTTGCCAGTTGTTCACCGGAGTTGGGCTCGGATTTTGGCCGGGAAATCGATTCTGGTGATGGTTGAATGATGCAAGGATTCTGGTTGTGTGTAGGAGATGATGGGGAGTTTTTTTTTTGGCGTCAAAACGATCATAAACAGCTCGAGTTTGGCCGTTGTTGTGGGTCCCTGAAACCGGAGGGGAGCTCGCCGGTTTCTGGGTAATTTCCCAGTTTCCGGCCGAGTTCTTCACGAACTCCGGCCACCGGCCCCCACCGCCCTTTGATTCAGTAAGGAAGAAGACAAGGATACATGACTTGTTTCTGTATTATTCTTTTCTTTTTAAATCAAAATTCATTTTATTTTCTAAAAAATCATTTCTTTTAATTACAATTTTTTTTAATTATTATTTGTAAATTTTTTAAAATCATTTAGTTATTTATTTTCAATTCCAAAAATTATTTTCTTTTATTATTTTCAAAAATCCATAAATTTTTATTCATTTAAATTGATTATTTATTTTGATAATTAATCAGTTTATTTTGATAATTTGTATTAATTTTATTTTAATTCCAAAAATTAGGGAAAATCATTTTTAATTCTGATTTTTCCTAAATAATGATTTAAAAATTATTTTTAGCTTTTAAAAATATTTTTATTTAAAAATCAATTAATATTATTATTAATCGATTTATTCTTATTTTATTTGTAATAAATAAACCGTTCGTCCGTTTAATACGAAACGAACGCGTATAGACTCAAAAAAATATTATGCTTTCAATAAAAATACTTTCGAGACCCAAATCCTTTTGTTTTAAAAAGTTGCTTGTTTTACGAATCATTCTAGGTCGATTATTGATCAATAAATCATATTTTTGACCCGATTTCAGTTTTAAACGTTCCAAGTCGAATGTTTTGACAAACCGAGTTATGTGATATGTGAGTTATATGTGCTATGTAAATTACGTACGTACGTGGGTCATAAGTCTTGTATTTTGCTGTTTTCTTTATGTGTGGGCTATCGTATGGGTAGACAATAGGGTTTTGATGCGCGGTTCGTCAAGTTATTATCGTTTAGACGATTAAAAGGTTATTTTCTAATTATAGATATGAGTCTTTCAAGACGATAGAGACCTTATGGAATGGATGAAGACTAGAATTGAATAGTATGGAATATTGGGTTATAGCAAGCCAACGGATTAGTAGAATAAAGATGGTGATGCCATGAGATGTCAGAATGAGGGATTGTGTTATTGCTAGTGTGACTAACTGCTAAAAACCAAAGGCAAGTATCTCTATCATCCCTTATTGTTCAAGTGATATTTATTTTGAATCTTATCATGCAAGTATTACTTTCCCTATTCTCAGTTCAGAATAGATAAATGTTTTACATATCGCTGAATTAAATGATTCTGTTTATGCAAGTACTCTTCTGCAATTCTATGTTCAGAATAGCTAAGTGATTTTACTTATCAAATTACTGGATTTATAAATATTTTGGATTTTGAGAAAAACAATTTGGTTTCGAGTATTCCTCCCCAAGTAAATGGGGGAATAAAATTATTTCGGGTGTCGATTATTATGACCACTTTTCAATAAACGGTTTTAAGATTGGATCAATGCGTAAGTGACCGGGGCGGACGGTCCAGCTGAGGCCTATTTCTAAGTGTCATATGAAATATTATGACACAATTTATGCCACGGGTAGATATATTGCCTTTATATTTGAGTACTCGTGTTTTGGGGACATGTTTCTATTAATCATGACCTTATGCTATCACACGGGCTGATCAGCATGTGATAGTACGTCCCTTGGTGAATAATCCCAATCTAAATTATTATATTGTTTTTGATAATCATAGAATAAATGATTTATCAACTGTTTCTGTTTTGGATTAAAGGTGAAATGTAATTTTGATTCTGTCCCTGCTCGGTTTTGAATAAATTTTATGATTATTCCCTAATCATTGTTTCATATTATTATTGTTTATGATATTTCCGTAAACACTGTTTTACGAGTTTTATCCTTGTCAAGATTCAAGGTATTGCTGAAGCATTTCGCTAGAAAATATCAAAAAGAGTTTTGAATATAGTGAGAAATAATTATCCGATTCTTTAATAAATTTATGTTTCAGCAATTATGATTTTAAAATGTTCTGCGCTATTGCAGATGTCAGTTTTATATCAAAATGACCCTATATATGCCATAATGAACTTGCTGAGCATTTCTTTCGCTCGTACTTGTCTGTTTTCAAATTTAACCTCCAGTGAGGATTAACTTGTGTTGTTAAGCCGCGTAATTCAAGGAAGCAAAGAAGAAGCTTTTGGATGGTGGTTGGTCCAGGGTTTGCGAACTAGTGTAAGTTCTATTGTGTAAAGTTGTTTATATTATATTATATTATAGTTGTGTATTGTATTTGGGCCTAGTATACTTCTTTTCGAAGTTATACTAGCGGGTTAAGTTTTAAGGTTTGGAATTATTGAAAAGAATTTTAAAAGAAAGAGAAAATTTATTTGTGGAATTTGGAAATCTTGTTTCTAGAACTGTAACCTTAAAAGATCTTACATTAGTTTGGGGTCATAAATGATAAATATCTTTCGCTGGCGTTTGTAAATTGATTAAACAGGTTATTTTGGGTTGAGGTTTTAAAATGACGACCAAATCCTCTGACCCCGGATTTGGGGGCGTTATAGGTTAGTATCAGAGCTGAGGTTATAGTAAACTGGAAATGAGAGTGTGTAGGGGTGTGTATAGCTATGTGAGGACGTTTGAGCTCATATCGAGTTCTTGTTTGACTATTGGATATAGTACCAACGAGTAAATTAAGATAGGTGCATTCGTTTGAGATGGTTGTGCTGAGCTGGATGGAACTCCTAGAAGTTGCAAACTTCTATGGTGGAATCTTCCAAGGCTACTACGATTTGACGATGATGAAAATTATCGATATCCTTGGAACATGAAGAAGTGTCTAGAATCAGATGGCGAGTCAACTGAAAAGTTCAAACTGAAGATAAGTATTAAGATCTTGACAATACCTTCTCTTTTATAATTTCTTTTGACATCTCTCAAAAAGAAGTGTCAGTTAGAGGATATATTCTTTAACACCCGTTTATTCATTTTGTGCCAGAATTTTGTTCTCTGAATTTCATTTCCTTCAGAAATATCAGCTTTGAAATCTTTTCAGTTTTATTCATTTGATTTTGGATTCCTTTGATGTTCTTTTATTCTGACTGAGATAAACAACCCTAACTATAGGGGACACAAAGTATACATGTTTGTGTGATAGAAGTTGGATGGGACGTCATCACTTGTGTGTGTTGTCCTAGTTTGGGCACACAATACTAAGTTCATTTGATCATTTGATCTCCCAGTTATTCTTTTATTTCAACAATACTTTTTCTTAAATTTAGATTTTGGTCCCATTATGGTATCAAATTCTTTTTTTTTGAAATTCCATGATTTTATCATCCCAAACATTCGAAGGTATGCCAATCAAGTTAAGTTGAGTTATCCTGGTCAAGTCAAAGCAGGGTTATGTGATGGGATTACCAAGAGCAACAGTGGACTGCGATGCGGTTAAAATAACAGTGGCATATACCGAAGTCAATCTGTTTCTTTACTTCTCTCTCTATTTATCTCTCTCTCTTTCTTTTTCTTTCTCTTTATCTTTCTCTCTATTCTTCTTTCTCTCGATCAGTAAAAGTGATCCCATTGAGAAGTTGGTCAAATCAACAGTGCGAAGTGAAGCTCCCTTAATTATCGGGTCATACAAGGAATCCAAGTTTATCTGAGTTTTGAGAAAAGTTGCGTATGTAAGATTAGGAAGTTGGTTAGAAGACCTTTAGTGCTTTCTTCTGCTGATTCCGAAGACTGAATCCTTATAAGGGGGTAGATTGTAATATCCCATATTTTGAAATATTATTATTATTATTATTATTTTGAATTGTTTATGTGATTTTATGTAAATTTTAGTGAATTATCTGGTAATTGGAGTTGATGTTTAGGATATTTATATATGATATTCTTTTAGTATTCTAATTTTTATATGTGCATAATAGAATATAGATAATTGTGATATTTTTTGGTAATTTTTGGAGTATTATATGAATTCATAATGTTTTGTGGATTTATTAATTATTTTTTGAATAATTACAAAACTATTTTTGTAAAGCCGGGAATCATCCAAGTTTAACCGATTCTGCATTTTTATAATCCGAAACTCGTCATAAAACTCCTTCCTAACCTAATCTGGATATTATGAACATTTTTCGTGTTTTAACTTTTTCAATCTGCATTACAGTTTGACCTTTACGTGTCCCGACCTACAATTTTCGATACGATAATTGTTTTGATAAATCAACAAAACCCGTATTCTCGAAAGGCAGGATATTTTCATATAAAGTGTTTTATAAGAAGCCCTGTTTTAATAATTATTCAAATCGGGTTGATAATTATCCAAAACGTATCGTTTTAACAGTTACTTAGTGGCTAAGTAATCTATTTTCGGATTCGATATGATCCAATGGGATACTCGTTACGTGTTTAAACTGTATTTATATGAATCGATCCGTAATTTGGATGCGTGTTTTTTTGCGTCTTTATTGAGTTACACGTTTTATCTCATTTTATGTGTGTTGGAATGTATTTTATGCGTTTTCGGGATTTTTTTGTTAATTTAGGAATTTTTTCTGTTTTTCAAAATAAACCGATCGGGACCCCACTGGGACGTCAAAGCCCAAAAAATTCATGTTTTTATTTTTATAAAATCATTCGTATTTCAAATACCCAGTATTTCGGCATTTTTGAATTATTCGCAATTTTTGGGAAATTTTGACATTAATTTTGTATTTTATTGCTTTTAAAATTATTCCCCGTAATTATTATTTTGGGGCTTAAGTATTTTAATTAGGGGAATAAAAACACCCTTAATTAATTTTGGGGATATAATTTTAGGTTTAATATAAATAGCAGATTATATCATTTTATTTTCATTTTATTTTCAGAAATTTAAGAACATAGCCTTTGGGGGTGTAATTTTCTGCATAAATTTTGATTCATGATTTTGATTGGTTCCGGGAACCAAATCAAGCATTCTACATATCAAATTAATCCTTGTTTCAAACTCTATCCATCCATACCAATTTCATGATCTGAGGGTAAGTATAATGAAAAATCGATTTTTAGTTCATGTTCTTGAATTACGATTCTGAAATATGATGATTGTTGATTGATTTTGATGCTATAGATTGATTTAAAATGATCTGGAGAGTCGATTTGAGTACTAGGTTGAGGTTTTTTAGTTCGAAATTGATTAATCCGAGTTTGGAGTTTTAGTTTGTTTCAAATCGATTTTTCTTGATTAATATGATGTTCTTGATAATTTTGATAATGGGGAGTAGTTTCTAATTGCTATGGGCTTTATTTTCGTACTGAAATCTTCATTTTTGGGTTCGAATTGATTGGAATTCGTGTTTGCCGGTTGTTCGCCGGAGTTGGGCTCGGATTTTGGCGGGGAAATCGATTTTGGTGATGGTTGAAGGATGCAAGGATTCTGGTTGTGTGTAGGAGATGATGGAGAGTTTTTTTTGGCATCAAAACGAGCATAAACGGCTCGAGTATGGCCGTTGTTGTGGGTCGCCGGAACCGGAGGGGAGCTCGCCGGTTTCTGGGTAATTTCCCAGTTTTCGGCCGAGTTCTACGAACTCTGGCCACCGGCCCTTTCCCACCGCCTTTTGATTCAGTAAGGAAGAAGACAGGGATAGGGATACATGACTTGTTTCTGTATTTCTCTTTTCTTTTTAAATCAAAATTCATTTTATTTTTTCTAAAAAAAATCATTTCTTTTAATTTCAATTTTTTTAAATTATTATTTATAAATTTTTAAAAATAATTTAGTTATTTATTTTTAATTCCAAAAATTATTTTCTTTTATTATTTTCAAAAATCCAAAAAATTTATTTGTTTAAATTGATTATTTATTTTGATAATTAATCAGTTTATTTCGATAATTTGTATTAATTTTATTTTAATTCCAAAAATTAGGGAAAATCATTTTTAATTCTGATTTTTCCTAAATAATGAATTAAAAATTATTTTGAACTTTTAAAAATATATTTATTTAAAATCAATTAATATTATTATTAATTGATTTATTCTTATTTTATTTGAAATAAATAAACCGTTTATCCGTTTAATACGAAACGAACGCGTATAGACTTAGAAAAATATTCTGATTTCAATAAAAATACTTTCGAGATCCAAATCCTTTTGTTTCAAAAGGTCGCTTATTTTACGAATCATTCTGAGTCGATTATTGATCATTAAATCATATTTTTGACCCGATTTCAGTTTTAAACGTACCAAGTCGAATGTTTGACAAACCGAGTTATGTGTTATATGAATTATGTGATATGTGAGTTATATGTTTACGTGCTATGTGAATTACGTGCGTGCGTGGGTCATAAGTCTTGTATTTGGCTGTTTTCTTTATGTGTGGGCTATCGTATGGGTAGACAATAGGGTTTTGACGCGCGGTTCGTCGAGTTATTATCGTTTAGACGATTAAAAGGTTATTTTATAATTATAGATAAGAGTCTTTCAAGACGATCAGGTTCAGATGGAATGGATGAAGACTAGAATTGAATAGTATAGAATATTGGGTTGCAGCACGGCATGAGCAGCAAGCCAAAGGATTAGTAGAATAAAGATGGTGATGCCATGAGATGTCCGAATGAGGTATTGTGTTATTACGAGTGTGACTAACTGCTAAAAACCAAAGGCAAGTATTCATATCATCACTTATTGTTCAAGTGATATTTATTTTGAATCTTATCATGCAAGTATTGCTTTTCCTATTCTTAGTTCAGAATAGATAAATGTTTTACATATCGCTGAATTAAATGATTCTGTTTATGCAAGTACTCATCTTCTATTCTATGTTCAGAATAGCTAAGTGATTTTACTTATCAAATTACTGGATTTATAAATGTTTTGGATTTTGAGAAAAGTAATTTGGTTGCGAGTATTCCTCCCCAAGTAAATGAGGGAATAAAATTATTTCGGGTGTCGATTATTATGACCTCTTTTCAATAAAAGGTTTTAATATTGGATCAATGCATAAGTGACCGGGGCGGACGGTCCAGCGGAGGTCTATTTCTAAGTGTCATATGAAATATTATGACATAATTTGTGCCACAGGAAGATATATTGCCTTTATATTTGAGTACTCGTGTTTTGGGGACATGTTTCTATGAATCATGACCTTGTGCTATCACACGGGATGATCAGCATGTGATAGTACGTCCGTCGGTGAATGATCCCAATCTAAATTATTATATTATTTTTGATAATCATAGAAGAAATGATTTATCTACTGTTTCTGTTTTGGATTAAAGGTGAAATGCAGTGTTGATTCAGTTCCTGCTCGGTTTTGAATAAAATTTATGATTCATTCCCTAATCATTGTTTCATGTTATTGTTATTTACGATATTTCCGTAAACAATGTTTTACAAGTTTTATCCTCGTCAAGATTCAAGGTATTGCTGAAGCATTTCTCTAGAAAATATCAAAAAGAGTTTTGAATACAGTGAGAAACAATTATCCGATTCTTTAATTAATTTATGTTTCAGCAATTATGATTTTAAAATGTTCTGCGCTATTGCAGATTATATCACAACGACCCTATATATGCAATAATGAACTTGCTGAGCATTTCTTTCGCTCATACTTGCCTGTTTTCAAATTTAACCTCCAGTAAGGATTAACTTGTTCTATTTAGTCGCGTAATTCAAGGAAGCAAAGAAGAAGCTTTTGGAAGGTGGTTGGTCCAGGGTTTGCGGACTAGTGTAAGTTCTATTGTGTAAAGTTGTTTATATTGTATTATATTATAGTTGTGTATTGTATTTGGGCCTAGTATACTTTTTTTCGAAGTTATACTAGCGGGTTAAGTTTTAAGGTTTGAAATTATTGAAAAGTATTTTAAAAGAAAGAGAAAATTTATTTGTGGAATTTGGATATCTTGTTTCTAGAACTATAACCTTAAAAGATCTTAGACTAGTTTGGGGTCATAAATGATAAATATCTTTCGCTGGCATTTGTAAATTGATTAAACAGGTTATTTTGGGTTGAGGTTTTATAGTGACGACCAAATTCTCTGACCCCGGATTTGGGGGCGTTACAAAGGCACCATTAATACGGGATTATGATATCCTAGAGATTCAGATTTTAAAATAACTGGATACTCAGGTGTTGATTTTACAGGATGCAAAATAGACAAGAAAAGCACTTCTGGAAGCTGCCAATTTTTGGTGAAAGATTGGTTTCTTGGTATAGCAAGAAACAAAATTCAATTTCCACATCAACTGCAGAAGCTGAATATACTGTTGCAGGAAGCTGTTGTGCTCATATTTCATGGATGAAGAATCAGTTACTGGATTATGGGTTAGATTATTCTGCTATTCCTGTATATTATGATAATCAAAGTGCTATTGCAATGACAGAAAATCCCATGCAACATTCAACGACTAAACACATCAGCATCAGGTACCATTTCATAAAGGAACATGTGGAAGAAGGTACAGTGGAATTGGTCTTTGTTTCAACAGATCAACAATTAACAGTTATATTCACCAAGCCTCTTTGTGAAGCTACCTTCACAAGATTAATGAATGAATCGGGAATGATATTAGGATAATTCTCAAACTCTGATAATTAAGAAATAAATGCGGATATTTGAAGCATGGTATCTTATTATGTGTCTGTACTTGTTAGATGCTGATTATTTTGTCAAATATTGATGTCATGATAACATGCAATTAACTTCTATGAACATTAGCTAATAGCTGCATATTAAACTACTGACTATGCAGATATTAGTTAAACTTGCTTTGACTAATAGATCCTGACAGTAGTTGTTAAATTCTAATATTGGTCAGACTAGTGTTGACTAATAAATCCTAATAGTGGTGTTTAAATACTACTAATGGTCAAACCTTGATTGACTATTATAATTCATTGATTATTTTGTATTTATTCAAAATAAATGGTTACTCGGTATTTTTTTCGGTGAGTTAGTGAAATTTTTTTTAGTAACTTGCATGGGTTAACTATTGATGTAAGTGTCTTTTAAACACTTGAGTACTTACATTGGGAATATGAACCTGAGGAGAGAGATTACTTTTTGCTTACCTAGATACACGTAATCGTGTATACATTTTGTGTTTAATTATTACATGGTTAATCAAAGAGTCTTTTCAGTTTCTATCTCCTCTGCTATAAATACACATCCTCCACTTCCAAAACTTTTCACTGTCTCTTCATACACAAGTCCTTATCTTCTCAAATATTTTGTCCAAAATTTCAAAAGACTCGTCAAAAATGGCTCAACCCGAATTTTACACTCGCACTGAGGGTGGAGTTTATCATCTAGCTTTCAAGTTGAAAGAGGGTCGTGTCAGCTATGACCCCTGGCGACTTAGAATCAAGATCAATTATTTAATCTATAATCCTTATGAAATTCCATCGATAGTTTATGAGGAACTGTGCGTTGAACAGAAAACTGATCTTCTGTTTTTTCAACTAGAGACCATTCTTGAAGAGGAACGACAGGCCAAAGAGCCTGAGAGGCGTAAGATTCAGGATCTCGAGCTGCAGGAGAACATAATTTCTCTTGAAACAAAAATCTCTAGGATTTATCATCACCGGGGGATGAGGGCAGAGCAGGCTGCAAAGAGGCAGAAAAAGAATGAGTAGTTTAGATTGAGTTAGGATTTTAATTTTAAAATTCTACAAATCTTGTACTTATCTTCTTAAATATTAATGAAAATATCTTTTGTCTTCTTTGATTCCTTAATTGAATAAATGTTTACTGTCTTGTTTGTGCTTGAATAATTATGACTGTTGTTATTCCAATTAGTACTGCATGCTTAATTTCAGAATTTTTTCAATAGTGTATGTGAGAAACTAATCTCTGTTTGAGTTCATATGTTCACTACAGTACAGATTGAGCACATTATTACAGGAAGAAACTGATTTCACATAAGAAATTTAAGGAGGATTTAATTCAGATCTCATGAGAATTATAATCCTTGAGTGTTATTGTCTATCAAAATTCTTTGAAACTTTCTTTTTCTCTTCAAGGAAGTTGTCCACACTCAATTTCAAAATCATAAATCTTATATCTCAAATTTCTTCTTACTAATGAAACACTTGAATCTATTTCTCAAATGTTGCTAAAATCAAGTGACATAGTTCTTGAAATTATGATCACCACTCATAAACAACATTTAGTTGGTTAGAGATTACATGTTGAGGTAGATCTTAATGATACTAACAGAAATACAGGGGTTTCATCAGGTTTTACTGAAGACTCCGTGAAAGCTTTCAATAACACATTCAGGTGTCAGTTCTTTGCAAAAACAACAAGGTTTGAGATCATGGTACATGATAGTAACCTGATCAAATCCTCTCCAACTCAAATGGAGGTTCCCATAATTGGTGAACAACAAATGTCATAACCACAATATTAACTGTGAGTTTAATTGTGTCTTCAGATTCACAAGGTATAAATATTGTTATTACTCTATCAGCATCTAAATACTAATTTTGTATTTTCAGCATTTATTTTTCATGTTTCAATCCTGTTGGTATGATTATTTCTAGACCTTATTTAAGGACCACCTCTAGTTGTATGACCATAGATCACCCTTCTTTAGCATCCTCTTATTTCTTAGGACAATTTATCTGAGCTTTTCTATGAGTTTTGTGAAAAGATTTAGAGAAAAACGAAATTATAGAGAGGCAGGATCCTTCCTGGAAAAAGAAGAGGTAGATGAGAGATAGGATTTAGTAATCCTTGTAAGGAAACTCTGACTATTGAAAGTCATGAGCTGTGTGGTGTGAGGAGTAGTGAGACTACTTTAAAAGAATATAGAGATTACGTGATACTTGTTATATTTTGCAGGTGCGCAGAGTATACATGAAACAGCTGCTGACCAACAGTCTATTGATACTTTGATAAACTCTGATGTACCAAGTGTTGTTAATCTCCCTGCAGGTCTAAATACTGATACTTTCTTACAGTCCATTCAATCTACTATTCCACCACATGAGATAATCCCTATTTTTGCTGAAAAATAGTCCATTCACTCTACTATTCCACCAAGAGTCCATTCATAAAGTTTCATCCATTTCAGGGTCATCGCAGCACTCTACAGGAACTGAGGTTCTGGAAGTAATGATGTATTTGCAAGATACTGACTGAGGTTCTGAATGTACAAATAAGAAGATGTTGCAAGAAAAAGTCGAAAGGAGAACTCAAGTATTTCCAAAGATCAAGAACAAATGCAAATGGATAAAGGTTGTTGACCTTAATTGTTATGATAAATTGAGTTTTACTCCTGGAGGAATAAGGTTGGATGGTTTACTTAGTTCTAATACCATGGGAGATAAGAAATCTTGATTATAACAAGCTAAGAAGCTGAAGTTGTTTGAACCATTCACAAGAGCTGGAATAGGACATCTTAAAGCTAAACTTGTCAACTTAAAGTTGTTGAATTTCATACTTGCTGATAGTCCAGATCAGGAAGTAACTGCTGATCATCTGGAAAGACTTGTAGCTGTGAAGATTATTCTTGACAAACATGATGTTCTGAATCTAAACAGAAGATCTTACTCTTATTTCAAAATGATCAAGTTCAAGTTCTTTCATTTGATGAACTGATGATCATGTCTATAAAAGAATTGAAGTACATTCACCATTTTCTAAGAGTTGAAGATGAAACTTCTAGGTTATGGTCAAACATGATTCTTGCCAATATCAGAAGAAAATATTGTGTTAGATATATTTGATAATGTCATGTCTAATATGATTTGTGTTTAGTTTTCAGATCTTACTTAAACAGGACAAATCAATACTTAACTGAATATCAGCACTTATACTGAAGTCAGAACTTAAGTTATCAGTACTTAAGGTTCAGGAGATATTTATCAGGAGATAATATCAGAACTTAAAGGAAACTTTTAGATAAGGAAGGTGGCTGATTGAAAGGATAGAAGATCAAGATAAACGCAAGAAGAGATATGCATGAAGAAGGAATTCTGTGAAGAATGGAATACTTGGAAGAAAAGATATCTAACTGATATATTTTAGGAAGCATAATTATATTCCATATCAATTAGCGATTATCTTGTAACTGTGTAGTATATAAACATAGACATAGGGATTACACTATAAGTGTTATCATTATCGAGAATAATATTCATTGTAACCCTAGCAGCTCTCGTGATATTTGTTCATCACTGAGAAAGGACAGTTCTACATTGTAACAGAGTTTAATAAAGTTTATTTTCTGTTACTTGTGTTCTTTGAATTCGATTTGATTGTGCTATACACTGTATTCAACCCCCTTCTATAGTGTGTGTGACCTAACAAGTGGTATCAAAGCCTATCTGTTAACACACAAACAGTTTAAGATCCAAAAACAATCATGTCTGAAGCAGAAACTCCAACAAGCCCACCAAAACTGAAGAACCTCCAAAGACTCAAATCCATAGTCGATATGAGGCTATTAGAGTTCCCATACTGAAACCATCTGAATATCCCATATGGAAGGTGAGGATGACTATGTTTCTGGAAGCTACAGATCCAGAATATCTTGACAGAATCAATGAAGGACCTCACAAGCCAATAAAACTCGCTGTTGTAGTTGCAGGTGAAGCAGCAAAGTCTGTACCAAAGGAGAAGAGTGATTACACTGCTGAAGATATCGCATCAATTGCTAAGGATGCTAAGGTACGACACTTGCTGCATAGTGCCATTGATAATGTAATGTCAAACAGGGTAATTAACTGCAAGACTGCAAAGGAGATATGGGATGCCTTGGAGACAAGGTGCCAGGGAACTGATTCAATTAAGAAGAACAGGAAGACTATACTCACTCAAGAGTATGAACACTTTGACTCAAAGCCTAATGAGTCATTGACCGATTTATATGACAGATTCATCAAGCTCTTGAATGATTTGTCACTAGTTGATAAGGAATATGATCTTGAAGATTCAAACCTTAAATTCCTGTTAGCCCTTCCTGAAAGTTGGGATTTAAAGGCCACAATTATAAGAGACAACTATAATCTTGAAGAAATAACTCTTGATAAAATTTATGGGATGCTCAAGACTCATGAACTTGAGATGGAACAAAGAAGCAAGAGGAAAGGAGGAAAGTCAAGAACAGCTGCTCTTAAGGCTGAGGAAGAATCCCCAAAAGTAGCCACCTCAAGGAAAGGCAAAGGAAAGCGCTCATCACAAAGTCTAATACTGAGTCATCAAGTTCCGATAGTGATGATGACTCAGAAACTGAAAGCTTGCCTGAGATGGATGTTGATGAAGAGATGATGAAGCTGTGTGCTCTTATGGTGAAAGGAATCACAAGGATTGCATACAGAAAGTTCAGGAAGGGAAAGAAGTTTTCCAGGAAAGGTGCAAGTTCTGATAAGAAGAGTTTCAGAAAATCTGAAGGCAAAGGAGGGAAGTCTGACAGAGGAGATTACACAAATGTCAAATGCTACAACTGTGGTGAGAAAGGCCACATAACTCCTGATTGCAAGAAAGTGAAGAGTGACAAAGGCAAGGCTATTGTCACAAAGAAGAAAAGCTGGATAGACACTTCAGATTCTGAAAGTGAGGTGAACTATGCCTTGATGGCAAATGCTGATAGTAGTTCTGAAGCTGCTGAGTTAAAGGTACCTCAAACTACTTATGCATTTCATACTGATGATATTAATGAGTTGAGAAGATATCTTAAAACCATGTTCATTAGTTATAGAGATCAAACTTTAACATATGAAAGATTAACTTCTGAGAATCTTGCTTGTAAAAAGAAGAATGATTATTTAGAAAAAGAGTTAGTCATGTTCCATCAAACTCAGAAAGATAGAGATGATGCCTTCTATATTAGGGATGAAGTACTTAAAATGAATGAATCTCTAAAAACTAAGTTAGAAAAGGAAAGAGAGATTATCAGGACTTGGACTAACTGGCAGAACAACTCAGAATTTGTTATGTAGTGGAAACTGGAAAGAGGGCTTAGGTTATGGAGATGACAAGAATGATAAAAGAACTGTAGAAATTAAGCCTATAGTTGTTAAACAAAAGCCAAAGGTAAAACCTGTTAAGTTTGTAGCTGTAAAGTCTGAAACTGAGAAATCAGAAGTTAAAGAGAAATTAACTTCTGACAAACTAACACAGGAAAAGCCATCTGAAGTTAACGTAGGCTTAATGACAAAGAAGCAGCTTAAGCATAAGCTGAAAGATGTTAAGAATGTAAACAAGGTAAAGTCACCTAGGAAAAATAGGAATGAAAAAGAAGGTGTGAATAAAAGCAATGACTATAAGCCTGTTCCTAATGCTCCTAGAAAAACATGTCATAACTGTGGAAGTTCTAACCATCTGGCTTCTTTTTGCAGGAAGAATAAGAACATAAACTCCTTACTTTCAAAGTCAGGAGTTAAGAGTCGGTCTGTTAGATATAGGCCACAAAATCCTTGTTTTCATTGTGGTAGTTTATGGCATTTCATTTATACTTGTAAGGAATATCATAGTTTGTACTATGATTATTATCAAATAAAACCTTCTTTAAAGAAAGTTAGCATTGTTCCTTCTAGTGTAAGTTCTGATATAAAGTCTGATAGTATAAATGCTGATAAGAAAAATGTTAACATAAACTCTGATGCTAAATCTGCTGTAAATGTTAACAAACTTAATAAGGCCAAAGGATCCAAGCAAGTCTGGGTCCTTAAAACTAATCATTAGTGGTCTTTGTGATTGCAGGGCAACAGGAAAAACATCTTAGTTCTGGACAGTGGATGTTCAGGACATATGACTGGAAATAAAGCCCTGATATCAGACTTTGTGGAGAAAGCTGGCCCAAGTGTTTCTTATGGAGATGGCAACATTGGAAAAACACTGGGATATGGCAATATCAATCTTGGGAATGTCATCATTAAAGAAGTAGCTCTGGTCTCAGGACTTAAATACAATCTGCTGAGTGTTAGTCAAATCTATGACAGAGGTTATAATGTGGATTTCTTTGAAGAATACTGTGAAGTTGTAAGCAAATCTACAGACAAAGTTGTTCTGAAAGGATACAGGCATGGTAACATTTATGAAGCCAAGCTTTCAACAAGTACTGATGCTTCTGCAATCTGTCTGTTGAGTAGAGCATCAATTAAAGAAAGCTGGAATTGGCACAAGAAACTCTCTCATTTAAATTTCAACAATATAAATGAATTAGTTAAGAAAGATCTTGTGAGAGGACTGCCAAAATCAGTATTTGCTCCTGATGGCCTTTGTGATTCATGTCAGAAGGCAAAACAAAGAAAATCTTCATTCAAGAGCAAGACTGAATCATCAATTCTTGAGCCTTATCACCTACTACATGTAGATCTATTTGGTCCAGTGAATGTCATGTCTATTGTAAAGAAGAAATATGTTATGGTCATAGTGGATGAGTTCACCAGATACACATGGGTGTATTTCTTGCACACAAAAAGTGAAACTGCATCTATCTTGATTGATCATGTCAAGCAACTGGATAAATTGGTCAAAGATTTTGTGAAGATCATAAGAAATGATAATGGCACTGAGTTCAAGAATTTGATCATGGAAGAGTTCTGCAAAGACCATGGAATCAAGCAGGAATTTTCTGCTCCTGGAACTCCACAACAAAATGGAGTTGTTGAAAGAAAGAATAGAACTATTATTGAAGCTGCACGAACAATGCTTGATGAAGCAAAGCTACCAACCTATTTTTGGACTGAAGCTGTGCAGACTGCTTGTTTTACTCAGAATGCAACACTCATAAACAAGCATGGAAAAACACCATATGAGATGGTGAAGAAAAAGAAGCCAAATCTGAAGTATTTTCATTTATTTGGATGCAAGTGTTTTGTTCTTAAGACTCACCTTGAACAGCTATCCAAATTTGATTTAAAAGCTGATGAAGGAATTTCTGTTGGATATCCACTTTCCACAAAAGCCTTCAGAGTCTACAATTTAAGAACAAGGGTTGTCATGGAATCTATCAATGTCTCATTTGATGATAAGAAGATTACTGGACTTGAAGATTTTAATGATCATGATCAGCTGAAATTTGAAAATGAAGACTTAAATTCTGATACTGAAAATCCTAACAGTCTAAATCCTGATACTGCAAACTCTGATGGATTAAACTCTGATGTTATTGAAACTGTGGTGACTACGCCAAAGGAAGATGCACCTGTTGTTAGTGTAGGTGCCCTAGAGGCAATACATTATTCTTTTAAATCTTTATGTCAGTTGATCATTCAATAAATGTATTTATTATGACCTTAATTACTGCGATATTTTGTTAGCATAATAAATGTCCTTAGAATCATGATACACATTGTATAGTTTAAGTACATGACTTGAACTTGAGATTATATAATATATCATATTCTTAAAGGTCCCTAGTCGAGTATTATTATATAGGACAATAATAATATATAGATAGACTAGTATGTTGTTTGACAAGATAACCACATCTCATTGGTTATAAGTATGGGGATACTAAAGTCAATACATAGGTACATGTGAGAGTACATGGTACTGGACAGACTCACAGTGAGATTCTTCATGTTTAATAAAGTCATAAGAAAGACTCACAGTGATAATGGTGTAACGATCCTTTGACTTGAAATCATTATATTTCTATACGAGGATTAATATACTTTGACTACATTAAAAGTTACTTTTGATCGGGTGATGATAAAAGTGGACATCGGGTATATCATGAGTCGTATGAGAAATATGAATGATAGATAATGGATTTGGCCCTCCTATAATTAGGAGAGATATTATTGGCCTCTTGATTGAATGAGATTATAAAAGCATGACCATGCTCAAATAATGATTTGTCTTGATAATCTACTCATGGATCAAGTAAACCCGGATTAAATGTTGAAAAGGATGACTAAATACATGCCTCGAGTTTAATCTATAATATGTATGGTTAAACGGATTATATTACACGAAAAAACATTAATCATGAAAGGTTTTATCTAATCACGATTTAATTATTGTTTAATTGGGTAACAATGATGTATTACTAGATACCGCTCATTGTTTATAATTTTATTAGAGAATAAAATTATTGCCAATTAAATAATAGCCTATAGGGTCGCACAAATAGAGCACTTAATGGAATAGTTAATTTAAATTATGGATTTAAATTAATTGATGATTATTCGAATTTTATTATAATTAAGTAAGACTTAATTGAGATAATATAAATTCGAATTAAAAGGAATGTTTTTTGCCCATAATAATTAAGTATGACTTAGTTATTAATTAAATAATAGAAATTCGTTTTTATTATTTAATCCAATACCTACTAGGGTTGGGCTTTGCTATTATGGGCCTTTTTAATCAGCCATTATAAATACATAATGATAGGTTAAAGAGGCTTGCACGTTTTTGAGAAAACCCTAGCAGCAAAGAGAGGCAGAGGCAATTCGGATCGTCAAGAAGGAGGCTAGTACATCCATTCCGTAGTCAAGTTCGTGAGACGTTCTTGGATGTGCTCGTGTGGATACCATAGAGGTATTTCTCTGAGAGGTAGACACAAAGCGTGATAGCTAGGATCTCCGTTAAGTTTGTGAAAGTTAAGCTCTTGAAAGGTATGATTCGTTATCTCCATAATCTGCCCATAATTATACATGGATCCTATTTTTGGGTTTCGAATTTTTTTGTTTTATTTACGTTTATCCACTGCATTTTATGCCTCAGAACCCAACAATGGCATCAGAGCTACGTGTATAAGGGGCTGATTTGGTTACGTGTTTACTGTATTTTTACAAGTATGCATGTGTGATGAGTCTGCCATGATAACAGTTATGTTATATGAGTCTGCCATGATAACAGTTATGTTATATGAATGATATGATGAATCTGTTAATGATCTATATGATGATACTAGTATGTTTAAGATCTGCCATAACTCATATGTATGCGATCTCTTAAAATATGTATACTGATACATGTTTTTGGTAACTGGGATATGGATCGTGTGTATACTGACACATGCTTCTGGAATAGTATTCTGATACATGTTTTGCTAGTATTCTGATACCTGATTTTGCAAAAATTTCCGCGGAGGTCGATCCGCGTGTTTAGGGTTTCGTTTTAATTTGTGCTTATGACATATGCTTTACTTATTTATTATTCTTGATTGGATCATGATAAGTGATAAATAGTATGTCATCTTTATATGATCTATCATGTTCTTTAATGGTTACTTGAGCATGGTGCATAGTTAAGGCCTTAAGACCTTAGTTGTAATGGTTTATTCTTTTGGTTTGTAATAAATACGACTTTCATGTCGTTTTCTATTTGTAGTTGTTTTATCTCGAATGTAACTCGAGTTCTTTTGTAAGTTCATTAGTATAATTCTTAATGTAACATCCAAGAAGGACAAGGGAACAAGGAGGCATCCTATGGAGGCCAAAGAGACAATGGAAGCAATAGAGAAGACATATATAATAGTTATTTTTACACCATAGATTGACCTTGATCTTTTCATTAGCCTAAAAAGATCACATAGGATTGGGCCATAACTATTACACGTTTACTTTACGCACTTTTCATATGATGTATAAATAGTATGTGTAGAGTAGAAAATGCATGTTTTAATTAGATTAATGATGCATGTATGTATTAGATACATCACCCATGCCATGCCTTTAAACAAGATAAAATCTGTAACGACTCAAGATTTAAAATTAACAAACGATCATGAGATTCTTGTGTTTATGAAACACGGAATACAATACGAATTTTCTTTATTTCTGACATGGGGCAATTTTGTCAACAACGGGTTCATAGAACTTGTAAGGCTGTGGGTTTTAAGCGAGACCGATGTGACTCCTCCACTACCTGGAAATCAAAGCATTGACGAGTATTGATTTGAAGTATTTTATTCAAGGAAAAATTGGGAATCTCTTTATGATGGGATCATGATCGTTCTAAATTAAAAATCCCTAAGTAAAAATATTAAGTTTTAATCAGATGCTTTCCAATGAATGAACACTCATTGAATCCTAGATCGATAAGTGGAAGGGCTGTCAGTGGCAGGGGACTCCTATCTATCGTGGTGAAATGCGACAAATATAAACGGTTATATTCGAACGTTGTATCATTGGGTCTAACTTAACTGAGTCATCATAATAAGGTGAATATAAACGGTTATATTCAACTATTATGAACTTAGAAGCATAGAGTTTGGTTAAAAATCTATTAGATAGATAAGATCAATTGTTGTTCACCAAATTATCCAAGAATTACATATGATATAATTGACAACTGTTGTCTACCTAAATAATCATGTTTTAAGGATACCAGTGGTTGACTTAGGACATGACGAAATATGGATCTTGGCTCACTAGAAAGATTTATGGGATATACTTTCCGAATTAATAGTTAGGGCTATTAATTTGATAAAAAAAATAGTGCGAGATATATTATGAATATATCATAATCATATGAACATAAAATTTTAACTCAGACAATCTAATATTTATTTTGCGCTTTTATTATTGTAGATACTGAGTAATGGCAAACAACACAAACACACTATCCGTACGTTCAGTCCTTGAGAAGGACAAGCTGACAAGAGGAAACAACTTCCTAGACTGGCAGAGGAATTTGAGGATTGTCCTCAGGCAGGAGCGCAAGCTTCATGTCATTGATATTCCTCCTCCAGGCCCCCTTCCTGAGGGTGCTACTGTTGATGAACGAGCAGCACGCATTAGGGATGAGAATGATGCAAATGATGTTGCATGTCTTATGTTGAAAACTATGAGTGCTGAGCTTCAAAGACAGCATGTGCATATGGATGCATATACTATCAATGAGCACTTGCAAAGCATGTTTGCAAGCCAAACCCATCAAGAAAGGTTCAACACGAGTAAGTCACTTTTTAATTGCAAACAAGGGGCGAGTGAACCAGTTGGCCCACATGTTCTGAAGATGATTGGTTACATTGAGTACCTTGAAACTTTGGGTTTCCCGATTGGTCCGGAAACTGGTATTGACCTAATCATAAATTATTTGAACAACAAATTCACTCAATTTTTTGTGAACTACAATATGAATGAATTTGACAAAACACCTACTGAATTGTTGCATATGTTGAGAACATATGAGACCAACATGAAGACAGCTGAACCTGCTCCCATACTTATGGTGGGAAATAAAGGTAAGGCCAAAGGGAAGGGCAAGTGGAAGGGTAAGAAGAAGATTGGATCTGATTCTACATCCAAGCCAAAGTCAGGTCCCAAACAAGCTTTAAATCCTAAAGGTGGTGTGGCCAAGGGTGAATGTCACTACTGTAAGAAAGATGGTCACTGGAAGAGAAACTGGCCAATTTACTTGGAGGATCTAAAGAAAATGAAAGCAGTTCAGATTTCTGGATCAGGTATTTATGTTATAGAAGTCAATTTGTCTATTTCTACATCTTGGGTATTTGACACTGGATGTGCTTCTCACATTTGTATAAATGTGCAGGGCTTGCAGAGAAGTAGGACTTTGGCTAAGGGAGAAGTGGACCTAAGAGTAGGCAATGGAGCAAAAGTTGATGCTTTAGCTGTAGGGACTTATTATTTATCTATGCCCTCTAGGCTTGTTTTAGAACTAGAAGACTGTTTTTACATGCCTGCGATTTGCAGAAACATTATTTCTATTTCTTGTTTGGACAAGAAAGGTTTTTCGTTTATAATAAAGAACAACAGTTTCTCTTTTGCTTTGAATGATTTAACCTATGGTGTTACGCATTTATTTAATGGATTATATGTTCTTGATTTAGATAATCATGTCTGTAATATAGAAAACAAATGACTTAAAATGAATGACTCAAATCAAACATACCTCTGACATTGTCGTCTAGGCCACATAAATGAGAAACGCATATCCAAATTACATAAAGATGGATACTTGGATAAGTTTGATTTTGAATCATACCAAGAATGCGAATCTTGTTTGCTTGGTAAGATGACTAAAGACCCTTTCACTGGTATGGGTCAAAGGGCCACTAAACGTCTGGAGCTAATACATAGTGATGTATGTGGCCCAATGCGTGTAATGGCTAGAGGAGGCTACTACTACTTCATAACATTTACTGATGATTTCAGTAGATATGGATATGTATATCTTATGAAGAACAAATCCGATTCTTTTGAAAAATTTAAAGAATACAAGGTTGAAGTAGAGAAGCAAATTAGCGGAGATGCAAGTATTAAGATCTTACGATCCAATCGTGGGGTGAATACTTAAGCACTGAATTTAGAGAGTATTTGAAAGAGTGTGGTATTGTATCACAACTCACTCCGCCAGGAACACCTCAATGGAATAGAGTTTCAGAGAGGAGAAATCGCACCTTGTTGGACATGGTGTGATCGATGATGAGTCATGCAGATCTTCCAATAAGTTTCTGGGATTAGGCTCTAGAAATAGCGGCTTTCACACTTAACCGTGTTCCCACTAAGAAGGTTCAAAAGACTCCATATGAGATATGGAAGGAGAAACGGCCAGGCATGAACTTTATGAAAGTTTGGGGATGTAAGGATTTTGTGAAACGTCAAGAATCTGACAAGCTTGGACCTAAATCCGAAGAGTGCATTTTTGTAGGATACCCTAATGAAACAAAGGCGCATTATTTTTATAGTCCTTTTGAGCAGAAAGTGTTTATTGCTCGAGATGCTATCTTCATGGAAAGAGATTTTGTTTCCAAAAGAAATAGTGGGAGAACTATAGATCTCGATGAAGATCGAGAACCGCAAAATAGCCTTGAACCTGAAGTGGAACAAGAGCAGAATAATGATAATGCTCAACAAACACAGGTTGTTCATAGATCTGGTAGATTTCGCCATGAGCCAGAGAGATATGGATTTCTCATGACTCAGTGTGGTGATTTGATGCTCATAGATGAAGATGAGCCTCTCACATACCAAGATGCTATGAACAGTCCAGACTCTAAGAGATGGCTTGAAGCCATGAAATCCGAGATAGATTCCATGTACGAAAACCAAGTATGGACTTTGGTTGATCCACCTGAAGGGGTAAAACCCATAGGGTGCAAATGGGTTTTTAAGAAGAAAAAGGGCATGGATGGAAATGTTCAGACCTATAAAGCTAGGCTGGTTGCAAAAGGTTTCAAACAAATTCATGGTATTGACTATGATGAAACTTTCTCACCAGTGGCTATGGTCAAGTCTATAAGGATTTTACTTGTCATTACAGCATTCCATGATTATGAAATCTAGCAAATGGATGTCAAAACAGCCTTCCTTAATGGCCTTGAAGATGATGTGTACATGACACAACCTGAGGGTTTTGTCGATCCAAGGAATGCTGGCAAGGTATGTAAATTGCGTCGATCCATTTATGGATTGAAGCAATCCTCTAGGAGATGGAATATCCGTTTTGATGAATTAGTCATAAAGTATGGCTTTGTTCAAAACGAAGATGAACCGTGTGTTTACAAAAAGGTTAGTGGGAGCTATGTGGCATTCATAGTACTATATGTTTATGATATACTACTAATGGGGAATGATATACCTTCTCTAAAGGCTGTTAAGACTTGGTTAGGGAGCAATTTCTCCATGAAAGACTTAGGAGAGGCATCCAATATTCTAGGAATGAGGATCTATAGAGAAAGATCTAGAAGGATGATCGGTCTAAGTCAGAGCACATACATTGATAAGGTTTTGCATCATTTTGGAATGCAAAATTCAAAAAGGGGATATGTCCCCGTGTCTCAAGGGATAACAATCTCTAAGGACCAGTGTCCGAAATCATTGGATGAGAAGGACCACATGAATAAAGTTCCATATGCTTCAGCAATTGAATCTATCATGTATGCAATGGTATGTACTCGCCCAGATGTCCCGTATGCTTTGAGCATGATGGGCAGATACTAGTCTAATCCGGGTGAAGGTCACTGGACGGCAGTCAAGAATATTCTTAAGTACCTGAAAAGAACTAAAGATTCATTCTTGGTGTATGGAGGAGAAGAGAAACTTGTTGTAAAAGGTTACACCGATGCAAGTTTCCAAACAGACAGAGATGATACTGTATCACAGTCTGGTTTTGTGTTTTGTCTAAACGGAGGTACTGTAAGCTGGAAGAGTTCAAAGCAAGAAACAGTAGCTGATTCTACAATGGAGGCTGAGTACATTACAGCTTGTGAAGCAGCTAAGGTGTGGCACCCTCCAAACCCGGGTCAGAAGTTTGGGGTCCACAACACATACTCAATATATAAACCTGTATATATAAAATATTATTTGCAATGACCCTGCTTTACATAATCACGGATCGCAACAGGTTAAAGTATGAAAACAAGCCACAACCTTAACTTTATTACAACGTATCAAATCCCAACTAATTTAACTTACAATTGATAATAAAATCATTCTTACAATCTGACTATCTCTATACCGCGTGAAGCTTCTACTAGCTCGATTCAACTCACTGGAACCTTAGCCCGCACTTTGGACCGAGGAACTTCACTATCATCCACAGTCTTTTCAACTGTAAAATATATAAAAGAATCGCAAGGGTGAGCTAACTAGCTCAGCAAGTCATAATAGTGATAACTGAGGTTAAACAATGATCAAATGAGATGATTCAAAGGAATCAAGTTGCTTTTTAACTAATCATTAGAATTGGATATTCATTTTAAGTTTTAAAAACCAAGGTTAGGCTGCTGATCAGTCACACACTAACCCCGAGCAAGCACACAGCACTGCTCTAATTACTGGATCCAAGGAACACATTGGCCTAACTTGACCATTGGTATGGTCTGACCACGAATCTGGTCCACATATATAAAAACTATCCAATCCCCAAAGCAGTTCAATATAGTAAACAATATAATTCGATAAAACAGGATCATAATCAACGATTGTTAAACACTTGAATAAAAGCATAAGGAAACTTATGGATATCTCAAGGGAATTTCAAGGTATGTATAAGAAACGGTTTTCAATTTGTACCAGCATCCGGTATTAGGTCAGAAATGATTTTTTAAGGTATAGTTCTTTGATGTTATAAAGAATGGTTGCAGTATAAAAGTTTCTGTGTTTTCAAACAATTTTGTTTCAGTGTTTGGTGTTCGGTAGTTATACCTTTCGGGAGTAGTATCATATTGGTGTGATTTGATATCTGAGGATCAACAAAGGATGGTTTACAAAGAATAAGGCTTACGGCTCAAGATCAAGAAAGAATCAGGGTTCAAGGGTAAGTAGTTTAAAACACTTGTATTATAAAACAGGAGTTATGTTTAATAATAGCAACATGTTATGAAACAGTTCGAAAATATTGGTAATATGTCTTGAAGAAAAGTTCAGAAATACTTGCCTTACAAGGCTTTATAACTATTACTGATCAACTCTGAGCCGACTCTGCTACTCAGGCTCTAACTTCCAACCACTAGATCCCATTGGATTCGACTTTGACACTCAGGTCTTTCTGTTGAAACTCTACTGAGCTCGTCAACTGACCACTAAGTTATCTTTAGTCCATCGTCCACTTTCAGGTTCCCGACTATAACCTATAGGGTCGAAATACCCTACGTTAGATGTCTATGTATGCTTGACATATCCTCGATACCAATTCTAGCCAACTATTTTCAAACCCGACTCGTAATTATGTATATTATGATAACACACGCAACAAGTAGGGTTCACAATCTCGAAAATCGGTTCGCTGTTCGTTTTCGGAAAATACATAAACTCTTTATTTTACGAAATCAGGATTATCGATTTGGCAAAATATTTTATTATATCGTACAATCAAGTTTCGTATAAAACACACACACACATATATATATAGTCACTCAATATCCAGATAATCATCGAATACGTTCCCATATTTACGTAGTTCAGTTTCCCGGAAATTGGGCAGCACTTCCTTTGTTTATCGGACTACCCGTCGAAACATCAATCGAAGTCAATTCAATAACGACCATCCAATTCATAATAACCACAATTCCAATCCTCAATTTAACCCAACAATCACTCCAATCATAATTCGTCAACTAAACTACGTACTCGACTTTAGTGTAAAATCAAATTCTGCTAAATTGCTTTCCTTGACTTTGACCTTTGCCCTTGCTAGGGTTTCCCTGGTCATCTTCAGAATTATCCTTTTTCTTCAGTGTTTGGCTTGGTGAGCATTTGGACTTAACTACCTTCTCCCCCTTTTTGGCATCATCTGTCAGGAGTAAAGAAAGAAGGAGTTCCACTAAAGATTGGATCTCATTTAACTGAGTTTATTGAGCAGCTTGATTTTGTAAGACCTCATCCAGTTGGGCCTGCTGCTGGGATTGAACAAGCTCAATAGCCTCCACTTTTTCTTGAATTGGTCTGATAAACCTCTTCATGTCTAGTTTGTACATCATGTCTAGCTTATCAGCTGTTTCCTGAAGTTTATCAACCTTTTCATGAGTCTTGGAGTGTAGACCTTGAAGAGTTTTAGTACTGAGAGTAGTGACTTTTAGTTGGTGCTTGAAGTCAGAACTTGTGAGCAACTCATCAGCTTTTAAAATATGCTCTGACAGAACAGTTGGGCTGGGAATGAAGTCAGGTTCATTCCACTTCTTTGTCCATTCAACTCCTCTAAAGGTTTCCTCCCATGGAACTGAAGCCTCTTCCTCAAACGGAAACAAAGCCTCCTTTCCTGTAGGCAATGGAGTATTTATTGGAGCTGACTCTCCAGAACTTGCAAGAATCTCCTCATCTTCTGATAACACCAAGGTGTGTGTAACTAAAGGAGATTCTGATGTATCCAAATTCTGACCTTCAGCGTCTATATCCATAATTCAAGTTGATGGCATCTCAGCATGTAGAATTGGTGAAACATGAGATGTTGGCTGTTTTGCTGGTGCAACTTCCAGATAGAGAACAGAAGGTATATTCAAATTATGAATATCTATTTCAGGACTTCTCTCTTGTTCTTCAACATCATTTGTAGCTTTGATTGGAGAGTGAGGTGGAGAAGTCACAGATTCTTGTACAGGTTCTGATCTGTGGTCTTCAGGAATTTTAGATTCCTTTATCAGAGCTTCCTCAGCTACTGGCAGGGCTTCAATCACAATAGATTCTTGTGAGATCAGAGATTCCTGATCCCCTTCCTCAGCATCTTCAGTATCTTCAGATTGAGTTTATGCAAAATGCACACCTGCTCTAGTTTTCCTTGATCTTGATTTTCTAGATGGAGGGGTGACATGATCTGTATCAGAACTTGAAGGTCTTTTCCTTTTCAAAATCCCAGAACCCTCAGCTTCATTCTGTTTCTGAGGAGTTACCTCTTCAACTTCTAATGTCACAGGTTCTGATGCAGGAACCTGGACTTGTTCTTCCTCGTCAGATTCATCTCTCAGAATCATCCTTCTTCTTCTCCTTGGTGGATATTTAGGCACATAGATAGTACTTTTGGTTTTGGGCCTAGAGGATGTGTAAGATTTTACAACTGACACCTTTTGAGAAGTACCAGAGGTTGGTTTGGTTTTGGATTTGAGAGGTGAGGTTCTGATAGTAGGTGCTGATAGTTGTGGTTGAGAGGATTGTGCTGGTTGATAGTAGGTTCTGATAGTAGGCTGTGGTTGAGTATTGGAAGGCTGTGTTTGTGGAGGTTGAGAAATAGTAGGTTATGTAGGTGCAACATCAAGATATATGGTTGTGTATGTGTGAGGATCAGAATTTACTAAGAATTGTTTGACATATGGGGGAATTTGGAGGGGTCTTAGTATATCCTTCTTATTATCAGCAGATAATAAGTCTGTGAAAGCCCTTTTGTGAAGTTTAAAGTATTCAATTAACTCACTAAAGTTTTGACGTGCATCAGAACAACAGAAACTATATATAAGCTGATAGAATCTAGAAAAATATACTATGTTGCTATCTTCTTTCATCCTATCACCTATAAACCCTAGCACAACACTAGCATAATCAAAATGAATTTGATTAAGAAGAGCATACCCGATTTGTTGACTCATGATTGGAATATCATCAAAATTTGAGCATTTGTTGGCAAAGGATTTGGTAATACAATTGAAAAAGAAGCTCCACTCCCTTCTGATGTAGGGCCTCTTTAGTTGTCCCAGCTTGGACAGACTTTTCTCATAGCCAAAATTGGCCATCATGTTTTGAAGAACTGACTCCCCAACTTGTGAATTGTAAGTACAGTTTTCTGGCAGATGCAATTCTTGTCGAACAGTTGACAAGGTTACCAAGTGCTCATCTTGCTCTATTGTAAAAATAATGCTTGGGGACCCACTTTCACCACCATTATCATAGACTCCAGATCTCCAAAACTCTAGAATTTGCTTGCCTGAGAGAGTCTGTGGTTGGGTCAGAGCATACCCAATTTCACTTCGAGCGAAAAAATCTTGAATTAAGTGAAGTTCTGAAGGAGCCTCGTCCTTGTTGAGAATAGCCATATAGTTGTTGGGGACAAACTTGGCTCCATCATAGATAAGATCCTTAGGTGCCATTTCTGTGAGAAATTAAGTGAAATAATGTGTGTAGAAAGTGTTTGATAAAATGCCTGTAAGAAAGTAGCATCAGAAAATAGTAAGAGTGTAAGAAAATAAGAGAGATGAGAAAAGAGTGAGAAAGTAGGTAAAAGATTGTAAAATCTTTTATCTCTCATATATATACGCTCCACTTATTACAACGGCTAATTTCTGAAGCTGGACCGAAATTTTGACACCTGACAGCATGTAATCAGTCAAAACATTATTAGTGGGCACGGTAAACGTGCAGTAATAATTGTGCACATGCAGTTATAAAAACAAACACGTTTCCCATTAAACAAACGATTAAAAATGTTTTTATCTCACTTAAGTATTTTCTGAAAATATGACCGTTACAGTAATTATCAAAAATAAGTCAAGTAAATAAAGAATGCCATGTAAGCATCAGGATTTGCATCAAAACTTGACTATTATCAGAATTTAACGGTCATCAAAATATGGCTTTTGTACTAAAAAAGTGAATGATTGTTTATGTGTTTCTTCACATAAATACTGACTGGTTTCTTCAGAGTTTAATCATCAGAACATAATCAGAACTTGTCCTCAGAATTTATGCAAATAATACTTAACTGTTTATCAAAAATAACTTAATCACCACATTAATTTTCATCATTCATATGGAGTGATAGTGTGTGTATGTGCAAATGATCAGATAAAGATTAAAGTCTAATAAACTTCAGTATATCTTAGAAATAAGGCATAACTAAGAAAAATGCTTAAAATCTGTCTTGAATTGTGAAGTCTACTGTAGACTAAAGTTATGCAAGAATCCACCTCAATTGTTTGTGCTTATTTTATGCATCTTTTAAAACTCTTTTGACAATGGCTTCTCAGTGTAAATGAGTTACAACTTCCATCAGAATTAATGTTGTTATCGGAATATTTCTCCAGAAATCAGAGAATGTGAAAGTCACCAAGAAAAATTAATTTGCTTTTCTAATGCATATTACTTAATACCAGCAATGCACTTGGATCTTCCCTTTCACATAAAATTAATCTAGATCTCAAAGGGATACCTGATTTCAATTTTTTCTTTTATTTTCTTCAGATAAGTGAGGCTTATCAAGCATGTAGTTCATCCTTAAGATTTACTGACATCAGAATTTGACAGATTAGATGCAATAATCTAGTTTGTGACTTAGTAATAAGATACAGGAAGTAAATTTGACTAAGATCAAAATCAGATTTTGCTTGTGTTATTGATTTCCGCATAAATAACTAATTCAAACATGGGATACATAGTTTGTTAAAGACTACTAAGTCAGCATCTAACACAATAATCCTCATTGGATTGAATAATCACAGATCATTCAAAACACTTGCAGAGTTTATAGAATCACATAAGATAATAAGCAGTGTTTAACATGTTACAATATAAGCACAGATTACATTGTGATAAGAAAATCTGTAAACACTGATTATAAAGTCTGATATATGAGAACAAAAACTAAACAGATTTTGAGAAAGAACCTGAAACCATTCCAAGTTCATTTACCAGTCTTTTAAAAGTAGCTTCACATAATGGTTTTGTGAAGATATCTGCTAGTTGTTGATCTGTTGGAACAAAATACAATTCCATTGTACCTTCCATCATAAGTTCCCTTATGAAATGGTACCTAATGCTGATGTGCTTTGTCATTGAGTGTTGAACTGGATTTCCTGTCATAGCAATAGCACTTTGATTATCACAGTAAATAGGTATTTTAGAAAATTTTAACCTATAGTCCAGTAAGTGATTCTTCATCCAAAGAATCTGTGCACAACAGCTTCCTGCAGCAATATATTCTGCTTCTGCAGTTGATGTGGAAATTGATTTATGTTTCTTGCTAAACCAAGAAACCAATCTGCCTCCAAGAAATTGGCAGCTTCCACTAGTGCTTTTTCTGTCTATTTTGCATCCTGGCAAAATCTGCATCTGAGTAACCTATTAGCTTAAAATCTGATTCCCTAGGATACCACTATCCTAGATTAGCTATACCCATTAGGTACTTGAAAATTCTTTTCACATCTATTAGATGAGGTTCTCTTGGATCAGCCTGAAATCTTGCACAAAAACACGTAGCATACATTGTTAGGACATAAAACACTGTAGAAGGGGGTTGAATACAGTGTTTTCACAATCAAATCGATTTAACACAAGTATGTAACAAAGATCAAGTATATTGAATAAACTTTGTTACAATAAGAACTGTTATTCTCTCTCAGTGATGAACAAATATCACTAAGAGCTGCTAGGTTACAATGTATAATTATCTCGATAATAACACATCTAGTGTAAACCCTAAGTCTGTGTTTATATATTACACAGTTACAAGATAACTTCTAACTGATATGGAATATAATTTTGTCTCCTAAAATATATCAATCAGATATCTTTTACAAGTCTTCCGGTCTTCTAACTCTTTCCATGCATATCTTCTTTTATTTTAGTCTTGATCTTCTACTGTAAATCAGCTTCCTTCCTTATATGAAAGTCTTCCCGCACTTAAATTCTGATATGACCTTAAGTTCTGATATTAAGTTCTGACTTCCAGTAAGTCCTGATTTCAGTAAGTCCAGATATGTCCTGTTTGTTAAGATCTGAAAACTAAACATGAATCATATTAGATATGACATCTCAAATATATCTAACAATCTCCCTCAGCTTGTAAATTAAGCAAAATATACCAGTTAATAGGAGTTTAACTAGATAACTAACTATAACTTACAGTCCTTGTAGCTTTTACCAATCTCACTGAGTCAATCTAAATCCATAATGATTCTTGACAAAGCTTGATATCAGCTTTTCTTCTTTACTCCTCAGGACTTGAGACATTATAGCTTTAACTTGCTTCATCTCTTCATCTTGACACCCAATCTGATAGATTGCAGTCCTTAAAGCAGAGATATGATTTCTTTCTAAACCATCATTCAGTCTTATTATCCTAAGATGAGAAGAATCTTCATTGTAGCACATACATTTCTCATTCAGTAACACTTCAAGCTTAGCAGAATCCTTCTTCATTGGAGTTTCACTTCCATCATTTTCAACAATACTAGGAATGAATTCTGTAACTCTTGAACCAGAAATTCTTGTTTTATCTCTGATGGTCTTTAGTATGAAGTTTGACCATCTCCTGGTAATATCAGATTTTACCTCTAAAAGGTAATGAAAGAATTGAAGTTCTTTCAATGATTTGTTCAGCACATCTGATTCTGACATCTGATATTTTCTTCCATCTTCAAGAAATAAAATCAGATTTTCCTTGACATTGTGCTTGTCATGAGCATCCAGCACCACTTGAACAGAGATAACCTTATCAAGGTGTTTTCGTGTAACATCTTCAAGAGGTCTGTCAGTCAATAGAAATGGATCTCTAGTAGCAACTTCAACTCCTGTCTTGATCTTAGCTTCATCAGAACCTAGTCCAGCCCTGTCTCTTGGTTCTCTAGCATTTAACCCAATAGTCATGAAAGTAGACAACAATTGGCTTTTTTTTGGATCTGATGGTTTGACATTTTTCCACAGAAGTTTTTTTTTATCAGCTACTTCCATCTTATCTAAATCAACTTGAGCACTGTCAGAGGTTGATATCTTGATAACCCTATCAGAACTTGCTGTTTCTGTTGTAACTTGTTGTTCTTGACTTTGAACAACTTGAGCCTTGTCAGAGGTTGTCTTGGATTCTTCAGAAATCTTCCTTCTTTTCAGAGTTTGAATATCTTCATCTTCAGCAAGAGTATCATCAGTAACTTGAACAATTTTATACACAGGTTTTATCAGGATTTGAGAAATTTTCATCTCCTGTGGCTTGATTGGTTCATCAACTTTTCCTTTCCCTTTGTCTTTGAGATCAATCTCAATCTATGATCTTGTTTTGGGCTTTGATGCCTCAGTATGTGACTTCTCCTTGATCACAATGCCTTTTACCTTAGGCCTTGGAGGTTTCTTTGCAATAGAAGCTTTTGGCTTTAGATTTTTCTTTTCAGCTTTAAATTTAGCTTCTTGTTCCTTGAGATTTTCTAAATCCATTCCTGGATTATGCTTCAGAAATAATCTTCTAGCAATTTCCTCATCAAGTGTCTGAATCTTTGGATCCTTGTAGTAGACAGTTGTCTGCTTTCCCTTGAGCTTCAGAGTTTGCATAAACCTTTGAGAATCTTGACTTCCACATTGTATCAGAACATCAAGCTTTGTCATCAGACTTTGCTCATCAGAACTTGATATTAGATTTTGAGTTTCAGTACTTGCTATCAGATTTTGAGTTTGAGCAGCTTCAGAACTTGTCTTCTTTTGAATAGAAGATTTACTTACATCAGTAATTAGTTTCCTGGAAGAAACCTTGCTGCTCTGCCCTTTACTTTGAACTTGACCTCTACCCTTACTAGGGTTTCCCTGGTCATCAGCTTCATCATCTTTCTTCTTTAGTATTTGATCATTAGAGCATTTGGACTTAACTATCTTCTCCCCCTTTTTGGCATCATCTGATAGTAGGAGTGTGAGAAGAAGTTCAACTGAAGATTGGATCTCATTCAATTGAGCCTGTTGAGAAGCTTGATTAGCCAGGACCTCAGAAATTTGGGCCTGTTGCTTCTCCAGAGCTTTCTCAATTGCTTCTACTTTCTCAAGTGTAGGTCTGATAATCCTTATCTTGTCAAACTTGATTTGCATATCTAGCTTGTTAAATGATTCTTATAGTGTATCAGCCTTTACTTGAGTTTGAGAGTGGAGACCTTGAAGGTTCTTGGTAGATAGAGCAGTGATCTTGAGTTATGTCTTGATATCATAATTCATCATCAGCTCATCAGCTTTAGCAATGTGCTCTGTCAGAACTTTAGAGCTTGGAATGAAATCAGAATCATTCCACTTCTTGGTCCACTCTACTCCTCTATGAGTTTCATCCCAAGGTACAGGAGCATCCTGTTCAACAAATTTCTTGACCAATGCTTCCTTTCCAAGTACAGGAGCTGGAGTATGAACATAAACACTGTCTTCAGAACTTGAAGAAGACTCAGTATGTTCTGACAGCACCAGATTGTGTAAAGCAATTGGAGACTCAGGAATGACTTCATCTGGATTCTGAACATCAGAATTTATCTCCAGAATATGTGTTGTTTGAGTAGATGGTATCTCAGCATCAACATTTAAAATTGGAGAATGAGTTGGAGATGTCTGAGCTATTGTAGGGGCTTCCAAATATAGAATAGTAGGAGTGTGCAGCCTGTTGATGCCAATTTTAGGACTTAAGCCTGAATCTTCAACTATAATATCTTCATGAAGAGGAGAGACTGGAGGTGTAACCACTGTATCAAGAACAGTGTCTTGGGCTATAGCTGGAGGTGGTAGAGATTCAATCATAATTGGATTTGAGATCAGAGATTCCTGATCCCTTTCCTTAGCTTCTTCAGTATTCTCTGATGGAGGCTTAGCCAAATGCCTCTTAGCCCTAATTTTCTTTAATCTCCTTGCAAATGAAGGAGTTGCTTTATCATCAGAGTTTACAGTTCTCTTTCTCTTTAAGGTATCGGAACCTTCAGCTTCAGTTGCTTTATGAGAATCCATAGTTTCAGCTTCAATTGTCACATGTTCTAATGCATGAACCTGTGTGTAATAACCCCAAATTTTGGAATTTTTTTTTTGAAACCCTTATGAATAGTGCTTTTGCTGATTATGCTGAATAAGAAAAAAAACTTTTCATGCCACACTATGTAAGGATTCTTTTATTGTTATTCTGAGATCTTATTAGTACTCTATATGATATATAAGTGTATGTAAAGATCGTCAGAATCCAAATCCGAACACTTTGATTTTTCCCGAAAATCCACCAAATACCGAAAGAATTTAGTATAAGGTAACATGATTAAAAGGATTTAAATTCAAGGATTATAAGAGAGGATCATAAAAGGAATATAATGTATTGAGAAAGGTTTAGGGGAACCCAAGTAATAAGATCTCGGATATGATCCCTCAAATGACGAACGAAAACAAAAGATAAACGAACCGTATAACAGATCAGCGGTCATTAGCCAAGTAATTAAGGGATTAATCAAAAAGGTAGTGGATGATGATGTCATCACATGACACAAGCTTGCTTGCATAAGCATGACAAAGGAGTTTTATTTGTTGGGTGATTTTGGGCCATACAAAATTAACCATGGTAAAAAGGTTAAAACAAATTTCAAGACAAAAAGAAGAATCAACCAAGCAAATAACATAAATCAAAAAGAGAAGAGTTGACTTTGCAAGAAGAAGCTCTCGGCCAAAATAAACACAGCAACTTCAAACTACCATATCTCCTTTAATACTCACTCAAATGTTGTGTTCTATAGCTCGTTGGAAAGGTATTGAGATGGCCTACAACTCTTGTTCACAAGTATCATCCAAATAAGCATGGTAAGACCCTCATTTTTACAGTTCTTTCAATCGGACTTTTAGAAACTTTAAAGCCTAACTTTGTGTTCATGATTTCTTTGGAAAGATCAAGCTTGTAGGAGGCTCCATAAGGCTTCCTAGTAACTTTCCACCCTCTAAGAAAGGTATAAATCTTCACACCCTTTATTAATAAGTTTGAATGTTGAAGTTTGGAGATGGTTTGGATGGATGAGTAGTAATTTGAATGATAAGCATGATTCGAGCTTAATTGTTAAGTAGTTTAGTTGAATTTGGAGATGTTATAATATATGATTGGATTGAGATCCTTGAGCTTATTATAACTAAAATCAGTAGAATTTATGTGTATCTTGAGTTGTTGTTGATTGGTAGTTGGATTGATATGATTTGGAATGGTAAAAATTTGGGAAATCGCGTAAACATAGCCGTCGTAATGTCCGATTTACTTTAGACTGTTTTGCTCTTAACATCAGGACCCGAGAACTCCCTGTTAGGTTTTGACCATTGCCATGATTAGATAGTTCATGTTACGAGCTTCATTTTGATATGTGGTTCGTTTGAATCCGATGTACGGTTTAGGAGAAACGACCGTTTTAAGTAACGGCGTTTCGTGAACGAACCATTACCCCTCGCCTTACTTTGAAACCTTGGTTAAGGACTTTAAATGACTAATTGGAGTATGAAACATTTATGTAAAGTGGATTAGGCAGTTGATAGGGTACTCGCGAAAGAATCGCCTTAAAATTCTTAATGGTTAATTTATTAAAAATGGTGGAGCCGAGGGTACTCGAGCGACTTAAGTGAATCGTTAAGCGCAAAAGCGAACGTTAGGGTTCAATTAGTTAAAGTCTAGTTTCTTAAGCGACCGGGGTTTAATTCCGACTTATGTTGTTGTTCATAGGTTATCGGACCCACTCTAAGCTTAAGTCTATCCAGGAGCACTCAGGAAAGTTTTCTACCCGTTATACTGTTGTTGTGATGTAAATATATGTATATGCATTATCTTGTGATATGTGCATGATTGTTATTAGCAAATTTTGCAATATATTGGAGCATGCTGATATGGTATATATGCATGTCTGTTTCGTAATCTTGATATCTAATTGTTGATTCAATTGCTTATAAGTTGCATAATACCTATGCTAGAGATAAGCAGTAGTTGCGTATACCCTTAGTATAGGGGACCCAAAGGTGAACATATTTTCTAAACCGGGAGACGATGTTCCCGAGTATATTATATATATATATAGTCTTCAAAACTATTATTCGAATAAGGTTTATTCGATAACTTTATTTCACTTAATGAATATTATATTGAATATTCATTCGGGGATTTATGACTCTGCTTATTTTATTTAATGAATTTTGTTTTGAATATTCATTCGAGGACTTATGACTCCGCTTATTTTATTAAATAATATTCTTTATTTTATTAAAGAATAATGTTTCGATAATCAAACTTATTTTCGATTATTCAAATAAAGATCGTACTTTCGTATAAGTATATCTTTGGTTATTTATTATTCATTTCAAGTATGAGTTTTAAAACTTCTACTTCAATTATTTTTATAAAGATTATTCTTTATGGGAATATTATTTAAATAATAATATTCAGATATTTTCTAATATATTGGAACTGATTTATTTTATTAAATCAGTATTACTCCAAACATTCTTAAAAATGTTTTCGAGTTTTCAAAATGATTTTTAAAGGTTAGGGCGGATCCCAAAACTCATTTTTATATTAAAGATCCTCCTTTTGAAGGGGATTTAAATACTCGCTCAAAACCTGAGGGATCCGACTATGTGGTGTGTTTTATATTCGCAACAAGGTTGCTGTTTTGATAAAAGAGTTTTTGATTACTTACCCAACACTCGGGAAGTAAAATTCTTAGAACAAGTTAATCCATTAACAGGCACCGCCTGGGAAATATCGGTGAGTTTTCCTTTCCAACTAGATATGACTTCTTGGTGGAGCCGTATCAACAAGTTTCTACTTGGGGAAGGGGGGACAAGCTTTACGTTTCAGAGTCATGGATTTCATCTGAACTAGGAGTGGCGTAAGTGGTCGAGGGGCGCCGGCCCAGCCTTATTATATTGGCCCAAATGGCCTGGAAGTTCCGCTAAGACGGTCCATTCCTTAGGAGTCCAGTGTTCGGTTGACAAGTAAATCCGACAGATTCTCCTCTACATGTAGAAAATGGTGGGGTTGCACTACTGCGACTGATCATCGTAAGTGGTCTTCCTGGCGCGGCAAACTCCCGTAATGAGTTCATCATCCAATTGGATATTTCTGCAACACTACCCAGAGCACTTCGATAGAAAGGCTACGGCTGGGCGATTGTTGAGTGTTGGCAGGGTTGAGTTTTCAAAATGATGTTTTCATCAAATGAAGTATCTCGTAACTTCATTTCATTTTGATGATATTTCAAATATTGATTCTATACAATTTTTGTCGTGTAGCTTCATCTATGGGATGAACTATTTATACCTTGAACGGTGGTAGTTCAAGTAGTATTCGGAAAAAGATATAAGTATATTGGAGTATCTTGTAACTTCATCTTTTCAACTTATATCTAGTTAATGATTATCTTATGAATGACAAAGGTTTTTAGAAAAATGTTGAGACAGGGTTAGATATATGAGATCACCTTGCAACGATATTTTTATACAGTTATAAACTGGAACTCTGTGTATATTATACATGTCAGAGGATTTCTAAGACTGTGAAAAGTATATATGTATATATATACTGAATATTTTGCGAATGGTCGCGTTAAGATATCAAACTTGGTTCATTTCTTTTGACCAAGACTTTCATGAAACTATGAGAATGCTCATATATTGTTAATAATTATATATATTATTTCGGTGGGCTTGTTGCTCACCCTTGCTTTCTTCTTTCATCACACAACAACAGATAGAAAAGATGAACATGACCAAGCTTCCAATTCGCAAGCGGTTAGGAAATATTCCGCAGTTTTCTGGAAGCGTTAATGCCGCTGTAGCTGAGGTAGAAATTACCAATAGGCTAGGCTTTCAACTTCTGATGTACCAGACTTATGTATCTATATGAATTGTAATAATGGCAAAGACATGTAAATTTATTCAGAAACCCTTTTAAGGTGTAACGGTTTATACTGTGGAATAAAATAACTTGTGTTACTTTTGGTATTCATCTCTGAGACTATAACTTGTGGTGTGTGTGTGTGTATATTATGGGGTCATAGTACTCAGTAGTTGGTTGACTCTTAAGATTAAGTATTGATAAGGGAAACGGAACTCGTGACAACCCGAATCCCCGACCCCGGATTTTGGGGTGTTACACTGTGCTTCCTCCTCATCATCAGACTCATCCCTTAGAAGCATCATTCTTCTCTTTATTGGAGATATAGGAACAGATTGAGCCCTTTTTGGCCTGGAAGATGAAGGTCTGCTGGTATGTGCTGATGATTGAGGTTGAGATGATTGTGTTGGTTTGAAATATGTCCTGATGGAGGGTTGAGTTGGTTGAGGTTGAGAAGTTTGAGGTGTTTGTGTAGTGGTGGTAGGTGCTGATGGAGGTTGGGTTGGTTGTACATCAGTATATATGGAGGTGTATGTGGCTGGATCAGAGTTTACTAAAAACTATTTGACTGAAATTGGAATTTGGAGGGGTCTCAAAACAGTTTTCTTATTATCAGTGGATAATAAGTCAGTGAAAGCTCTCTTAGCTAGCTTAATTGGTGGAATCAACTCACTGGCAAGTTGTGGTGCATCAGAGCAACAAAAACTGTATAATAGCTGACAGAATCTAGCAAAATAGACTGTGTCTCTGTCTTCTCTCATTCTATCACCAATAAAACCTAGTACAACACTAGCATAGTAAAAATGAGATTGAGTAATTAGAGCATACCTAATTTGCTGACTGAGGATAAGAATGACATCAAAATTTGAACACTTATATGCAAAGGTTCTTGTGAAATAGTCGAAGAAGAAACTCCATTCCCTCCTTATGTTCGGTCATTTCAACTGGCCCAGCTTTGCCAATGTCTTTTCATACCCCAGACTGGCCATCATTTGTTGAAGAGTTGGCTCCTCAACTGTTGAATAATTGCAGTTTTCTGGCAGGTGGAGTGCTTGTCGAACTGTAGCCAGAGTCACCACACGTTCTGTTAGTGTAGGTGCCCTAGAGGCAATACATTATTCTTTTAAATATTTATGTCAGTTGATCATTCAATAAATGTATTTATTATGACCTTAATTACTGCGATATTTTGTTAGCATAATAAATGTCCTTAGAATCATGATACACATTGTATAGTTTAAGTACATGACTTGAACTTGAGATTATATAATATATCATATTCTTAAAGGTCCCTAGTCGAGTATTATTATATAGGACAATAATAATACATAGATAGACTAGTATGTTATTTGACAAGATAACCACATTTCATTGGTTATAAGTATGGGGATACTAAAGTCAATATATAGGTACATGTGAGAGTACATGGTACTGGACAGACCCACAGTGAGATTCTTCATGTTTAATAAAGTCATAAGAAAGACTCACCGTGATAATGGTGTAACGATCCTTTGACTTGAAATTATTATATTTCTATACGAGGATTAATATACTTTGACTACATTAAAAGTTACTTTTGACCGGGTGATGATAAAAGTGGACATCGAGTATATCATGAGTCATATGAGAAATATGAATGATAGATAAAGGATTTAACCCTCCTATAATTAGGAGAGATATTATTGGCCTCTTGATTGAGTGAGACTATAAAAGCATGGCCATGCTCAAATAATGATTTGTCTTGATAGTCTACTCATGGACCAAGTAAACCCGGATTAAATGTTGAAGAGGATGACTAAATACATGCCTCGAGTTTAATCTATAATATTTATGGTTAAAGGGATTATATTACACGGAAAAACCATTAATCACGAAAGGTTTTATCTAATCACGATTTAATTATTGTTTAATTGGGTGATGTATTACTAGATACCGCTCATTATTTATAATTTTATTAGAGAATAAAATTATTGCCAATTAAATAATAGCCTATAGGGTCGCACAAATAGAGCACTTAATGGAATAGTTAATTTAAATTATGGATTTAAATTAATTGATGATTATTCGAATTTTATTATAATTAAGTAAGACTTAATTGAGATAATATAAATTCGAATTAAAAGGAATGTTTTTTTGCCCATAATAATTAAGTATGACTTAGTTATTAATTAAATAATAGAAATTCATTTTTATTATTTAATCCAATACCTACTACGGTTGGGCTTTGCTATTATGGGCCTTTTTAATCAGCCATTATAAATACATAATGATAGGTTAAAGAGACTTGCACGTTTTTGAGAAAACCCTAGCAGCAAAGAGAGGCAGAGGCAATTCGGATCGTCAAGAAGGAGGCTAGTACATCCATTCCGTAGTCAAGTTCGTGAGACGTTCTTGGAGGTGCTCGTGTGGATACCATAGAGGTGTTTCTCCGAGAGGTAGACACAAAGCGTGATAGCTAGGATCTCCGTTGAGTTTGTGAAAGTTAAGCTCTTAAAAGGTATGATTCGTTATCTCCATAATCTGCCCATAATTATACATGGATCCTGTTTTTGGGTTTCGAATTTTTTGTTTTATTTACGTTTATCCGCTTCGTTTTATGCCTCAGAACCCAACAATGGCATCAGAGCTACGTGTATAAGGGGCTGATTTGGTTACGTGTTTACTGTATTTTTACAAGTATGCATGTGTGATGAGTCAGCTGCCATGATAACAATTATGTTATATGAGTCTGCCATGATAACAGTTATGTTATATGAATGATATGATAAATCTGTTAATGATCTATATGATGATACTAGTATGTTTAAGATCTGCCATAACTCATATGTATGCGATCTCTTAAAATATGTATACTGATACATGTTTTTGGTAACTGGGATATGGATCCGCGTGCTTAGGGTTTCATTTTTAATTTGTGCTTATGACATATGCTTTACTTATTTCTTATTCTTGATTGGATCATGATAAGTGATAAATAGTATGTCATCTTTATATGATCTATCATGTTCTTTAATGGTTACTTGAGCATGGTGCATAGTTATGGCCTTAAGACCTTAGTTGTAATGGTTTATTCTTTTGGTTTGTAATAAATACGACTTGAATGTCATTTTCTATTTGTAGTTGTTTTATCTCGAATGTAACTTGAGTTCTTTTGTAAGGACAAGGGAACAAGGAGGCATCCTATGGAGGCCAAGGAGACAATGGAAGCAATAGAGAAGACATATGTAATAGTTATTTTTACACCATAGATTGACCTTGATCTTTTCATTAGCCTGAAAAGATCACATAGGATTGGGCCATAACTATTGCACATTTACTTTATGCACTTTTCATATGATGTATAAATAGTATGTGTAGAGTAGAAAATGCAATTTTTAATTAGATTAATGATGCATGTGTGTATAAGATACATCACCCATACCATGCCTTTAAACAAGATAAAATCTGTAACGACTCAAGATTTAAAATTAAAAAACGATCATGAGATTCTCGTGTTTATGAAACACGGAATAAAATACGAATTTTCTTTATTTCTGACATGGGGCAATTTTGTCAACAACGGGTTCATAGAACTTGTAAGGCTATGGGTTTTAAGCGAGACCGATGTGACTCCTGCACTACCTGGAAATCAAACCATTGACGAGTATTGATTTGAAGTATTTTATTCAAGGAAAAATTGGGAATCTCTTTATGATGGGATCATGATCGTTCTAAATTAAAATCCCTAAGTAAAAATATTAAGTTTTAATCAGATGCTTTCCAATGAATGAACACTCATTGAATCCTAGATCGATAAGGGGAAGGGCTGTCAGTGGCAGGGGACTCCTATCTATCGTGGTGAAATGCGACGAATATTAACTGTTATAGTCGGATGTTGTATCATTGCCTCTAACTTAACCGAGTCATCATAATAAGGTGAATATAAACGGTTATATTCAACTATTATGAACTTAGAAGCATAGAGTTTGGTTAAAATCTATTAGATAGATAAGATCAATTATTGTTCACCAAATTATCCAAGAATTATATATGATATAATTGACAACTGTTGTCTACCTAAATAATCATGTTTTAAGGATACCAGTGGTTGACTTTAGACATGACGGAATATGGATCTTGGCTCACTAGAAAGATTTGTGGGATATATTTTCCAAATTAATAGTTAGGGCTATTAATTTGATAAAAAATAGTGGGAGATATATTATGAATATATCATAATCATATGAACATAAAATTTTAACTCAGACAATCTAATGTTTATTTTGCACTTTTATTATTGTAGATACTGAGTAATGGCAAACAATACAAACACACTATCCGTACGTTCAGTCCTTGAGAAGGACAAGCTGACAGGAGGAAACAACTTCCTAGACTGGCAGAGGAATTTGAGGATTTTCCTCAGGCAGGAGCGCAAGCTTCATGTCATTGATATTCCTCCTCCAGGCCCCCTTCCTGAGGGTGCTACTGCTGATGAATGAGCAGCACGCACAAGGGATGAGAATGATGCAAATGATGTTGCATGTCTTATGTTGGCAACTATGAGTGCAGAGCTTCAAAGACAGCATGTGCATATGGATGCATATACTATCAATGAGCACTTGCAAAGCATGTTTGCAAGCCAAACTCATCAAGAAAGGTTCAACACGAGTAAGTCACTTTTTAATTGCAAACAAGGGGCAAGTGAACCAGTTGGCCCACATGTTCTAAGATGATTGGTTACATTGAGTACCTTGAAACTTTGGGTTTCTTGATTGGTCCGGAAACTGGTATTGACCTAATCATGAATTTTTTGAACAACAAATTCACTCAGTTTGTTGTGAACTACAATATGAATGAATTTGACAAAACACCTACTGAATTGTTGCATATGTTGAGAACATATGAGACCAACATGAAGATAGCTGAACCTGCTCCCATACTGATGGTGGGAAATAAAGGTAAGGCCAAAGGCAAGAGCAAATGGAAGGGTAAGAAGAAGATTGGATCTAATTCTACACCCAATCCAAAGTCAGGTCCCAAACAGGCTTTAAAGCCTAAAGGTGGTGTGGCCAAGGGTGAATGTCACTACTGTAAGAAAGATGGTCACTGGAAGAGAAACTGTCCAATTTACTTGGAGGATCTGAAGAAAAAGAAAGCAGTTCAGATTTCTGGATCAGGTATTTATGTTATAAAAGTCAATTTGTCTATATCTACATCTTGGGTAATTGATACTGGATGTGCTTCTCACATTTGTATAAATGTGCAAGGCCTGCAGAGAAGTAGAACTTTGGCTAAGGGAGAAGTGGACCTAAGAGTAGGCAATGGAGCAAAAGTTGCTGCTTTAGTTGTAGGGACTTATTATTTATCTATGCCCTATAGGCTTTTTTTAGAACTAGAAGACTATTTTTACGTGCCTGCGATTCGCAGAAACATTATTTCTGTTTCTTGTTTGGACAAGAAAGGTTTTTCGTTTACAATAAAGAACAACAGTTGCTCTTTTGCTTTGAATGATTTAACCTATGGTGTTGCGTGTTTATTTAATGGTTTATATGTTCTTGATTTAGGTAACCCTGTCTGTAATATAGAAAACAAACGAATTAAAATGAATGACTCAAATCAAACATACCTCTGGCATTATCGTCTAGGCCACATAAATGAGAAACGCATATCCAAATTACATAAGGATGGATACTTGGATAAGTTTGATTTTGAATCATACAAAGAATGTGAATCTTGTTTGCTTGGTAAGATGACTTAAGCCCCTTTCACTGGTAAGGGTCAAAGGGCCACTAAACGTCTGGAGCTAATACATAGTGATGTATGTGGCCCAATGCGTGTAATGGCTAGAGGAGGCTACTACTATTTCATAACATTTACTGATGATTTCAGTAGATATGGATATGTATATCTTATGACGAACAAATTCGATTCTTTTGAAAAATTTAAAGAATACAAGGTTGAAGTAGAGAAGCAAATTGGCGGAGATGCAAGTATTAAGATCTTACGATCCGATCGTGGGAATGAATACTTAAGCACCGAATTTAGAGAGTATTTGAAAGAGTGAGGTATTGTATCACAACTCACTCCTCCAGGAACACCTCAATGGAATAAAGTTTCAGAGAGGAGAAATCGCACCTTGTTAGACATGGTGCGATCGATGATGAGTCATGCAGATCTTGCAATTAGTTTCTAGGGTTACGCTCTAGAAACATCGGCTTTCACACTTAACCGTGTTCCTAATAAGAAGGTTCAAAAGACTCCATATGAGATATGGAAGGAGAAACGTCCAGGCATGAACTTTATAAAAGTTTGGGGATGTAAGGATTTTGTGAAATGTCAAGAATCTGACAAGCTTGGACCTAAATCCGAAGAGTGCATTTTTGTAGGATACCCTAATGAAACAAAGGCGCATTATTTTTATAGTCCTTTTAAGCAGAAAGTGTTTATTGTTCGAGATGCTATCTTCATGGAAAGAGATTTTGTTTCCAAAAGAAATAGTGGGAGAACTATAGATCTCGATGAAGATCGAGAACCGCAAAATAGCTTTGAACCTGAAGTGGAACAAGAGCAGAATAATGATAATGCTCAACAAACACAGGTTGTTCGTAGATCTGGTAGATTTCTCCATGAGCCAGAGAGATATGGATTTCTCATGACTCAGTGTGGTGATTTGATGCTCATAGATGAAGATGAGCCTCTCACATACCAAGATGCTATGAACAGTCCAGACTCTAAGAGAAGGTTTTAAGCCATGAAATCCGAAATAGATTCCATGTACGAAAACTAAGTATGGACTTTGGTTGATCCACCTGAAGGGGTAAAACCCATAGGGTGTAAATGGGTTTTTAAGAAGAAAAAGGGCATGGATGGAAATGTTCAGACCTATAAAGCTAGGCTGGTTGCAAAAGGTTTCAAACAAATTCATGGTATTGACTATGATGAAACTTTCTCACCAGTGGCTATGGTCAAGTCTATAAGGATTTTACTCGCCATTGCAGCATTTTATGATTATGAAATCTGGCAAATGGATGTCAAAATAGCCTTCCTTAATGGAAGCCTTGAAGAGGATGTGTACATGACCCAATAGTCACAGAGTATGGCTTTGTTCAAACTGAAGATGAACCGTGTATTTACAAGAAGGTTAGTGGGAGCTATGTGGCATTCATAGTAGTATATGTTGATGATATACTACTAATGGGGAATGACATACCTTCTCTAAAGGCTGTTAAGACTTGGTTAGGGAGCAATTTCTCTATGAAAGACTTAGGAGAGGCATCCTACATTCTAGGAATGAGGATCTATAGAGAAAGATCTAGAAGGATGATCGGTCTAAGTCAGAGCACATACATTGATAAGGTTTTGCATCATTTTGGAATGCAAAATGCAAAAAGGGGATATGTCCCCGTGTCTCAAGGGATAACAATCTCTAAGGACCAGTGTCTGAAATCATTGGATGAGAAGGAACACATGAATAAAGTTCCATATGCTTCAGCAATTGGATCTATCATGTATGCAATGGTATGTACTCACCCAGATGTCTCGTATGCCTTGAGCATGACGAGCAGATACTAGTCTAATCCGAGTGAAGGTCACTGGACGACAGTCAAGAATATTCTTAAGTACCTGAAAAGAACTAAAGATTCATTCTTGGTGTATGGAGGAGAAGAGAAACTCGTTGTAAAAGGTTACACCGATGCAAGTTTCCAAACAGGTAGAGATGATACTGTATCACAGTCTGGTTTTGTGTTTTGTCTAAACGGAGGTGCTGTAAGCTGGAAGAGTTCAAAGCAAGAAACAGTAGCTGATTCTACAACGGAGGCTGAGTACATTGCAGCTTGTGAAGCAGCTAAGGAGGCCGTTTGGATTCGAAAGTTCATTTCTGATTTGGGAGTGGTTCCATCGATCGTAGATCCCATTGATCTATACTGCGATAATAATGGAGCCATTGCACAGGCTAAAGAACCTAGATCACACTCCCGGGCTAAACATATACTCAGGAGATTTCACCTTATTCGAGAGATTAATGAAAGGGGTGATATACACATATGTAAAGTGCACACAAATGATAACATTACAGACCCACTGACCAAAGGCTTGTCGCAGCAGAAGCACGATGGTCATACTAGTTCCATGGGTATTAGATATATGGGTGATTGGCTCTAGTACAAGTGGGAGATTGTTAGTGTAGGTGCCCTAGAGGCAATACATTATTCTTTTAAATATTTATGTCAGTTGATCATTTAGTAAATGTATTTATTATGACCTTAATTACTACGATGTTTTGTTAGCATAATAAATGTCCTTAGAATCATGATACACATTGTATAATTTAAGTAAATGACTTGAACTTGAGATTATATAATATATCATATTCTTAAAGGTCCCTAGTCGAGTATTATTATATAGGACAATAATAATACATAGATAGACTAGTATGTTGTTTGACAAGATAACCACATTTCATTGGTTATAAGTATGGGGATACTAAAGTCAATACATAGGTACATGTGAGAGTACATGGTACTGGACAGACCCACAGTGAGATTCTTCATGTTTAATAAAGTTATAAGAAAGACTCACAGTGATAATGGTGTAACGATCCTTTGACTTGAAATCATTATATTTCTATACGAGGATTAATATACTTTGACTACATTAAAAGTTATTTTTGACCGGGTGATGATAAAAGTGGACATCGGGTATATCATGAGTCGTATGAGAAATATGAATGATAGATAAAGGATTTAACCCTCCTATAATTAGGAGAGATATTATGGGCCTCTTGATTGAGTGAGACTATAAAAGTATGGCCATGCTCAAATAATGATTTATCTTGATAGTCTACTCATGGATCAAGTAAACCCGGATTAAATGTTGAAGAGGATGACTAAATACATGCCTCGAGTTTAATCTATAATATGTATGGTTAAAGAGATTATATTACACGAAGAAACATTAATCACGAAAGGTTTTATCTAATCACGATTTAATTATTGTTTAATTGGGTAACAATGATGTATTACTAGATACCGCTCATTGTTTATAATTTTATTAGAGAATAAAATTATTGCCAATTAAATAATAGCCTATTGGGTCGAACAAATAGAGCACTTAATGGAATAGTTAATTTAAATTATGGATTTAAATTAATTGATGATTATTTGAATTTTATTATAATTAAGTAAGACTTAATTGAGATAATATAAATTCGAATTAAAAGGAATGTTTTTTTGCCCATAATAATTAAGTATGACTTAGTTATTAATTAAATAATAGAAATTCATTTTTATTATTTAATCCAATACCTACTAGGGTTGGGCTTTGCTGTTATGGGCTTTTTTAATCAGCCATTATAAATACATAATGATAGGTTAAAGAGGCTTGCACGTTTTTGAGAAAACCCTAGCAGCAAAGAGAGGCAGAGGCAATTCAGATCGTCAAGAAGGAGGCTAGTACATCCATTCCGTAGTCAAGTAATTGAGACGTTCTTGGAGGTACTCGTGTGGATACCATAGAGGTGTTTCTCCGAGAGGTAGACACAAAGCGTGATAGCTAGGATCTCCGTTGAGTTCGTGAAAGTTAAGCTCTTGAAATGTATGATTCGTTATCTCCATAATCTGCCCATAATTATACATGGATCCTGTTTTTGGGTTTCGAAATTTTTTGTATTATTTATGTTTATCCGCTGCGTTTTATGCCTCGGAACCCAACATATTCATCCTCCCCAGTTGTGAAAATCGGACTAGGGGACCTATTTTCTCCACCATCATCATACATACCTGACCTCCAGAACTCCAGCACTTGAGTCCTTGAGATAGCTTCAGGTTGAGTCAAAGCATAGCCTATCTCACTGTGAACAAGGAAATCCTGGATGAAATGAAGATCTGTTGGGGCTATATACTTGCTTAGAATAGCTAAGTAATTTTAGGAACAAACTTAGCTCCATTGAAAATCAAATCTTTTGGTGTCATTTCTGTTAAAAATCAAGTGAGAAAAAGAGTGTTTGTAAGGTGTTTGATAAAATGCCTGTATGAAAAAGAGCTTCAGAGAAAATAAGAGAGATAAGAGAATGAGAGAAGTAAGTAAAAGATTGTAAAATCTTTTAACTTTCTTATTTATACAACCCACATGAAATATGGCAGACAATTTACACCTGGCAATATGTGAACAGTCAATAGTTAAAGCAGGACTTAGTGGGCACAGGAAATAAGTAATAATTACTGTGCACATGCAGTTTTTCAAGACAAGCACGTTTACCATTAACCCAAATGATTATGGCTGTTTTTATCTCACCTAATTATATTCTGATTAAATATGACCGTTACAGTATTTGTCACAAATAAGTCAAGTAAATATATAATGCCACGTAAGAATCAGAGTTTCCATCAGGATTTAATATCAGAACTTGACTATTATCATATTTTAACAGTCATCAAAACATGGCTTCTGTACTCAAAAAGTGAATGTCTGTTTCTATGATTCTTCATACAAATACTGACTTGTTTCTTTAGAGTTTAATCATCAGAACTTCCATCAAAACTTGTCCTCATAATTTATGCATATGACACTTAACTGTTTATCTGAAACAATTTGATCACCACAGTAATTTTCATCATTCATATGGAGTAATAGTGTGTGCATTAGAAAAATATCAGATAAAGATTAAAGTCTGATAAACTTCAGTACATCTTAGAAATAAGGCATAACTAAGAAAAATGCTTAAAATCTGTCATTAATTTTGAAGTCTACTATAGGATAAATTTGTGCATGAGTCCATCTCAACTGTTTGTGCTTATTTTATGCATCTTTTAGAATTCTTTTTCACAGTGGCTCCTCAGTATAAATGAGTCACAACTGCTTATCAGAATTTATGCTATTATCAGAGTATTTATCCAGTATTCAGAGAATGTGAAAAGTCACCAAGAAAAATTTATTTGCTTTTCTAATGCATATAAATTAATACCAACAATGCACTTGGGTCTTCCCTTCCACATATTTACTCTAGATCTTAAAGGAGTACCTGACTTTAATTTTCTTTTCTTTTCTTCAGATAAGTGAGGCTTATCAGCATTTAGTTCATGCTTAAGATTTACTGACATAAGAATTTGACAGATAAGAAGCAAGAATCTAGTTTGTGACTTAGTAATAAGATACACAAAGTAAATTTGACTAAGCTCAAAATCAGAATTTGCTTGTGTTATTTGTGACTTAGTAATAAGTTACACAAAGTAAATTTGACTAAGCTCAAAATCAGAATTTGCTTGTGTTAAAGAATTTCCACATAAACAACTAATTCAAACATGGGATTTCAAGTATGTTAAAGGCTACTAGGTCAGCATCTAACACAGTTATCCTCATTGGATTGAATAGTTACAGAACATTCAAATCACTATCAGAGTATATAGATCCATATCAGATAACAATCAGCATTTAATATATTACAAATTTTAAGCACAGATTACATGAAGATAAGATAATCTGTAAACACTGATGATAAAGTCTGATGCATGAGAATAAAAACTAAGCAGATTTAGAGAAAGAACCTGAAACCATTCCAAGTTCATTTACTAGTCTTGTAAAAGTAGCTTCACATAGTGGTTTTGTGAAGATATCTTCTAGTTGTTAATCTGTTGGAATAAAATGCAATTCCACTGTACCTTCCATCACATGTTCCCTTATGAAATGGTACCTAATGTTGATGTGCTTTATCATTAAGTGTTGAACTGGATTACCCATAATCCAGTAACTGATTCTTCATCCAAAGAATCTGTGCACAACAGCTTTCTGCAGTAATATATTTTGCTTCTGCAGTTGATGTGGAAATTGATTTGTGTATCTTGCTAAACCAAGAAACCAATCCGCCTCCAAGAAATTGGCAGCTTCCACTAGTGCTTTTCCTGTCTATTTTGCATCCTACAAAATCTGCATCTGAGTAACCTATTAGCTTAAAATCTAATTCTCTAGGATACCACAATCCTAGATCAGCTGTACCCTTGAGGTACTTGAAAATTCTTTTCACAGCTATTAACTGAGGTTCTCTATGATCAACCTAAAATCTTGCACAAAGACAGGTAGCATACATGATATCAGGTCTACTAGCAGTTAAATAGAGTAATGAGCCAATCATACCTCTATAGTTAGTAATATCTACTGATGAACTAGTATCTTTATCTAACTTGGTTGCAGTGGCCATGGAAGTGGATGCAGTTGAACAACCTTGCATTCCAAATTTCTTGAGTAAATTTCTAGTGTACATGGATTGACAGATAAAAGTACCTTCTTCATTTTGCTTGACTTGAAGTCCCAGAAAATAGCTAAGTTCTCCCATCATACTCATTTAATATCTTGACTATATTAGCTTTGCAAATTTTTCACAGACCTTGGCATTTTTAGAACCAAATATGATATCATCAACATATATATGTACTAAAAGTGAAAGAGATATATCCTAAGTCCAATCATGTATGAGGATTTAGGAATAACTTTTATGTAATCTGTTTTGATTTCATTGATATTAATAAAATGCTTGTTTTGCTTTTATTGCGGGCTCTATCTATTTAAATGTTTAAATAAGATATACCACAGTTTAGAGTAAAGCTTTTTATGGATTGTGATGAGATCATAATAATGAGACCTAAAAGATGATAACTCTAAACTTAAATAGTTCATGGTCGTAGGATTACTAACTGGTAATTAATAATCCGCAAAGATCAGTACATACTATGCTTGCTTCATTATGAAGGATGTCTGTTCTCATAGACATTTGTGTGGTGACACTATAGCTAGTATGTAGGTGCTTATTATAGAATAAGTTCACTGAACATGACTCACACAGTTGAACAACTGATGGAGTTCACTCACGTGTCAGCAGTTGTTCACATAGTGATAGTTGTACAAGTATCCTTAGACTTGAGGTCATCATAGTCATCTTGTGTACACTGAACTATGCTTTGGTTTAGTTCTTAGTCTCAAGGGACAATTATAAGGGCTCTATTGGGTATAGGAATTTGTACACGAAGATAATGTATGATCAATAAAGGATCTACCCCTTCCAGTGTAGGAAGAGAATGTTCAATGCTGATCCACTTATGTTAGTTCAGGAATCTCTGGGCAGAGTAAATGAAATTAGAAAGGAGTTTCTAATTTTACATTAAATAGAACTAAACATAGTGAATGGGAAAACAAGTGATTAAATAAGATAGGCTTGACACAAGTTCCATGCCTTGTATTTAATCGTGACATTGCAGGGTAGAAGGAATTAATTATACGGTAACTACTCACTGTATAGGTTCTTGGTATTCTAAGCAGTGAATTCGTATTATTCGGATAGTCGCGATATGCTGAGAAGTATCCCTCACGATGTAGAATAAATATGATTAATTAATTAATCATATTTAATGAATTAGAGAATTTATATAAATAATGATAAAATAGTTTTATTATTATTTATTTCTACTACCGGCTTAATATTGAACCTACAGGGTCATACCATAAAAGAGAATGATTTAATGGTGGAGGAATTAATTAATAATGGCGGATAATTATTTATTTATGAAATAAATAATTATTTGGAAAATTTAATAATTGATTAAATGAGATTTGATTGATTATAAATTAATTAAGAAAAGGTTCTTAATATTATTAATTAAGAATTTAATTTTTGGAAATTAAATCAAGTGAGAGAATTATTTCTAAAGAGTTTAGAAAAAGGATTAATAATTAAAAGGTGTTTTAATTATTAGTGAGAATAATAAAGGGTTAATAATAATAATATTTTATGGGAAAATTTTTAGCTGAAAATTTTGCCTATAAATATACTATTATAAACCCTATTTTTGCCTCAACCAAAAAGATTTACAAAACCCTAATTCTCTCCATCTCCTCCTCCTTCATTACATCGTTTTCTTGGTGGATACCGGTGGAGTGCTTCACACTTGAGGAGCCGCTGCTAAGGATCTCCGTTCATCGTTCTTGGATCGTTATTAAAGACCTCCATCTTTCCATTAACGTAAAGCTTCTTAAGGTAAATATACTGAACTATGAATTAAATATTATTTTTTTCGCATGGATCCTGCGGAGGGTTTCGGGTTTTTTTTAAGATTAAATTTACGTTTTCGCTGCGTTTATGTGCTAAAAACCCTTCAATGGTATCAGAGCAACTTGCGAAAAGTTTTTATTTCGTTTATGTGTTTAACTGTTTTCGATATATGAGCATGTACGTGATTCGCCATGATTTGATGTTGATATAATATGCTTATATATGTATGGTTTTGAATATATGATATTCATGTGAGTTGTATAATCATAAGATGATTATGTAATATATATATATACTGATATATACATGATTTATGTTTTTTCTAATTATGAGAATCATATTAGATACGGATTCTGAATTGGCTGCTGCAGATTTGCTGAAATCTGGGTCTGGTGTCTGATAGGGATAAATAAATCCTGATTTTATTAATAATGGGCTGCTGGACCCAATAAGAAGATGTATGATATTCAGACCAGAAAGGTTAAGCCTGATGGACCAGATCAGGCCTGATGGAATAAAAAAGGCCCAAAAGCCCTGATTATTAATTAATTTCGTAATTAATTAATAAGGGAAAAATCAGCTGTTGAGAAGAGTCTTGATAAGGATATAAATCTTTATAGATAAGCCTCAAGGGGACCTAAAAGGATAAGGGATCAGTTTCCTACTATCTAGGACTCCAAAGTCCATTCTAACTATGAGACTTGCCCACCAAGTCTCCTATACCAAGTCCAATTCAAGGACCACCAACATCTATATAAGGGGTCTCACCCCCACCAATCAGAACTACATTTTTTGGCTTCATTCTCTAATTCGCAGAGATACGTAGGCATCTCGTAAAGGCAGATTGAGTCACGAAACACGAGAGCAGCCATTAAAGGCCTTGAGCTCCCGAATCTTTGTATTAAATACAACAAGTAATAACCTTAGCTTTTTATCCATAACATTTGGCGCCGTCTGTGGGAATTACGCAACAACAACCATGGCGAGAACACGGAGAACAACCAGCACTCTGGAGGAGGGAACACCATCAGGGACAACCCAGGTGATTTCATCAACCGTGGAGGTTCCTCCCCATTCAACTTATGCATCTACTCAGGGGGAAGCCCAGACAGGGGCAACTCATCCTCAGCCACAAGGGACAACTCCCCCGACTGTTCAAGGTACGAATCCTCAAGTTCAACAAATACATATACCTGTGAATTCTCGACCCGTCGGGTATGAATACTCAACTATTATTACTACTAACCCCCCTTATGGGATGCCCCTTCACCCTGAGGTTGGAGGAAGTGGATATGCTGGGCGAAGCGAAGCACGAGGGCGGTCGCCCCCCTATATACGAGGTTTGGATCCTATCCCTGAGGATCGGGAATTTTCTGGTCCATACACTGAGAGAGACTCCGAATCTTCGGATGATGAAGTGGCCCCGAGAAGGAGGCGTCCTGGAAAAGAGCCAATGGCCGATGGAAGGCAACGCCCCCAAAGCACCCCAGGGGTGAATCCCCAAGAAGTGCAGGAAAAGATCAGGGCTCATGAGGCTGAAATCCAAAGGCTGAGGCGTGATTTGGAGGCTTACCAAGCCACCAGACCCCACATACCTCCTAGGGGGAGAAATCCTCCTCCTATCATAGACCTGGATGGTCCGGTAAGAAGAAGGGCTGCTGTCCCAAGAACTGATCCAAGCAATCTCCTTCCCCTTGGGGATCCTGATGATCCAACTCCACCCTTCACAGAAGAGATAATGAATGCCCATATCTCAAGAAAATTTAAGATGCCCACTATCAAAGCCTATGATGGCACGGGAGACCCCGCTAATCATGTTAGGACATTCTCTAATGCACTGCTGCTGCAACCCGTGAATGATGCTATAAAATGTCGGGCCTTCCCTCAAACCCTATCGGGTATGGCTCAAAGATGGTACAGTCGCCTACCCCCAAATTCTATTGGATCATTCAGAGAATTAAGTCAGGCTTTTATTAAGCAATTCATCAGTGGAAGAGTCCATGAGAAAAGTTCAGCATCTCTTATGAGTCTTGTGCAGGGAGCTAAAGAATCCTTAAGAGATTACCTAAATCGTTTTACAAAGGAGGCTTTAAAAGTCCCAGACCTTGATGATAAGGTAGCCATGATAGCGCTGCAACAAGGAACTAGGGATGAGTTTTTCAAGATGTCTTTGGCCAAACGACCCCCTGAGAGCATGTTGCAGCTCCAAGAGAGGGCAGGGAAGTATATCAAGGTTGAAGAGAGTATGAGGAAGACCGTAGTAAGTAATGAGCCCACTGGAGGCAAGAAACGAAAAACTGATTTGGAGTACATCGCTAAGGATAAGTATCCTAGAACTGAACAAAACCCTGATTCAACCCCCAAGAAGGGAGGACCTGGGCAAAAGTTCACTGAATACGCTAAGCTGAATGCCCCCAGAAGTCAGATTTTGATGGAGATTGAGAAAGACAGAGATATTCGCTGGCCTAAGCCCTTGAAGGCTGATCCCGCCAAGCTAGATAAGGGCAAGTATTGCAGGTTTCACAAAGATGTTGGTCATGACACCGATGAGTGTAGGCAGTTGAAAGATGAAATTGAGTTTTTGATTCGAAAAGGAAGGCTGAACAAGTATACTGGAGATGGAGGAGACAGAAACAATAATGGAAGGAAGAACTTTGAAGATCGTAGGAGGGACCAAGATGATCAGGGGCGGAATCCCCAACCTAGAGGACCAGTTATAAACACCATTTATGGAGGGCCGAGACCTCGAGGGCCTGTGATAAACACGATCTTTGGAGGTCCAACTGCTGCTGGATTGTCCAAAAATTCCAGAAAGGCATATACTAGAGAGGTTATGCATATTGTTGGAGAAGCCCCGAAGAGGGCCAGGACAGAAGTAACATTGGCTTTTGATGATTCCGACCTAGAGGGTGTGAAGTTTCCCCATGACGACCCGCTGGTCATAACGCCGATAATAGGAAATAGCCCGGTTAAGAGGGTCCTTGTGGATAATGGTGCTTCTGTGGATATCTTGCTCCACGACACCTTTCTAAGGATGGGGTATAACGACTCCCAGTTGACACCAACCGACATGCCGATATATGGATTTGCTGGAGTAGAATGTCCTGTGGAAGGGATAATTAAATTGCCAACCACCATAGGTATGGAGCCAAGGCAAGCAACGCAGATGCTGGATTTTGTGGTGGTAAAGGCTAGTTCAACTTATAATGCTATCATGGGGAGAACAGGGATACATGCCTTCAAGGCAGTCCCCTCTTCCTACCATTCAGTCATGAAGTTTCCCACCCGAAACGGTATTGGAGAAGAGAGAGGAGATCAAAAAATGGCTAGAAGCTGTTATGTGGCCTCTTTGAGGGCAGATGGAGTCGGGGGGCAGGTTCTTCCTATTGAAGATATGGATGTTCGAGAAAATGATGAGAATAGAGGAAGGCCAGCAGAAGAATTGGTTTCGGTTCCTTTAGACCCCGAGAATTCTGAGAGGATGACTTTCATTGGAGCCACATTAGAGGAGCCTCTTAGAGGGAAGTTAGTGAAATTTTTACAAGAAAATAGTGATGTGTTTGCATGGTCAGCAGCTGATATGCCAGGTATAGACCCGGAGTTAATTACTCACAAGCTAAACGTGGATCCAAGCCGGAAGACAGTGAAACAAAAGAAAAGAAATTTTGCCCCGGAAAGACAAGAGGCTATAAAACAGGAAGTAGAAAAGCTCTTAGAGGCTGGTTTCATTGAGGAGATTCAATTTCCGGAGTGGTTAGCAAACCCTGTAATGGTGAAGAAGGCTAATGGAAAGTGGAGAATGTGTATAGACTTCACTGATCTGAATGATGCATGCCCCAAAGACTGTTTCCCGCTGCCTAGAATTGATACTTTGATTGATGCCACTGCTGGACATGAGATGCTGAGTTTCATGGATGGATTTAGCGGATATAATCAGATCAAAATGCATAAGGATGACATTCCAAAGGTATCATTTATCACTGACTTTGGTGTTTATTGTTATCTTGTTATGGCATTTGGTCTCAAGAATGCAGGAGCCACCTATCAGAGGTTGGTGAATAAAATTTTTAAGGATCTTATTGGTAAGACTATGGAAGTCTATGTTGATGACATGTTAGTCAAGAGTCTAGTAAAGACTGATCATATAGCCCATTTAAGGGAAGCTTTTGAGGTCCTGAGGTACCACAAGATGATGTTGAATCCGACGAAGTGTGCTTTCGGAGTAGGATCTGGAAAATTCTTGGGATTGATGGTCTCGAAGAGGGGAATTGAGGCAAACCCCGATAAAATAAAGGCAATCCTGGACATAGAACCCCCTAAAACTGTCAAGGATGTTCAGAAGCTCACAGGAAGGGTCGCTGCGTTAGGACGATTCATCTCCAAGTCAGGAGACAAGTGCTTGTCATTTTTCAAGTCACTAAAGAACATCAAAGACTTTGTATGGAGTGAGGAAAATCAGAAGGCATTTGAAGAGTTAAAGAAGTATATGGGCCAGGCCCCGTTGTTGGCCAAGCCAGTTCTGAATGAAGTTTTATTCTTGTACTTAGCTATTTCGGAGAGCGCCTTGAGCGCCGTGTTGGTTAAGGAGGAACTGAAAGTCCAGAAACCCGTATACTATGTCAGCAAAATTTTGCATGGTGCTGAGTTGAATTATTCAGCCATTGAGAAATTCGCTTTAGCCTTGGTTATGGCTTCAAGAAAGCTGCGTCCTTATTTTCAAGCTCACCAAATTGAAGTGCTAACAAATCAGCCACTGAGAAATATCATTCACAGTCCCAAGGCAAGTGGGAGACTGATTAAGTGGGCAATAGAGTTGGGAGAATTCGATCTCAAGTATAAGCCACGTACGGCCATAAAAGCCCAGGCACTAGCTGACTTCGTGGTGGAATGTACCATACCCAACAAAGAAGTCGGGGGGCAGGAAGATACCATACCTCAAGACAAGGGAGTCGACAATGGGGACAAGGAGAAAGAATATTGGGTTCTCTATTTTGATGGAGCATCAAAAACAAATTCCAGTGGAGCAGGATTGGTTCTGCAAAGCCCTGATGGGTTCTTAATTGAGTATGCTATGAAGCTAGACTTCCCAACCACAAATAATGAGGCAGAATATGAAGCCCTGATAGCTGGCCTTGGTCTAGCTGAGACACTTAGAGTCAAAAACTTAAAGGTCCGTGGAGACTCAAAGCTGATCATATCCCAGGTAAAGGGAGAATTTGAGGCAAGGGATGATACAATGGCTAAATATGTCCGCCTAGTAAGGGCTGTGATGACCCAGTTTAATGAATGCCATGTTGAGCACATTCCAAGGGAAGAAAATGTTAAGGCAGATGCGCTATCAAAGTTTGCTTCATCTGAGATAGAAGAAAGTTCAGGGAGTGTATACTTTCGTGTTTTGAGGACACGAAGCATAGATGTTAAGCTCGTGGCTCCCATAGGCCTGGGGACGTCATGGATCGATCCCATCAAGGCTCACATTCAAACCGGTTGGTTGCCAAGCGATGCAACTGAAGCACGAAAATTAACTGTTCGAGCACTAAGGTACTCATTGATAGACGGGATTCTGTATAAAAGATCTTTCGTGGTTCCTTACTTGAGGTGTCTCAGGCCCGATGAGGCACGCTTAGCTCTTGAGGAAGTGCATGAAGGTATTTGTGGGCAACACTTGGGGGGCAGGGCCTTAGCTCATAAGATAACCCGTTTAGGCTTTTATTGGCCAGAAATAATGGCTGATGCCAAAGAATATGTAAAGAAGTGTGATCGCTGTCAGAAGCATGCACCAGTTGTTAGACAACCCCCCGAGATGCTGACCTCTATCAACTCGCCTATTCCCTTTGCAATGTGGGGAATGGATATTCTAGGTCCTTTTCCTATGGCCACGGCACAAAGGAAGTTTCTGATTGTAGCCATTGATTATTTCACCAAGTGGATCGAAGCCAAACCTTTGGCCAAAATCACAACTAAGCAAGTTGCACAATTCCTGTGGGAAAATATTATGTGCCGATATGGAATTCCCCGTATCCTCGTCACTGACAATGGAACGCAATTCAATAATGAGGAATTCAAGAAGTACTGTGAAGAAAATGAAATTGAGTTACGGTTCACCTCTGTCGCTCACCCACAAGCTAATGGGCAAGCAGAAGTTGCAAATCGAATAATTCTGGACGGATTAAAGAAGAGGATCGAGAAGTCAAGAAATAATTGGGTGGATGAGATACTTCCCATATTATGGGCCTATAGGACTACCTGTAGAGTCACGACAGGTGCGACCCCTTTCATGTTGGCATATGGGGCAGAAGCAGTAGTTCCCGTGGAGATATCACATTCTTCTCCAAGGATTCAGGCTTTTGATGAGAAAGAAAATGAGGAAGGGCAGAAGCTAGCCCTGGATTTAATCGATGAAGTGCGAGATAAAGCACATGCAAAGATAGTAGAATATCAGAAAAAAGCTTCATTCTACTACAACCTAAGGGTTAAAGAAAGGTTTTTTAAACAAGGCGATCTAGTCTTGAGGAAGATAGAAGCATCTGGTGTAGGACAAAAAGGGAAGCTTGCCCCAAATTGGGAAGGGCCGTACAGAGTCAAGAGTGTTCAAGGTAGAGGAACCTACAAGCTCGAGACTGTGGATGGTTTTGAAGTCCCGAGGACCTGGCACGCACAAAACCTGAAGGTTTACTACGTGTAAGATAGGCGAAGTACGATTCTCACTTGTCATTATGGCAAGTAGGTTTAAAAGCACCTGGAAGCTTTGCTTGCGTAGGATTTTATATTCCAGTAGAATTTACATTGTCAAGTTATTATTGATTAGGGTCGAACCCATGCTATGTAAGGTTTTGAAAAACCAGACTTCATGTTAAAGAGTTTTAAGTTATTTCTATCTAAAGGATGTTTAAACGCACATTAAGACTATAATGATAAGAGGCCGAAGGAGCAACATACAAAATTTAACCCCGAAGGGTAACAACTTCTGATAAAAATAAAGTTCATAAAGAAGATATACAAAAAAATTAGGCCTTGGAAGGTTGAGATTCTTCAGAACCACTATCCGACGACTCCTCGGAAGTTTCAGTCGTCTCTTCAGAAGTCTCAGTCGAACCCTCCGAAGTCCCTGTGGAAGTTCCCTCTGCAGGAGATGATGGCTGTTGAGGCACTACTTTTGAAGGTTCTTCCACCCTTGCCTTCTTAGTAGCAGGCTCGAGTTCCTCCTCAGAAGAATCTTCCTCTTCTCCATCCCTGATCATGCCAGCAAGCTTCTCAGTAACGCCTCCAAGCTCTGGAACCCGCACAGGGCAGGGAAAGGGCGACTGCTCAAGGATCTCGGGAAACTCATCCTGGATAGCCTCCACAGCAGCGTCCCAACCCTCCTTGTAGCTGACTGGGTGAAGAAGGGCGTCATGCTCCACCATCAGGTCTTTGAATTCTTGGGTATCCATCCAGCCGTCAAAGGCTTTGTCCTTCTGCGCCTTCAAGATTACGTTTTCAGCCCGGGCCGTCTCCAGGTCAGAAGTGGAAGAAGCCAATTGAGCTTCAAGGGCCTCAATTTTTTGGTTGGCCTCCTCCAACTTCTTGTTGGCATCTTCCAGGCCAACCTTCCAAGCCTTAGCTTGGTAAATTGCCCCTTGAAAATGGGCGTTAGCCTGCAAGAGAAATAGCAAAACTTTAGAAAAGAAGCATGAAAAGAAAAGTGTAAAAGGCATAAGTAAAGTGCGTACTGTCGCCAGGGCTTGGGCTCCAAAAAGCTCGTTCCCCTCTAAGTCCTGTTGGAGGACAAAGTCTTGATAGTCCACCGGAGAGATGGAATGTTTGGACCATTCCTTGGACAGGGCTGTGCTGCCCAATATTGAGTCCTTGCCCCGGATCCCCCAGGCAGGTTGAAAATAGGCCCCTGGCCTCTGCTTGGTGCGCAAAACCTGGCTGGGACCTTCCTCATTTGGCTCCATAGCCTGAAGGAGGAACTCAGGGAAGCGATCACCAAGCCTAGGATCTTTGAAAATCTTCCCAGCCCTCTTCATCCTGGTCGTTTCCAGGTCCTTTGGATTCGTAGCCTCCTCAATCTTCTAAGCCACTGCGACAAGCAAAGTCAGTTGAAAACTAATGGAATAAAAATGCAGGAAATAAAGTAGATGAAGGTAGGAACTTACTTTTCTTATGAACGGGCGAGAGGCCGCGTTCTACCAGGACAGTCTCCCGGATAAGATCCCAAGAATGGGAGGTGCCGTTGTCTTGCGTCAGGAGGTTGAAACCTCTAGCCTCCTCCTCAGACAAAGCTATGTCATTTGGGCTCCCATCCACGGCAATCCCAAAAGAAGATCGAAATAGGGAACCCCAATCTCCACCCTCCCAAATTATAAACAAAAAATCCTTCTTCCACCCCAAATTGTTGTCAGGGATGGATTTCCCATTCACAATATGGGGGATAGTGGGGCGTTGGTTGATAGAAACCCAACCCGGACTTTTATCGGGGCTGTTCTTGAACTGGAAAATCTTCCTGAAAACAGCAACAGATGTGGGGATGCTGTGCTTGGCGCATTGCGACAGATAGCATAGGATCAACCTCCAGGAATTGGGGGGAAGCTGGCAAGGGCTGATGCCTACATCAGCCAAAAGTAAAGGAATGAATGGATGAAAAGGGAGTCTAATACCTGCCCTTAGAGTATCCCTATAGACGCATAGCGCGTCCTTCTTCCACTGACAGGCCCTGTCGGCCGGACCTGCAAGAACCAGCTTAAAAGGTTCTTTGATTCTGAAGCAGCCGCTCAACTTTTCCAGCTCCTTGGGATCCCGTAAGGCGCTGATATGATCGTGTGCGTCCAGATGCGCATCAGACGGATACTCGTCCCCTCGAGTGTTGATCATGTCGATTAAGGAAGTATACCTCGGTCGAATAGGAAAATCATTGGACTTTCTAGCCACGTTCATCTTGGCCAAACGAGTCATTCTTTTGTCAGCCATCTGAAAAAAGGTATGAGGCACGTAAATAGGCTGTCTTAAAATGGCACACAATGGAAAAATGAACACAAAAAACAAAGGGAGAAATCTTACCTGAAAAAGCACTCCTGAGAAAGGCTTTGAGCTCCGACTTGCTGTTATTGCTCTGAGAATCTTAGCAGGAGAATGAAGAAGAAAACAAAGAAATGAGGAAGTGAGGAGTAGTGACCTTTCCTCATTCCTTTATATAGGAGGAAAAAGAAGTTGAAGGGACAAAAAGCCCATTAAGAACAAAGGCCCATGAGAAAAAGCCCAGGAAAAAGCATCTTCCAGAATATTCCTAGGAATTCTAGGGCATTCTAAACAGGGTGTGATAAAGCCCAGTAAAGAGGCCCAGTAATATTTGATAAAGCCCAATAAAGAGGCCCAGTAATATTTGATAAAGCCCAATAAAGAGGCCCAGTAATATTTGATAAAGCCCAATAGAGAAATCCAGGCCCAAATCCAATTAGGATTTGGAAAATTCAGTTTTAGCCTTAAAAAATGTAAGGCCCAAATAAAAAGATGTAAGACCAGAATTCAGGTCGAAATCCAGGTCGTGAATCCTGCTCAAAAACTTTCGAGCAGACACCCGAAAATAACGGAGAAAAAAGACCAGGATTCAGGTCGAAATCCAGGTCGTGAATCCTGCTCAAAAACTTTCGAGCAGACACCCGAAAATAACGGAGAAAAAAGACCAGGATTCAGGTCGAAATCCAGGTCGTGAATCCTGCTCAAAAACTTTCGAGCAGACACCCGAAAATAACGGAGAAAAAAGACCAGGATTCAGGTCGAAATCCAGGTCGTGATCCCTGCTCGAAATTTTTCGACTAGACTCACGAAAAAAGCGGAAAAAATAGAACTGAATTGAGGTCGAAACTTCGACTAGGAATGAGGTCGAATTAGACAAGCATTTTACAGAACTAAGGATTAAAAATCCAGGTCGAATTTCGACTAGGATCCTGGTCGAAATCCAGGTCGTGGATCCTAGTCGAAATTCTTCGACCAGGAATCAAGAAAACCAAAGAATTTTCGACCAGGATCCAGGTCGAAATTTCGACTAGGATCCTGGTCGAAATCCTAGTCGAAGGGCTCAAAATCAGAAGCTAAAAGTGGGGAATTGACGACCTAGATCCAGGTCGAAATTTCGACTAGGATCCTGGTCGAAATCCAGGTCGTGGATCCTAGTCGAAATCCTTCGACCAGGATGACAAGGCTGACCCCTATTTTCGACTAGGATCCAGGTCGAAATTTCGACTAGGATCCTGGTCGAAAAAAGGGCTGGAAATTTGAAAATTCCAGAAAATAAGGAAAAATCCCAGAAAAATTAGGGAAAATTCCAGAAAATAAGGAAAAATCCCAGAAAAATTAGGGAAAATTCCAGAAAATAAGGAAAAATCCCAGAAAAATTAGGGAAAATTCCAGAAAATAAGGAAAAATCCCAGAAAAATTAGGGAAAATTCCAGAAAATAAGGAAAAATCCCAGAAAAATTAGGGAAAATTCCAGAAAATGAGGAAAAATCCCAGAAAAATTAGGGAAAATTCCAGAAAATAAGGAAAAATCCCAGAAAAATTAGGGAAAATTCCAGAAAATAAGGAAAAATCCCAGAAAAATTAGGGAAAATTCCAGAAAATAAGGAAAAATCCCAGAAAAATTAGGGAAAATTCCAGAAAATGAGGAAAAATCCCAGAAAAATTAGGGAAAATTCCAGAAAATGAGGAAAAATCCCAGAAAAATTAGGGAAAATTCCAGAAAATGAGGAAAAATCCCAGAAAAATTAGGGAAAAATCCAGAAATTAGGGAAAAAATCCCGGAAATAAGGGAAAAATTCCTGGAAATCAAAATAATTCCTGAATAAAAGGAAAAACTCGTTGTAAACGTGTAGGTCGCTCCACACTTTACGCAAGAACGAAACCCTGTAAGGGAATGAATAGACTTAACTTCTGTGAAACCTAATCAATGTTTCCCAAAAGTTGGGGGGCAAATGATAGGGATAAATAAATCCTGATTTTATTAATAATGGGCTGCTGGACCCAATAAGAAGATGTATGATATTCAGACCAGAAAGGTTAAGCCTGATGGACCAGATCAGGCCTGATGGAATAAAAAAGGCCCAAAAGCCCTGATTATTAATTAATTTCGTAATTAATTAATAAGGGAAAAATCAGCTGTTGAGAAGAGTCTTGATAAGGATATAAATCTTTATAGATAAGCCTCAAGGGGACCTAAAAGGATAAGGGATCAGTTTCCTACTATCTAGGACTCCAAAGTCCATTCTAACTATGAGACTTGCCCACCAAGTCTCCTATACCAAGTCCAATTCAAGGACCACCAACATCTATATAAGGGGTCTCACCCCCACCAATCAGAACTACGTTTTTTGGCTTGATTCTCTAATTCGCAGAGATACGTAGGCATCTCGTAAAGGCAGATTGAGTCACGAAACACGAGAGCAGCCATTAAAGGCCTTGAGCTCCCGAATCTTTGTATTAAATACAACAAGTAATAACCTTAGCTTTTTATCCATAACAGTGTCCGATTTATGCAAACGAATACCCTATTCCATTGGTAAACCAGCGTCTGAACAAAACTGATAGCTAAAGCTTTCAGCGACTCGTCTGTAAGGCGTTTGACGTCGTTTACTGCCCGTAAACAATGATTCTTATTTTTCTGATTTTATTCTGATTTTTTTGATTTTTGTCATATTTTCTTTATATGATTAGATCATGGATAATATGATATGTTAAGATCAGATTATGTGTTTTAACATGCTTTTATGTGTTGTATGAGCATGGTGGATGGTTATGAACTTTCGACCTTAGTGTAATGGTTTTGGTTTGGGTTTTAAATACGACTTGCATGTCGTCAATCTTTGTAATCATAAATCTCGAATGTAACTCGAGTTATTCTTGTAAGTTCATTAGATTAGTTTTACTTTCAATCATGTAATGTAATTGAAGACTCAAGAAGGCTATCCAATGGAGGTGATACAAAGAAGAAGACGAGGTATACAAGAAGTCTAAATAAAGAAAAAGACTTATGTAATAAGTAGTTGTATTTATTTCCATCACCATATTATATTGACCTTGATCTTTATCATGAGCTTGATAAAGATCACATAGGATGGGTCCATAACCAAACACATTTACTTTATTGCACTTTACATTTACTTGTTTATTTAATTTTATATATGAGATATATGCCTATGTTTACCATGCGATGATAGATTTAGGTGAACTTAAATCAATATAAGGCGTGCTCTAGAAAATCTAGAATAGGAATCGTTTCTTGTCTTAACAATAAATATTATGAATACGATCATGAGATTCTTGTGTTTATGAAACACGTAATTGAATATGAATTTTCAATATTGAGAGAAAGGATGATTCTGTCAACAACAGATTTCTATCTGTAAGAAAGGGTTATTAAGTGAAGCCTCTTGACAATGCTCCACCCGATCTGGGAATCATCTGATTATCGATTATTGATTTGAAATATTTAATTTAAAAGGAAGAATCTCTTTATAATATGATTATGATTGTAACATAATATAATTCCTCTAAAATTAAATAATATCAAGTAGTAATTTGCCAATGACACAACGGGCTTGTATAGGTCATAGCCTTCCAACATGGTAGAAAGTGGTTCTTATTTTTAAATCATTGTCGTTTCGTGCTATAGTCGAGGGCTTTGATTTCGAAATAAGAAATACTTGTCTATTACATAGAGATGTGTACATTGAATTAGAATCTAAAGGTCGGTACGTGCTACAGCCGTTGGCCATTGGAGGCTGATTCAATTGTACGAAATATTGGGTTAGACTTGACTTAGAATATTGAGTTTGTCAAGCCACAGCCGTGACTCAATTATTCAAGAGGCTAAACTTATATTAGGGAATAACATAAGATGTAATTGACAAGAGTTGTCTGCCTATTGAACATCACATGACGTTTCGTGCCACAGCCGAGGTTGTGTGATGGAATGTAGTATCCCTATTCCCACTAGCATTATGAATGCTTAATTTTCACTTAGGGGGTTGAAAAAATTAGATAAACTAGTGGGAGACACTTATGAATAAAGACCTGATTCATATAGTGTTTTGAAATGAAATTGAATATTTGCAAAGTATTGTTATGTGTTTATCATTTACAGATTTACTATATTCGTCATGTCTTCTGCACTATCACTCCGGAGCATACTAGATGCTCACAAGTTGACTGGTCCTAATTTAGCTGTTTGTTTTCACTATAACAAGTTGGGGCACTGGAAGAGGAACTGCAAGGTTTACCTTGCAGAATTGAAGAAGAAGAAGGGTAGTAAGACTACCGCTTCTGATTCAGGCATGTTCATGATCGAAGTTAATATGTCACTAGGTCAAATTTCTACTTGGGTATTAGATACCGCCTGTGGTTCTCATATTTGCAATTCGTTGCAAAGACTAAAGGGAAGTAGGACTCTTGAAAAAGATGAGGTGATTCTACGTATGGGCAATGGAGCAAGGGTTGCGGCCATATCTGTAGGATCATTTAGTTTACATATGCCTACGGGCAAGACTATTATTTTGAATAATTGTTATTACGTTCCCTCTATTGTGAGGAATAATGTTACTATTCCTATTTGGATGTGGATGGTTTTATCCTTAGAGATAATGTTCTTTTTGGACGTGTTATTTTAAATAATGGTCTGTATGTATGTGACGTAGAGCATGATTTACTTCAGATTGAACAAACTAATAAAAGAAAATGAGATGATGAAAATCTGACCTATTTATGGCACTATAGGCTAGGTCATATTAGTGAAAATAGACTGCGGACATTGCATAAGGAAGGGTTACTTGACCCCTTTGATTTTGAATCGTATCCTATATGCGAGTCTTGTCTATTGGGTAAAATGACCAAATCTCCATTTAGTGGACATGGAGAGAGGGCTGCAGATTTGCTAGGATTGGTACACACAGATGTATGTGGACCAATGTCTACGCAAGCCATGGGTGGATTTTCATACTTCATTACTTTCATAGATGATAGATCTAGATTCAGATATGTGTATTTGATGAAACATAAGTCTGAAGCCTTTGAAAAGTTCAAAGAATATAAACATGAAGTGGAGAAACAAACCAAACACAGTATTATAACTCTTCGATCAGATCGAGGTGGTGAATACTTGAATGGAGAGTTTCTAGATTATCTCAAAGTAAATGGTATAGTCTCCCAGTGGACTCCTCCATATACTCTACAGTTAAATGGGGTATCTGAAAGGAGAAATTGAACTTTATTAGACATGGTTCGGTCCATGATGAGCTATACGAATCTTCTAGTATTCCTATGGGGTTATGCATTGGAAACCTCAACATATTTACTGAATAAGGTGCCTTCCAAATCTGTTCCTCAAACACCATATGAGATATGGAAAGAAAGGAAACCGAGTCTTAAACACATTAAGATTTGGGGATGTCCAGCTTATGTCAAGAAAGTTGACCCAGATAAGATGGAATCTCGATCCGTAAAATGTAATTTTGTGGGATATCCTAAAGAGACTTTGGGGTATTACTTTTACACCGATCATCGGGTGTTTGTCTCCAGACATGCTACCTTCTTGGAAAAGGAGTTTATCCTTGAAGGAAATAGTGGGAGAAAAATTGAACTTGATGAAGTTCAAGAAGCACAAACTACTACGGATCAAGTGGAAACACCTGTTCAGACTGAACAACCTTCTGTGAAATAGCCCATTCGTAGGACAGGGAGAGTGTATCGCCAACCTGAGAGGTATTATGGCCTTGTCATTGAGAATGACAATGAGTTGTCAATCATTGATGATGTCAACCCTGTGACCTATAATGAGGCTATGAGTAGTGTTGACTCAGAGAAATGGCATAGTGCCATGAAATCCGAAATGGAATCTATGTATACCAACCAAGTATGGACTATGGTTGAGGCGCCTGAAGGTGTTAAGCCTATTGGGTCCAAGTGGGTATACAAAAGAAAGATTTGAGCAGATGGCTAGGTGGAGACCTATAAGGCCAGGCTCGAGGTGTTAAGCCTATTGGATGTACGGTAACTACTTACTGAATAGGTTCTTGGTATTCTAAGCAGTTAATTCGTATTATCCGGATAGTCGCGATATGCTGAGAAGTATCCCTCACGATGTAGAATAAATATGATTAATTAATTAATCATATTTAATGAATTAGAGAATTTATATAAATAATGATAAAATAGTTTTATTATTATTTATTTCTACTACCGGCTTAATATTGAACCTACAGGGTCACACCATAAAAGAGAATGATTTAATGGTGGAGGAATTAATTAATAATGGCTGATAAATATTTATTTTTGAAATAAATAATTAATTGGCAAATTTATTAATTGATTAAATGAGATTTAATTGATTATAAATTAATTAAGAAAAGGTTCTTAATAATATTAATTAAGAATTTAATTTTTGGAAATTAAATCAAGTGAGAGAATTATTTCTAAAGAGTTTAGAAAAAGGATTAATAATTAAAAGGTGTTTTAATTATTAGTGAGAATAATAAAGGGTTAATAATAATAATATTTTATGGAAAATTTTCAGCTGAACATTTTGCTTATAAATATACTATTATAGACCCTATTTTTGCCTCAACAAAAAAGATTTACAAAACCCTAATTCTCTCCATCTCCTCCTCCTTCATTACATCGTTTTCTTGGTGGATACCGGTGGAGTGCTTTCACACTTGAGGAGCAGCTGCTAAGGATCTCCGTTCATCATTTTTGGATCGCCATTAAAGACCTCCATCTTTCCATTAACGTAAAACTTCTTAAGTTAAACATACTGAACTACGAATTAAATATTATTTTTCGCATGGATCCTGCGGAGGGTTTCGGTTTTTTTAAGATTTAAATTTATGTTTTACTGCGTTTATGTGCTAAAAACCCTTCAATGGCATCAGAGCTACTTGCGAAAAGTTTTTAATTCTTTTATGTGTTTAACTATTTTCCATATATGAGCATGTACGTGATTCGCTATGATTTGATGTTGATATAATATGCTTATATATGTATGGTTTTGAATATATGATATTCATGTGAGTTGTATAATCATAAGATGATTATGTAATCTGTATATATACTGATATATACATGATTTATGTTTGTTCTAATTATGAGAATCATATTAGATACGGATTCTGAATTGGCTGCTGCAGATTTGCTGAAATCTGGGTCTGGTGTCCGATTTATGCAAATGAATACCCTATTCCATAGGTAAACGAGTGTCTAACAAAACTGATAGCTAAAGCTATCAACGACTCTTCTGTAAGGCGTTTGACGTCGTTTACTGCCCGTAAACAATGATTCTTTTTTTCTGATTTTTTTGATTTTTATCATATTTTGTTTTTATGATTAGATCATGGATAATATGATATGTTAAGATCAGATTATGTGTTTTAACATGATTTTATGTGTTGTATGAGCGTGGTGGATGGTTATGTCCTTTCGACCTTAGTGTAATGGTTTTGGTTTTGGTTTTAAATACGACTTGCATGTCGTCAATCTTTGTAATCATAAATCTCAAATGTAACTCGAGTTATTCTTGTAAGTTCATTAGATTAGTTTTACTTTCAATCATGTAATGTAATTGAAGACTCAAGAAGGCTATCCAATGTAGGTGATACAAAGAAGAAGACGAGGTATACAAGAAGTCTAAACAAAAAAGAAGACTTGTGTAATAAATAGTTGTATTTATTTCCATCACCATATTAGATTGACCTTGATCTTTATCATGAGCTTGATAAAGATCACATAGGATGGGGCCATAACCAAACACATTTACTTTATTGTACTTTACATTTACTTGTTTATTTAATTTTATATATGAGATATATGCCTATGTTTACCATGCGATGGTAGATTTAGGTGAACTTAAATCAATATAAGGCATGCTCTAGAAAATCTAGAATATGAATCGTTTTTTGCCTTAACAATAAATATTATGAATACGATCATGAGATTCTTGTGTTTATGAAACACGTAATTGAATATGAATTTTCAATATTGAGAGAAAGGATGATTCTGTCAACAACATATTTCTATATGTAAGAAAGGGTTATTAAGTGACGCCTCTTGACAATGTTCTACCCGATCTGGGAATCATCTGATTATCGATTATTGATTTGAAATATTTAATTTAAAAGGAAGAATCTCTTTATAATATGATTATGATTGTAACGTAATATAATCCCTCTAAAATTAAATAATATCAAGTAGTAATTGGCCAATGACACAACGGGCTTGTGTCAGTCATAGCCTTCCAACATAGTGGAAAGTGCTTCTTATTTTTAAATCATTGTCGTTTTGTGCTACAGCCGAGGGCTTTGATTTCGAAATAAGAAATACTTGTCTATTATATAGAGATGTGTACATTGAATTAGAATCTAAAGGTCGGTACGAGCTACAGCCGTGGGCCATTGGAGACTGATTCAATTGTACGAAATATTAGGTTAGACTTGACTTAGAATATTCAGTTTATCGTGCCACAGCCGTGACTCAATTATTCAAGAGGCTAAACTTATATTAGGGAATAACATAAGATGTAATTGACAATAGTTGTCTGCCTATTTGAACATCACATGATGTTTTATGCCATAGCCGAGGTTGTGTGATGGAATGTAGGATCCCTTTTCCCACTAGCATTATGAATGCTTAATTTTCACTTAGGGGGTTGAAAAAAATTAGATAAACTAGTGGGAGACACTTATGAATAAAGACCCGATTCATATAGTGTTTTGAAATGAAATTGAATATTTTCTAAGTGTTGTTATGTGTTTATCATTTATAGATTTACTATATTCGTCATGTCTTCTACACTATCCCTCCGGAGCATACTAGATGCTCACAAGTTCACTGGTCCTAATTTAACTGTTTGTTTTCACTGTAACAAGTTGGGGCACTGGAAGAGGAACTGCAAGGTTTACCTTGCAGAATTGAAGAAGAAGGGTAGTGAGACTACCGCTTCTGATTCAGGCATGTTCATGATCGAAGTTAATATGTCACTAGGTCAAATTTCTACTTGGGTATTAGATACCGCCTGTGGTACTCATATTTGCAATTCGTTGCAAGAACTAAAGGGAAGTAGGACTCTTAAAAAAGATGAGGTGGTTCTACGTATGGGCAATAGAGCAAGGGTTGCGACCATATCTGTAGGATCATTTAATTTACATATGCCTACGGGCAAGACTATTATTTTGAATAATTGTTATTACGTTCCCTCTATTGTGAGGAATATTATTTCTATTCCTATGTTGGATGTGGATGGTTTTTCATTTATTATTAAGAATAATGAATGTTCTATCCTTAGAGATAATGTTCTTTTTGGACGTGGCATTTTAAATAATGGTATGTATGTATGTGACGCAGAGTATGATTTACTTCAGATTGAGCAAACTAATAAAAGAAAATGAGATGATGAAAATCTGACCTATTTATGGCACTGTAGGCTAGGTCATATTAGTGAAAATAGACTGCGGACATTGTATAAGGAAGGGTTACTTGACCCCTTTGATTTTGAATCATATCCTACATGCGAGTCTTGTCTATTGGGTAAAATGACCAATTCTCCATTTAATGGATATGGAGAGAGGGCTGCAGATTTGCTAGGATTGGTACACACAGATGTATGTGGACCAATGTCTACGCAAGCCATGGGTGGATTTTCGTACTTCATTACTTTCATAGATGATAGATCTAGATTTGGATATGTGTATTTGATGAAACACAAGTCTGAAGCCTTTGAAAAGTTCAAAGAATATAAACATGAAGTGGGGAAACAAACCAAACACAGTATTATAACTCTTCGATCAGATCGAGGTGGTGAATACTTGAATGGAGAGTTTCTAGATTATCTCAAAGTAAATGGTATAGTCTCCCAGTAGACTCCTCCATATACTCCACAGTTAAATGGGGTATCTGAAAGGAGAAATCAAACTTTGTTAGACATGGTTCGGTCCATGATAAGCTATGCGAATCTTCCAGTATTCCTATGGGGTTATGCATTGGAAACCTCAGCATATTTACTGAATAAGGTGCCTTCCAGATCTGTTCCTCAAACACCATATGAGATATGGAAAGAAAGGAAACCGAGTCTTAAACACGTTAAGATTTGGGGATGTCCAGCTTATATCAAGAAAGTTGACCCAGATAAGCTAGAATCTCGATCCGTAAAATGTAATTTTGTGGGATATCCTAAAGAGACTTTGGGGTATTACTTTTACACCGATCATCAGGTGTTTATCTCCAGACATGCTACCTTCTTGGAAAAGGAGTTTATCCTTGAAGGAAACAGTGGGAGCAAAATTGAACTTGATGAAGTTCAAGAAGCACAAACTACTACAGATCAAGTGGAAACACATGTTCAGACTGAACAACCTTCTGTGGAACAGCCCATTCGTAGGACAGGGAGATTGTCTCACCAACCTGAGAGGTATTATGGCCTTATCATTGAGAATGACAATGAGTTGTCAATCATTGATGATGTCAACCCTGTGACCTATAATGAGGCTATGAGTAGTGTTGACTCAGAGAAATGGCATAGTGCCATGAAATCCGAAATGGAATCTATGTATACCAACCAAGTATGGACTCTGGTTGAGGCGCCTGAAGGTGTTAAGCCTATTGGGTGCAAGTGGGTATACAAAAGAAAGATTGGAGAAGATGGCCAGGTGGAGACCATTAAGGCCAGGCTCGTGGCAAAAGGATTCAAACAAAGGCAAGGGATTGACTTTGATGAAACTTTTTCACCTGTAGCCCTGTTAAAATCAATTCAGATTTTGCTTGCGATTGCTGCTTACTACGACTATGAGATCTGGAAAATGGACGTGAAAACGGCCTTCCTCAATGGGGAACTTGAGGAGGAAGTGTATATGACACAGCCAGAGGGTATTCTTTCCAAGGGAAATGAACACCTAGTGTGTAAGCTGCTGCGAACCATATATGGTTTAAGGCAAGCTTCTCGTAGATGGAACATCCGTTTTGATGAGACAATCAAAGAGTTTGGTTTTATCAAAAACATAGATGAACCATGTGTCTACAAGAAGGTTAGTGGGAGCGCGGTAACATTTCTTGTATTGTATGTGGATGACATACTTCTTATAGGAAATGATATACCGAAGCTACAATCTGTCTAAGTATGGCTATCAAAGAACTTCACCATGAAGGACTTGGGAGAAGCATCCTACATTCTCGGTATGAAGATCTATAGAGATAGATCTAGAAGAATGATAGGTCTTACCCAGGGAACATATATCCAGAAAGTGCTTAAAGGTTTAGCATGGAAAACTCCAAAAGAGGTCTCATACCGATGAGCCATGGAGTGTCCCTTTCCAAAAAAATGTCTCCTAAGACACCTGAGGAAAGAGAGCGTATGAGTAAGATTCCTTATGCTTCAGCAATAGGATCTATCATGTACGCGATGTTGTGTACAAGGCCTGATGTTGCTTATTCAATTAGTGTGACGAGCAAATATCAGTCCAATCCAGGTGAAAACCACTGGAAAACAGTGAAAAACATCCTTAAGTACTTGCGAAGGACTCAGGATATTTTTCTTGTTTTTGGTGGTGAATCTGAGTTGAAAATAGAGGGTTATACTGACTCTAGTTTTCAATCAGAAAGTGATAGCAAATCCATGTCAGGGTACGTGTTTACTCTGATTGGTGGTGTAATTCAGATTGTTGAAAAAGGAGATATCAACATCAAGAGAGTTGACACACATAACAACGTAGCAGACCCACTCACAAAGCCACTTTCTCAGAGTCACTTTGATCGTCATAAAGACAAGATGGGTATTAGATACCAGAGTGATTGGCTTTAGTACAAGTGGGAGATTGAAAGAGATATGTCCTAAGTCCAATCATGTATGAGGATTTAGGAATAACTTTTATGTAATCTGTTTTGATTTCATTGATATTAATAAAAGGCTTGTTTTGTTTATATTGCGGGCTCTATCTATTTAAATGTTTAAATAAGATATACCACAGTTTAGCGTAAAGCTTTTTATGGATTGTGATGAGATCATAATAATGAGACCTAAAAGATGATAACTCTAAACTTAAATAGTTCATAGTCGTAGAATTACTAACTGATAATTAATAATCCGCAAAGATCGGTACATACTATGCTTGCTTCATTATGAAGGATGTCTGTTCTCATAGACATTTGTGTGGTGACACTATAGCTAGTATGTAGGTGCTTATTATAGAATAAGTTCACTGAACATGACTCACACAGCTAAATAACTAATGGAGTTCACTCAAGTGTCAGCAGTTGTTCACATAGTGATAGTTGTACAAGTATCCTTAGACTTGAGGTCATCATAGTCATCTTGTGTACACTGAACTATGCTTTGGTTTAGTTCTTAGTCTCAAGGGACAATTATAAGGGCTCTATTGGGTATAGGAATTTGTACACGAAGATAGTGTATGATCAATAAAGGATCTACCCCTTCCAGTGTAGGAAGAGAATGTTCAATGCTGATCCACTTACGTTAGTTCAGGAATCTCTGGCCAGAATGAATGAAATTAGAAAGGAGTTTCTAATTTTACATTAAATAGAACTAAACATAGTAAATGAGAAAACAAGTGATTAAATAAGATAGGCTTGACACAAGTTCAATGCCTTGTATTTAATCGTGATATTGCAGGGTAGAAGGAATTAATTGTACGGTAATTACTCACTGAATAGGTTCTTGGTATTCTAAGCAGTGAATTCGTATTATTCGGATAGTCGCGATATGCTGAGAAGTATCCCTCATGATGTAGAATAAATATGATTAATTAATTAATCATATTTAATGAATTAGAGAATTTGTATAAATAATGATAAAATAGTTTTATTATTATTTATTTCTACTACCGGCTTAATATTGAACCTACAGGGTCACACCATAAAAGAGAATGATTTAATGGTGGTGGAATTAATTAATAATGGCTGATAATTATTTATTTATGAAATAAATAATTAATTGGCAAATTTAATAATTGATTAAATGAGATTTAATTGATTATAAATTAATTAAGAAAAGGTTCTTAATATTATTAATTAAGAATTTAATTTTTGGAAATTAAATCAAGTGAGAGAATTATTTCTAAAGAGTTTAGAAAAAGGATTAATAATTAAAAGGTGTTTTAATTATTAGTGAGAATAATAAAGGGTTAATAATAATAATATTTTATGAGAAAATTTTCAGCTGGAAATTTTGCCTATAAATATACTATTATAAATCCTATTTTTGCCTCAACCAAAAAAATTTACAAAACCCTAATTCTCTCCATCTCCTCCTCCTTCATTACATCGTTTTCTTGGTGGATACCGGTGGAGTGCTTCACACTTGAGGAGCAGCTGCTAAGGATCTCCGTTCATCATTCTTGGATCGCTATTAAAGACCTCCATCTTTCCATTAACGTAAAGCTTCTTAAGGTAAACATACTGAACTACGAATTAAATATTATTTTTATCGCATGGATCCTGCGGAGGGTTTCAGTTTTTTTTAAGATTAAATTTACATTTTCGCTGCGTTTATGTGCTAAAAACCCTTCAAAGAGTAAGTCTTTTCCATGGTTGAGGTAGAACAGAGTTTTATCAATTGTACCTCTGTGAAATCCACTTTCCAGAAGGAATTGAGCTGAAGTCTCATACCATACTCTTGGAGCTTGCTTAAGGCCATAAAGTGCTTTGTCTAATCTGTAGACATGATTTGGAAATTTTGGATCTTCAAATCCTGGAGGTTGTTCAACATATACCTCTTCTTCCAATTCTCCATTGAGAAAAGCACTTTTCACATCCATCAGAAAGACTTTAAACTTTTTGTGAGCAGCATAAGCCAAAAAGATTCTTATGGCTTCCAATCTAGCAACTGGTGCAAATGTTTCATCATAGTCAATACCTTCCTGTTGAGAGTAGCCTTTAGCAACCAACCCTGCTTTGTTCCTTGTAATTATGCCACCACTGTCAGTTTTGTTTCTGAACACCCATTTTATGCCAACAATGGATCTGTTCTTTGGTCTTGGAACTAGGGTCCATACCTTATTTCTTTCAAATTCATTTAACTCTTCCCTGCATTGCTTGCACCCAATCACCATCTTGAAGAGCTTCTTCCACTTTCTTTGGTTCAGTCTGAGATAGAAAAGAATGATAGAGATATTCATTTGATGTTGCAGTTCTAGTTCTGACACCTGCTTCAGGATCTCCAATTATTAAGTCAGGTGTATGTGATTTGGTCCATTTCCTTGCTGATGGAAGTTAATTTCTAGAACTGGATCCTCCCCCATGATCCATGCTATCTCCATCAGCATTTTGTGATGCTCCCCCTGTAGTTATGCTTTCTGAAACTTCAGAATTTGAGTTGGATCCATCAGGATCTGAAGTATTAGAGTTTCCAGAATTATTAAAACTTGGCTCATCAGAACTTGATAAATCAGAACTTGAAGAGCCAATGACAGGTTCTGATGCTTCTTGAGAGTCTTGAGTTGTGGTAGGATCTTCAGCTTGCTCCCCCTGGATAGGTGAATTTTCCTTTGGAGTTATTACCACAGTTTCAATGACATCAGAACATCAGAACTTACAAGATCAGAGTTTCAGTCATCAGGATTTAAATCTTCATTTTCAAATATCAGTTGATCATGATCATTGAAATCTTCAAGTCCAGTAATCTTCTTATAATCAAAAGATAGATTGATAGATTCCATGACAATGCTTGTTGTGGTGCCCTCCAAACCCGGGTCAGAAGTTTGGGGTCCACAACACATACACAATATATAAACCTGTATATGAAATATTATTTGCAATGACCCTGCTTTACATAACCACGGATCGCAACAGGTTAAAGTATGAAAATAAACCACAACCTTAACTTTTGTTACAATGTACCAAATCCCAACTAATTTAACTTACAACTGATAATGAAATTATTTTTTACAATCTTACTATCTCACTACCATAGTAAGCTCCTGCTAGCTCGGTCCAACTCAATCTGGAATCTTAGCTCATACATTAAACTGGGAAACCTCGCTATCAACCGTATCCTTCTTAACTGTAGAATACATAAAAAGATTCGCAAGGGTGAGCTAACTAGCTTAGCAAGTCACAATAACAATAACTGAGGTTAATCAATGATCAAACTAAATGATTCAGAGGAATAAGATTCTTGTTAAACAATTATTAGAATTGGATATTCATTTTAAATTTTAAAACCAAGGTTAGGCTGCTGATCAGTCACGCACTAACCCTGAGCAAGGCACACAACTCTGCTCTATGAACTGGATCCAAGGCACACATTGGCCTAATTCGACCACGAATCTGGTTTGACCACAAATCTGGTCCACATAAAGAAAACTATCCAATTCTAAAGCTGTTCAATATGATAAATAATATAACCCAATAAAATAAGATCATAATTAACAGTAATAAAACATTTGTATAAAAGCATGGTGAACATTCCTGGGTACCATGAGGGTATGTCAAAGTATATAAAAGAAATGGCCTTCAGCCTGTAGGGGAATCGGTTATTGGAGGAACAATGATTTTATAAGGTTTAGTTCTTTGATATCACAAGGTATGGTTGAGTATAAAAGTTTCTGTATGTTTAAACATTTATGTTCCAGTGTTTGGTATATAATGGGTATATATTTATGGAGTAGTATCGTATTTGTCTAGTTTAGTATCTGGTAAACCAACAAGAAATGGTTTATAAAGAATAAGGCTTACGGCTCAAAGATCAAATGATGTGGCTCAGGTTCAAGGCTGAAGGATTCAAAATATTTACAATATAAAACAGAGTTATTTTGAATACTTAACAATATGTTACGGGAAAATTTAGAAATATTTACATTATATCTCGAAAAAGGTTTAGAAGTACTTGCCTTATCACAATACATTCTAATTTCACTTGTACTCATCAAATGACTCTCTTCAATAACCACTCGTCTACTTTTCCTATGCTTCGATTCTATTTTCTGATCACTTGCTGTATTTTCTACATGTCGATTCCATTTTCTAATCACATGCTTCCCTTTCCTACGCCTTGCTTACTCTGCTAGGCATCATAAGTATCTATCAATATTCATCTCACATTATTCTAATCGTCACATGGACGTCATAAGGTTTCATCTACCCTTAGTTTTACCCAAATCCGATTTACGGATTAAAAGTTATGCTAAAACAAGCAAACACTGATCACATAGACCGAAAACCAAACAAATAAGTTACATAGAACACATGACACGTCAAAAAATCAATGAAATTTCATTTATAAAGAAGTCTCGGGTCATCAACAGTCTTTCGGGTATTTAATATGATTTTTAAAACATTTTTCGGAGTCAAAATGGGTCGTTGGATAAATTTTAAAGCAATAAACAGGGTTCGGTTAGCCAAATCTAGCATTAAAATAATTTTATAATAATTATAGAGCCTTGAAAATAATTCAAAATAATATTTTAAAGCACGAAACTATTTTTCAGAATTTTTAAATCATTTATAAATAATTAAATCTAATTAAGTAATTAATTAAAATCAATTAATAATTAATTAAATCAATTAATCAATTAATTAAATCAATTAATCAATTAATTTTCGAATTAATTGACCAATTAATTAATTAATTATTAACTAAAATTAATTAACTAATTAATTCAGATTTATTTTTGAATAAAAAATAATTTTTGGAATTAAAAATAATATTTTTTTTTGGAATTTTCAGAGATTAAAAACGAATTTTTATAATTAAAATAAATAGAAAATATGATTTTAAAAAAATTTATAAACGGGAATCCAGTTTTTTGCAACTTCTGGAAACCTCAGGGACTCTACTGTTTCTTCTTCACAAGCACAGGTACTAAATTACAAGTTTTATAGGGCTCGCTGGAAAATGATCGGGGTTCGCCGGTGATGGCGTTCCCGGAATCGTCACACCTTTAGGAGCTCCAGATATCATCTACAATTCATGAGAAACATAACCCAACCATCTATTCATCCTAATAACCCCAAAACTGGCCGGAAAATGGCCGGGAAGTTCACCGGTTTCCGGCGAACTCGAAGAAACTTCAAAACATAACTCCCTTCAAACCAGGGATCATTTGTTAATATACTATATACTAATCGATTGCAAATTTCAAGGGGAACAAAACCCACCCATCTAGAATATCTGTTAATCCCTAAATAAGAAACCCCCAAATTCAATCAAGAACATTCATACGGGTTATAAACCCTAATTTCAAAATTCGAAAATCAAACTCAATTTTGAACATGTTATTGAACTCCAAATCAATCATATGACATATCAAAATCATCAGAAAGAAAAGTTCTACAACATACAAGCATCAAATCATTCAAACAATCATCCGAACAAAAATTCATATTTTTAATCAAAATAATTCAAAATTAATAAAATTTATAGAAAAATACCCTTTGATTCTGCAGTTGTAAGGCTTATTGATTCTGATAGGATACCTCAAGACCTTCGTTTTGAGTACTCGAGCTTTCCAATCGGAATCCGGTAACGCCTTGAAATTGTAGTTTGATTCTCAGAAGTTTATATGAATATAAGTATTTTCTCTGTAAAATTATATAATTTTCTGACTGCAAATGATTTTATGTATGAAATAAAATACGGTAAAGGCTATTTATAATTATGGGAAATTAGTATCCCGTTGGATCATTCCGGATATAAAATAGTACGTTTGTTATTCCCAAGGAACTAAAAATGAGACTTGCAGAAGGGGGGTTGAATGTAAATCTCAAAACCTTTTCAAGTTTTGAGCAGTTTCAAAGGCTATGTGTTTTGATGAACAAGTGTGTGTGTGAATTGCTTTGAGCTGGTGCAAACAGATATATATTCCAACACAAATGTAAAGAACACAAAAGACTTAAAAACTTTTCTGGTGGATTTGTTGTTCCACCAGAGATGTGTTATTTCAGAAAATCTGTGATTCAAGAAATTGATCACAGCTGCTTCCTAGTACAAACTAGATGATTTTCTCTTAATGTTTTTCTAAACAGCTCTGGAAAATTCACACTCTAATTACTAGCTGCAACTTGGTTTATATATCACCAAGTTTACAAGTGAAGACAAAAAATATAAAATACAATTGAAAAGATTCTTCACATGTTTCTTCTTCATTTCTCCATCCAATGCAATCTAGGATAATCTGTGAATCTTTGAATACTTCCTTGTTTGCACCAGAATGGAAATGCTGCATTTTCTTGATTCTTCCAAGAGGCTGCCACATTCCAATTGTTTCTGTCAACCCATGTGCCTCTGTCAGCTTATGAATTGTCACTGTCAACTACTATTGAACTTAGCATCCGTTGAAGCTTTCATCCGTTGATGGCTTTATCCGTTGATGCATTAGCAGTTGAAGCTTTATCCGTTGATGCACTCATCCGTTGATGGATGTTATCCGTTGAAGCTTTAGAGACATCCGTTGAAGCTTTGTTTCTTATCCGTTGAAGGCCTTTAACTTATCAGTTGATACTACTTCACTTATACAAAATTACAAGGCATGAAATATTTACAGTTAGCCCTCCTATTTGCATATCCACTAGTAGTCAACATGACTTATAATTTCCCACAATATCTAAGAATCATAACTTGAATACAGAAACTGAAATGTGCTACAATACTAAACTTATTTCTAAGTAAAGCTACTCCATCAACGGATAGCCAGAATGGTCTTATCCGTTTAGGCTACAGACACTGGATTCCTACTTAAGTGTTTTGTTTAACTTATCATCAAACTAATACACATATTCCTAACAAACTCCCCCTATTTATGTCTACTAGAATTGTAGGCATAAATTTGGGTTTCAATTGATGATAACAAAACACTTAACAAATATATGAATTGAAATCAAGTAGAAATTCAAAAGTGCTGCAAAAATGTATGTACTGAGATAGAATTGAAGGATTACGTTGTTTCCAAGAATGCTCCTTTAGGCTGAGCAGGTTATTTTCTTTTCCTTTTATCCCTTATTTTCTTCCCTAGCCTCCTGTCATTTTCCTCTACTTGGAGTTGGAGTTGTCTGTAGAATTTAGCTTCATCTTCTTCACTGATGTCCAACTTAGATTGCATGTCCTTGAGAGTTTCATTACTGGCAATTTTAAGTTGGTCTTTAAGTCTGAAGAATCTTCTGACTCCTTTATTGTCTCTGAACTCCATCAGCCAATAAGGTGATTTATGAATTGTAATTCCATGCTCAGGGATGAGTAATGTTCTAGGCTAGGAATTGGGCTCCCACCAAGTTTTCCTTATGCTGGCAATCTTGTTGAGAATCTCAGTTTTGGTAGTCCTGGTAAAGTCAGAATCCCTTTTGATAGCTAAGTAGACTCTAACCAAGGTAGAATAGCCTTCATTCAGAATTCTGTAAAGGGGCCAAGTCCTTTCCCCATTTCCTTTGTACTTGAACACTAATCTTTCTGGTAGTTGTCTGTAGGCATCTATTCCCCTTACTTCCTCCAGCTCATCCAGGAAGAGTTCAATGTCTGGTTGTTCCTTTATGTCACAAATGTGAACATAATCATCATTTGAGGCTTGTGGCTTAGGCTTAGGTTTCTGAGTGAATTTTCTTGAGGTTAGGGGAGGTATGGATTTGGTTTTTCTTTTCTGTTTCTTTGGTGGTGGAGAAGTATTTAAGAAGGTGGGCAATTTGATGGTGTCCCAATCAATGGGTTCCTCCTTAGGAATGATTGTTTCACCATGGATATTTAAATAGGGATCAGGCACAATGGGTTCAGGAATAGAAGGTAGTGGGTTAGAATTCGATTGGGTTTCTTCAGTGTCATCTCCACTCTTCCTTTTTGTATTGGCCTTCTTTCTATTCCCTTTCTGCCATTCCTTTCTTTTCTCTACACTCTCACCTACCACATTCCCCATATCCACATTTTTGCTTTCAATCTTGTTTTCTTCACTCTTATCTTCAATCTTCTCCCTTTCTTCAGTCTGTCTTGACTCTAGCTGTTTTTCAAGCTTTGCTTGTGCTCTTTTGTCAGCCTTCAGCTTTTTAGCTTCTTCCTTTAACCTCATGGTTTCTTCCCTCTTGCCTTTAGAAAATTTGGGATGTCCTTGCATCACACAGATACTCTTTCCCTCTCTATAAATGATAGCCATATTCATTCTTTCCACTACATCATTGGTCTCTTTGTGCTTTATGATGCTGCCACCCAAAACTTTGTCTTCATCAGGTTTTGGAAGAGGATAATCTACTTCTTTTGACTGACTAAAGTTTAGAGGGTTCTTTGTAGAGTCCCTGTTGAGTCTAGTGGATGGCTTGAGTACCATGGGTTTCAAATTCCTTAAGTAAGTCTCTCCAACCTTATTCCTCCTTACTGGCTTGTGCTCCATAATGATTGGCTCAACCTTTGTGCTATATTTCACAGATAATGATTTTGAAGTTGTAGAGCCAAACACATGTTGCATCCTTTCATCAATTTTTCTCCTCTGCTCCTTCACCTTCATCTCAGCCGCTGCTAGCTGGATTAGATCAATTCCATCAAGCTTTCCTTTGATTTGAAGTGTTGGAGAAGTAGTGATGGCAGGAACTAGCACTTTGGATATTTGGATGTTTGTAGATGGCTCTCCTTCCCCTTCCCCTTTATTCTCCCCCTTTTTGTTATCATCAAGGAGAGGGGTCAAGCCTTGTGCTTTTACCAGCTGCATGAGTAGACTTGTTTGAGACTGTTGATTCTGAAGAATGGTGACCACAGAGTTGTCACGCCCCCAACTTAAACAACAAATTAAATATAACTATTACAACATTTTAAAAAGAAGTAAACATAACCAAATCCAAGATCTTACAGTTTAGGGTTTGGAACAGCCCAATACTACCAACTATTACATCTGATTTTAAATACCGAGTCCTCACACAAAACTACTATCTCTTATTCTACCTGAGCTTGAACATAAGCATCAGCATCACAGGTCTTACGGGCGGTCTGCTTGAATCTAACCATAACTGCTAGCTGTAATATCAGGGTAAAGCAAGGAGTGAGCCAAATGCTCAACAAGTGCTAACAGTACGATACAAAACATAAATCGAGATATACATTAAAGAATGACAATGGAAAGACATAACCAATGATAACGAGGGATAAAACTATGGGTGATGGCATCATTTTTGCTTGTATCAAAACAATTTCAAAATCATGTCTTAATCAAAATCATTTTATGACGCTACGGATTACAGCCGGTGATCAACCGCGAAGTAATCCCGAACCTCGCTGGGTTCTAAAACATTAATGGGAATCCCTAGGCAACTTTTAAGCCTAATATAAATGTGGAAATGACTCGCGTCTCAGTCCAGATCCACCATTCAAAGAAAACATTTATCCCCCTTTGGGATTGAAAACCCACATTTTATATATTTCAAAAACTGATGCCGAATTATAACAAAATCTCTTTTTACAGTAAACATTTTTATCAAAGAATTATAGATCAACTCGAAACACGGGAAATAAGGTACTGAATATCAGGGCCATGATTCACAAAACTATACTCTATTAGAGTAACTGAATGGTTTTCATATCTCAAAGATTTAGACAAGGGGATTCAGTGAGGCTATTGGATATTATAAAATGGTAATGCCAAATTGGGCTTTAAGCAATGGTTTCTCATCAAGGTTCAAGTGCTGGATCATCAAGAAGGTAGGCTTCATGAATACTAAGGGTGTTAGGGTATGCAGAAATGATCTTTAACTCAGGATATATCAGAATTGTCAAGCTTTAGGATAAGAAAGAGGGTATCAATCAATGAGGAATCACGTTGGTAAGTATCTGACTATCAGAGTTCAAGGTAAGGTTCTATAGGGGTTCAAGTTTCAGGGTGAGATATTAATACATAGGAATCATTAGCATGTTAATCAAGAGGATCAATCAAGTATTATAACAACTCTTTATTTTATCATGGCATTCAACTATCATGAAAAGACTTTTGAACTACTTGCAATACGTTCTCGAGGGTTCATGGCATCTCTATATAATTCAAAGATAAACATAAGATACGCTTGATTTAATATATCAAATGACACAGGATAGTGTTAGCAATGTATGAACCATTAGCAGTAAATACGAAGGTCAAGCTGAATCACTTGCCTTGAGAAAGGCTGGTCTGGTCTGACTGGTCTGGAGCTTCACTCGACCTTTATGGCAAGTTTTCCCTCGTCTCGAGATCCTACATAAATAATAATAATCCTCATTATAATATATTCTCACCAACTTAACCTATTTACAACCCGAAATTAAACATGGATGGAACTTAGGCCTATATGCACTCAATTTTATATTCACTTTTAAATTACAAATATACACACATAGCCACATAATCACATATTATATATTAATACCAAATAACACCATATACACCATAATGCAACACTAGGCTTGGATGATCTCGACTCACAACTTAAGTCACTTGGTCGCTAAACTAGACAAAGTCTTCAAATTTTGGCCTCCTAACTCGATGTGCCTTTACTAAACTATCCAAAACCTATTGACCCTCACTTGTGCCTTTTTCTCTAATGACCTTATACTATCTTACAACTATGGTGGTCAACCTAAATCTCACTCCTAAATGTTCTAAAACTATGCGATAAGTGAAAGTGCTCACTGGTGCAAATTTCAGAATGGCAACTATGGTTTCTTGAGTGCATTAGACACTCTTAAACTACAAGTTTTCATTCAAAACTTTTACACAAGACTCTCCTGACCTAAGGGCATCTCAAAAACTTGATGTGGCTCAAGGGCCTGGCTTGGGCCTTCTTGGGCCTAAGCTAAAAGTCCAAGGTTCCCCTGTTTTTCTGGGCAGAAAATGCCCTGACATGAATTAACTTGTGACACATGGTTCTAACTCATATCATATGAACTATGATTGGAAAAACTTCTCTGACACTCCCTCTAACTAAGGCCCAACAGGGCCTAATAAGGGCCTACCCATGACATGGTCAAATCTCCCTATTCCTAAGTTACAACAAAACTGTCCCCTGCTGGACAGATTTTGTTATTCTACTTGTGCACCTAACCAAATGACATGCAAACCTCCAACCAACACCTAAAACCTTTTATATACTCCCAATAATAACTTCTGGTGGCTTGGGCCTCAAAGTGCACATCAATGACATGATCAAAACTCACTCTAAACCTCAGGGTACTAAACTGATTTTCTGCAGAAATTATAACTCTCATTTCTCCAAGGTTTTGACTTGAGAAACTCAACTACCAACAACCCAATACCCAAACCAAGACTTAATCATGGTGATCTACTGAACTAACTCCCTTATTCTCAAAATAACTTTGGTGGAGATCATCCTTACCTAAGGTGCAATTATGGCAAAACAAAAGAAACTACACTTCACATCTCACAAATCATCAAGTTTTTGAAACAAGAAGATATACATTTTTATAAAAGATAACCACGAATTATTACCATGCATCAAGGAGAATTAATCAATATTAACACCTTATTTCTACTGAAATTAAAGCTCACTAACAAAATCTTTCCAAATGATCAAAATCTTATAACATTCTAAGAGAAATCCACATGCATGCATGTTCTCGAGTTTTGCAAGCCAAACAACATGTTTTCTAAATATGTTTTACCAAGAAATTTACATGCAAGCCTAGCATGAGCTATATCTAGATGATCACTTAGCATGCAAGGAGTTTTATCAAATTTTCACCATAAAATTCAAGCCATTATCACATAAACATGCAAAAATTGAACAAAGCAACAAGAATAGTCTTAAGGACCATTCATTCGGCTCCCCTATGGTCATGGCCAAATGAAATGGAAGGGAATGGCCATTTAATCATCAAGAGTTTCCTTCTCAAGACTTGGCACTTATCCATTCCTTGTATTCCTCTCAAAAACAACCCTAAACTCACAAGAATCAAGGTTGTACTTTGAGTTTCAACTAGAACCTTAACATGCAACTTTAAAACTTGAACTTTTTACTCAAAACTCTTTGGAATATATGTGATCATGGTATGGGAAGTAACATTTACTTGTGTAGAAGGTGGAAACTTGGCGGAGGAATGAAGAAAATGGGGAGGGGGTTGGTCTCGGTTGAAAACCCGAGAGGAGGGAGAAGAGGGCCGAGAGTGAGAGGGAGGAGGAAGGGAAGAAATAGTGTGGTGGTGAGTGGAGTGTGAAATGATCATGGCACTTGCTTGTTTTATGGTTTTTGATTTGACAAAAATGAGTGGAAATGAGAATTGACAAGACTATCCCTCCACTTATACTTGGTTCATTTTGCATGCAAGGGTAAAGAAGGAATTTGGCTAGAAAAATAAGAGTTAGTGGGGTTGGAATTGTCCTCTTTGTCCTTGAAAAGAATGAAAGGGTGGTTTGCATGCAAGGGCTTTCTTGTAATTTGCTAAATATAACAACTAAAATTTATAAAGATTTATTTTTATAAAATAAAATACAAGTTCAAAAATTATAAAATTTATACCATAAAATAACTTGGATTTTTAGAAATTTTATAAAACTACTTTTGAATTTTGTGAACAAATAACTTTAAAAAAAGATATTTATTCAAGGTTTAAGATATTCCTTATAAATCAAAAATGAAAAAAATAATTAAACTTTTGATTTGAAAAATCATATACCACATATCAAAAATTTAAGACACAGATATTCTCATTCACACAAGCATACAATAGTTGAATATATTGGCATTCGGCTTTATAATTACACCAAATTTTACAATTAATATTACACGGAAATGCCGGTTGTAACATTCTCTCCCCCTTAAGGGATTCTGTCCCCAGAATCTAAGAGAACAGATGAGGATACCGGAAATGCATAACAGACTCTAACTCCCAAGTCGATTCTTCGACTTTAGGATTCCTCCAAAGCACTTTTACTAACTTTACTGACTTATTTCTAAGGCTCTTCTCTTGCCAGTCGAGTATTTTAACCAGTTGCTCCATAATTGACAGGTCTGCCTGAATTTCTACAGGTTCATATTCTATCACATGACTAGCGTCAGGATTATACTTCTTAAGAAACGACACATGGAACACATTATGCACGTGCTGATACTGAGGTGGTAAGGCCAACTCGTAGGCCACCTTCCCTACTTGACTCAAAATTTCAAAAGCACCTATGTATCTAGGTGCTAACTTTCCTTTCTTGCCAAATCTAGACAACCCTTTTCTAGGTGACACCTTCAACAAAACAGCTTCGCCAATTTAGAATTGAACATCCTTACGCGCTGGATCCGCATACTTCCTCTGTTTATCTTGAGCAGCAAGCAACCTTTTCTGAATTAACTTGACTGAATCATGCAACTGTTGTACCAATTCCGAGCCAAGAATTCTTCCTTCTCCTACTTCATCCCAACTTGTTGGTGATCTACATTTTCGCCCGTACAAAGCTTCGTATGGTGGCATACCGATACTGGAATGATAGCTATTGTTGTAAGAGAATTCAATCAACGGCAAGTGGTCATCCCAACTTCCTGCAAAATCGATTGCACAACTGCGCAACATGTCTTCAATTGTTTGAATTGTCCTTTCACTCTGGCCATCAGTCTGCGGGTGGTATGCCGTGCTCATATTCAACTTCGTGCCAAGATATTCCTGAAATTGCTTCCAGAATCTAGAGTTAAATCGGGGATCTCTGTCTGAAATTATCGATACGGGTACTCCATGTCTTAGTACGATTTCACGCACGTACAGATGAACCAATTTGTCCAATGACGACTTCTCATTAATTGGAAGGAAATGCGCCGACTTCGTAAGACGATCAACTATAACCCATATTGCGTCATGCCCGGATTTCATTCGCGGTAGTCCTACTATAAAGTCCATAGCGATGTTTTCCCATTTCCATTCTGGAATCTTCAGGGGTTGAATTAATCCGCTTGGTCGTTGATGTTCTGCCTTCACTTTCTGACAAGTATAACACTTCGCAACCCATTCTGCCACGTCTCGCTTCATATTTGGCCACCAAAAGTTCTTCTTTAAGTCTCAATATATCTTGGTACTTCCCGGGTGGATTGAAAATTTCAAATTGTGGGCTTCGTGGAGGATCTCATTCTTTAATTCTGGTACATGAGGAATCCAAATTCTGGAAGAAAACCTTAGTATCCCTTGCTCATCCCTTTGAGTATTAATCTCCTCTCCAGATAACTGATTCTTCTCTTTCTCCATTACTTCTTCTTGACACTTCTTTATCTTTTCCACTAGTGTTGGCTGAAAGGTCATTGCACGACAAACTTCCTCAATTTTTCCGCAAGCACAAAGTTCCAGTTCAAATCTCTCGATTTCTTCAGATAACTCTTTTGATGTTATCATCATATTCAGTCTCTCCTTCCTACTCAGAGCATCGGCCACTACATTCGCCTTTCCAGGATGGTAATTTATCAAGTAGTCATAGTCCTTGATCAATTCCAGCCATCTCCTCTGCCTCATATTGAGCTCCTTCTGAGTGAAAATGTACTTTAAACTCTTGTGATCCGTGTAGATTTCACACTTCTCTCCATAGAGGTAATGTCTCCAAATCTTAAGTGCGAACACTATGGCGGCTAGTTCCAAATCATGCATCGGGTACTTTAACTCATGCGGTTTCAACTATCTTGACGCATATGCGATCACTTTACTGTGTTGCATCAACACACAACCCAAACCCTTATGTGAAGCGTCGCTGAATATTATAAAGTTCCCTTGATCATCTGGTAGCACTAACACCAGAGCCGTTACCAATCTCTGTTTCAACTCTTGAAAGCTATCCTCACATTCTGCACTCCATTCGAACTTCTGATTCTTTCTGGTTAACTTGGTCAATGGCGTGGCGATTTTCAAAAAATCCTTGACGAACCTTCTATAGTATCCTGCCAACCCTAGAAAACTTTGCACTTCCGTAGGAGTCTTTGGCCTCTCCCAACTCATAACTGCCTCAATCTTTGCCGGATCTACTTTAACTCCTTCTACAATGACTCGTATACTTTTATATTATTTAAAAGTGTAATTAATAAATAAATAGTTAAATAAAATATGTGTATTGGTTCCGATCGCTGTGTGTTGTTTTATTATGATCCCTGTGTGAATAAAGGTGTACCGGGTTATTTGTGTAATTAACTATTGAGTTGTATCGAATCGTTTTCACTTTTTAAAGTGAATTTAGTGCAAATTTATTTGCATAAATATTTGAAATGTCTCTAAAATTGTTTTTATGGTTTCATAATTACAAAAAAATTATTTTTAGGATTTTATAAAATTGAGAAATCAATATTTTATTAAATATTTATCTTTAAATGATTTTCTGAATGCTTTTATTTGTAAAATCCATATTTAATTCTATAATTCTTCAAAAATTATGAAACTCGTATTTATTTAAGTTTGGAATATTCTGAGAATTTTAAAATTATTTTGGAAATTTTCGGGATTAATTTCACCTGCATGTTGTTTCAGTTATTTGTTAAAAGCGGGTAAAAAGTGCATTTTAAAAATTATTTTAAAATTTCGAAATTTATGTTTTTGTGAACTTCGGGATATCTCTAATATTTTAAGACTATTTTGATAATTTTCTGGATTTATTTTAAGTCTAAATCGGTTCGTTAAATTTGGATCTCGGGTTAAGTCGAGCCTCAAAATCCTTATAATTGCCTGAGGGGACACGTGTTCATAATTCAGCAAATCAGTTGGTGTGTGTCTGTGTTGGATTGGTGAGAAAAAAAAAATTAAATAAATTAAATCAAAAACACACGCGCAGATGCACACCCACCCCTCCCCTGTTGATTTCTTGGAACTCTTGCTGAAATCTCTCTCATATCTCTGTAATCCCCCTCTCATCTCTACCTATCGTTGTTTCCGACGGTTTCTGCCGCCGTTGCTTGGTAGTTGCCACGGCCGGAACCTGCTTCTCTCCGATTTGTTGTTCGGTAACAGCCTCGAATTGATTCCTGTTTGTTTATATATGTGTATATACATAAATATATGGCTCTCTGTGTGTGCAGCTTAGCTATTCCTTTCTGTGCCGCCTGAGTTTCTCTGTTCCTGTTGTGTTTTCTGGCCACTGTCGATTTGTTCCTTCCGGCCACGCGCGTGTGCGTGAGCTGGAGGTTGGTCAAAGTTTCAGATTTTTATTATTCCATTGATTTATGATGAAATTGATTCGATACTTGCCATATTATTTATTCAAATTGTTTTAGCAAATTCGAGTAAATTTTGTTGGTTAAGCGAACGTTTATTTCCCCTTATTCGGGAATTCATTGGTGAAATTCGTATGGAAACCCGACATATTCGGGCACCGACGAATTTTGCTGCCGTCAACAATGATTTTCGATGAGTTGATGGTGGGCGGTGATGAATTTATTCTGAGTCCTAATTTTATAAAATGAATAAAGTGAGTCATGTAATTAGTTTCGTATGTGAATAATTGTGGAATGGTGAAAATTGAATTATGATTGGCTGTATTGACGTCGATAGTGTTTCGACGGGTTAGTCCGATAAATAGAGGAGGTGCTGCCCAATTTCCGAAAAAAATCAAACTACGGAAATACGGGAGCGTATCCAGTAATTATCGGGCCGTCGAACGAGTATATATAAATATATATATATATGTTGTATACGAAATTTGATTGTATGTGGTGGCAAACTGTTCTGCCAAAAAGTAATAACCCTAATTTTTGTTAAATGACGAGTATACGTATTTTCTGAAAACAAACACTGAACCGGTTTCTCTAGAGTGTGAACCCTGACTGTGGGATGTGTTATTGTATTGTATTAATGTATATAATTACGAGTCGGGTTTGAGTATTATTGAGTAGAATTGGTGTCGAGGATATGTCAAGCATACCTAGACGTCTAATGTAGGGTATTTCGACCCTGTAGGTTATAGTCGGGAACCTGAAAGTGGACGATGGACTAAAGATAACCTAGTGGTCAGTCGATGAGCTCCTTAGAGTTCCAACAGGAAGACCTGAGTGTCGAAATCGAATCCAATGGGATCTAGTGATTGGACGTTAGAGCCTGAGCAGCAAAGTCGACTCAGAGTTGATTAGTAATAGTTGTAAAGCCTTGTAAGGCAAGTATTTCTGAACTTTTCTTCAAGATATATTACCAATGTTTTCGAACTGTTTTATAACATGTCGCTATTATTCAAAATAACTCTTGTTTACATTGCAAGTGCATTAAATTATTTACCCTTGAATCCCTGATTTTTCTTGATCTTGAGCCGTAAGCCTTGTTCTTTGTAAACCATCCTTTGTTGATCCTCAGACACCAAACCACACAAATATGATACTATTTCCCAAATGTTTAACTAGCAAACACCAAGAACCAGAAGAAGATGGTTTGAAAATACAGAAACTTTTATACTTCAATCATTCTTAGTAATATCAAAGAACCATATCCTGAAAAATCATTACTGGTTTGATACCTGACCCTTGTACAAACTGAAAACCGTTTCTTATACATACTTTGATATACCCTTGAGATATCCATGAGTTTTCTTACGTTTTTTATGCAAATGTTTAACCATCATCGATTATGATCTTGTTTTATTGAATCATATTGTTATCATATTGAACTGCTTTAGAATTGGATAGTTTTTATATATATGGACCAGATTCGTGGTCAGACCATACCAATGGTCAAGTTAGGCCAATATGTGCCTTGGATCCAGTAATTAGAGCAGTGCTGTGTGCTTGCTTGGGGTTAGTGCGTGACTGATCAGCAGCCTAACCTTGGTTTTTTTTAAAACTTAAAATGAATATCCAATTCTAATGAATAGTTAAAAAGAAACTTGATTCCTTTGAATCATCTCATTTGATCATGGTTTAACCTCAGTTATCGTTATTATGACTTGCTGAGCTAGTTAGCTCACCCTTGCGATTCTTTTATATATTTTACAGTTGAAAATAATATGGATGATAGTGAAGTTCCTCAGTCCAAAGTGCGGGCTAAGGTTCCAGTCGAGTTAGATCGAGCTAGCAGAAGTTTCATGCGGTAAAGAGATAGTCAAATTGTAAGAATGATTTTATTATCAATTGTAAGTTAAATTAGTTGGGATTTGGTACGATGTAATAATTAAGGTTGTGGCTTGTTTTCATACTTTAACCTGTTGCGATCCGTGGTTTTGTGAAGCAAGGTCATTATAAATAATATTTCTTATACAGGTTGATATATTGTGTTTGAGTTGTGGACCCCAAACTTCTGACCCGGGTTTGGAGGGCGCCACACCTTCATTTCCAATGACATGCCCCAAAAATTGAACTTCCTTTAACCAAAACTCACATTTGGTAAACTTGTCATATAATTTCTCTTGACGAAGTATTTCTAATGCTATCCAGAGGTGCTTCTTATGTTCTTCTTCCGACTTAGAATAAATAAGGATGTCATCAATGAATACCACAACAAATTTGTCCAAATACTTCTTAAATACCCGATTCATCAGATCCATAAATGCGGCCGGAGCGTTGGTCAGTCCAAACGGCATTACTAAGAATTCATAATGCCCATATCTGGTCCTGAATGCGGTCTTGGGAATATCTTCTTCTTTGATCTTTAATTGATGGTATCCCGATCTCAAATCAATCTTTGAAAAACATTTTGCTCCCTTCAACTAGTCAAAAAGGTCATCTATTCTTGGTAGCGGGTAGCGGTTCTTGATCGTCACCTTATTCAACTCCCGATAATCTATGCATAATCGCATACTCCCATCTTTCTTCTTTACAAACAGAACAGGTGCTCCCTATGGCGACGTACTTGGTCGTATCACTCCCTTATCCAACAATTCTTGTAGCTGGCTCGCCAACTCTTTCATTTCTGCTGGTGCCATCCTATATGGGGCCTTTGAAACTGGTTCCGTTCCTGGAGCAAGGTTGATCTAGAACTCGATTTGTCGATCTGGTGGTAAGCCTGGTAGTTCGTCGGGAAACACATCGGGAAACTCGTTAACTACGAGGATATCTTCTATGCTGGGACTGCCTTTTTATGAATCCACTACATACGCTAGGAACGACTCACAACCTTTTTTAAGTAGCTTCTTAGCCTGAACAATTGTAAGAAATAGTTGTTCTTGCCTCTGACCCTTAAATACTACCTTCTCTCCACTCTTCATCTTTAAATACACTTTCTTGGTCTTACAATTAATCTGAGCGTTATTCTCTCCTAACCAATCCATTCCTAAAATTATATCAAACTCTCCCAACTTGAAGAGTATCAAGTCGGCTGAAAACTTATACCCCGAAATATCAATCTCACACTTCGGACATAATTGATTCACAAGAATCTTCTCTTGGTTCTCAATTACCACATTTACTACCTCACTCATAATCATTTTATCACATTGGAGCTTATCAACAAAAGTTTCTGATATGAAAGATCTTGTTGCTCCCGAATCAATCAATACTTTAGCTTTGACATTATTGAGTAAAAGTGTACCTGCTATCACCTCAGAATTCTGAACAGCATCCTTCATCTTCAAATCAAATGTCCTTGTTGTTGCTTGCGGGGTTGGTGTAGGTGGTGGAGGTAATGCCAATACCTCAGCTGGCACGCTTGCACTGGTACTTGCCACGTTCATCAGAGCTTTGACTGGTCCGGTTGCCTTGCACTCCCTAGCTATGTGTCCAGTTCTCCCACACTTGTAACATGTAACTCCTGGCTTCGGTATCTTGCACTCATTTGCCAAATGTCCCTTCTGATTACACCTATAGCATGTCATGCTCAGCTTATTACATAGTCCAGGGTGCCTTCTTCCACAGTGCTTGCACTCCGGTCTCTGGAACCTGTTTTCTCCAACTTGCCCTTGGCTCACCAGATTGTTCCCTTTCGATTCTTGCCTTTTGCCCAAATTTCCTTTCTTTTGAAAATTTCCGCCCTTATGGAAACCAATCCTCTTTACATTCCGATCTTGTGAACTTCCTGCTTCAGACTTTTCTCCATAAAATGGAACCTTCCTCTTCTTGTTATCCCTTTCCTTCCTTGACTGCGTCCCATTATTCTCAATCAGAGCAGCTTTCTGTACTACTCCCGCGTAAGTTTCAAGCTCAAACATAGCCACTCTATCTCTGATCCAAGGCTCCAATCCTTGCTGAAATTTCTTTGCTTTTTCCTCCTCAGTGCTGGTATACTTTGTCACAAACCTTTACAACTCAGTAAACTTCTTCTCATACTCCAGTACAGTCATGTTCCCTTGCTTCAGCTCCAAAAATTTAAGCTCCATTTGATTCTGCATGTACTTAGGGTAATACTTGTCCAGAAATAACTTCTTAAATCTCTCCCAAGAAACCTGCTGAGTGACTTCCATAGCTTTTACTGATTCCTACCAATAGATGACTTCTCCCTTCAGGAAGTAAGTAGCATACGGCGTCTTCTGATCGTCTCCTAACTGTACCAACTCAAAAGCCCTGTCCATCTCCTTGATCCATGTGTTAGCTATCACTGGATCAGTGGTATCATGAAATGCAGGTTGATTCACATTCTGAAAAGCCTTGAAAGTGACAATTTGTCTAGGTGGTATTGGTGGTTTAGGTGGTTGGTGTGGTTCACGGTTATCTTGGTTTTCAATTCGTTATTGAAGAGTTAGTTGTTGTTGAGCTATAACATTGGTTTGCTGTTGCAAAGTTTCCAGTAGTCGAAGAATGTTTGGGTCTGTGGTGGATGTGGTTGTTGGGTTCTTTTTTTGGGAGGCATGATCCTGAAATAAGAGTTTTGTCAAAGCAGATATGAATGATAAAATGATTCGAGGGTATCGCATGGCATTCTTATTTACATATGGGGTCAAGTTTCCAAATTAAGCAGATATGGTGATGCATATAAAAACGCAAAATAACAGGTGAGAGCAAATGGAACAATAGAACATAATTATTGAAATTTTTAAAGTTCACAATACATAGGATTAGGACAAAGTCTGATTCTAGGAATAACAGGCTTATTTAAAGGAAACAACGGAAATAGCTAGGGATTCCACAGAGTCTGATAGTACAACAACATGAAAGGTAAATGGAAAGAACTAAGGCTCCACTCCATCTGAACGGGGCTTGGTAGTCTTTTCCTCTCGAAGCATTTTCACAATGCTCTAGAGCTCATCCGCCACCATCTGAATGACATACTGGCTGGTACGGTCCCGGTGCGCTGGCATCTCCTCAAGCTTAGTGTTGACGTACTGAACCAAGGTCTCAAGTCTCGCAGTCATCTGCTCCTTGGGCTTCCCTTCGTAGTTTCGGCTGTCCGGATACACGTTCTTCAGTCGGTCATACTTGCCGTGAAGCATGTCGAACTCACGCCTCAACTCAGCATACACAGTGAAAGCAATAGTGTCATCCGACCCAGAGGATGACGAGGAATGCACCCTTTGCTGACAACCAATAAGAGGAGTATTAATAATAAATTTACTTAACCTACTCTCTCGCATAATATCTTTAACCTACTCACATATCCTATAACCTATTTGGGCTGTCCAGGGACTCTAAACCGTAGCTCTGATACCAAAACCTGTCACGCCCCCAACTTAAACAACAAATTAAATATAACTATTACAACATTTTAAAAAGAAGTAAACATAACCAAATCCAAGATCTTACAGTTTAGGGTTTGGAACAGCCCAATACTACCAACTATTACATCTGATTTTAAATACCGAGTCCTCACACAAAACTACTATCTCTTATTCTACCTGAGCTCGAACATAAGCATCAACATCACAGGTCTTACGGGCGGTCTGCTTGAATCTAACCATAGCTGCTAGCTGTAATATCAGGGTAAAGCAAGGAGTGAGCCAAATGCTCAACAAGTGCTAACAGTACGATATAAAACATAAATCGAGATATACATTAAAGAATGACAATGGAAAGACATAACCAATGATAACGAGGGATTAAACTATGGGTGATGGCATCATTTTTGCTTGTATCAAAACAATTTCAAAATCATGTCTTAACCAAAATCATTTTATGACGCTACGGATTACAGCCGGTGATCAGCCGCAAAGTAATCCCGAACCTCGCTGGGTTCTAAAACATTAATGGGAATCCCTAGGCAACTTTTAAGCCTAATATAAATGTGGAAAGGACTCGTGTCTCAGTCCAGATCCACCATTCAAAGAAAACATTTATCCCCCTTTGGGACTGAAAACCCACATTTTATATATTTCAAAAACTGATGCCGAATTATAACAAAATCTCTTTTTACAGTGAACATTTTTATCAAAGAATTATAGATCAACTCGAAACACGGGAAATAAGGTACTGAATATCAGGGCCATGATTCACAAAACTATACTCTATTAGAGTAACTGAATGGTTTTCATATCTCAAAGATTTAGACAAGGGGATTCAGTGAGGCTATTGGATATTATAAAATGGTAATGCCAAATTGGGCTTTAAGCAATGGTTTCTCATCAAGGTTCAAGTGCTGGATCATCAAGAAGGTAGGCTTCATGAATACTAAGGGTGTTAGGGTATGCAGAAATGATCTTTAACTCAGGATATATCAGAATTGTCAAGCTTTAGGATAAGAAAGAGGGTATCAATCAATGAGGAATCACGTTGGTAAGTATCTGACTATCAGAGTTTAAGGTAAGGTTCTATAGGGGTTCAAGTTTCAGGGTGAGATATTAATACTTAGGAATCATTAGCATGGTAATCAAGAGGATCAATCAAGTATTATAACAACTCTTTATTTTATCATGGCATTCAACTATCATGAAAAGACTTTTGAACTACTTGCAATACGTACTCGAGGGTTCATGGCATCTCTATATAATTCAAAGATAAACATAAGATACGCTTGATTTAATATATCAAATGACACAGGATAGTTGTAGCAATGTATGAACTATTAGCAGTAAATACGAAGGTCAAGTTGAATCACTTGCCTTAAGAAAGGTTGGTCTGGTCTGACTGGTAGGAGCAACTGGAGCTTCACTCGACCTTTATGGCAAGTTTTCCCTCATCTCGAGATCCTACATAATTAATAATAATCCTCATTATAATATATTCTCACCAATTTAACCTATTTACAACCCGAAATTAAACACGGATGGCACTTAGGCCTATATGCACTTAATTTTATATTCACTTTTAAATTACAAATATACACACATAGCCACATAATCACATATTATATATTAATACCAAATAACACCATATACACCATAATGCAACACTAGGCTTGGATGATCTCGACTCACAACTTAAGTCACTTGGTCGCTAAACAAGACAAAGTCTTCAAATTTTGGCTTCCTAACTTGATGTGCCTTTACTAAACTATCCAAAACCTATTGACCCTCACTTGTGCCTTTTGCTCTACTGACCTTATACTATCTTACAACTATGGTGGTCAACCTAAATCTCACTCCTAAATGTTCTAAAACTATGCGATAAGTGAAAGTGCTCACTGGTGCAAATTTCAGAATGGCAACTATGGTTTCTTGAGTGCATTAGACACTCTAAAACTATATGTTTTCCTTCAAAACTTTTACACAAGACTCTCCTGACCTAAGGGCATCTCACAAACTTGATGTGGCTCAAGGGCCTGGCTTGGGCCTTCTTGGGCCTAAGCTAAAAGTCCAAGGTTCCCCTGTTTTTCTGGGCAGAAAACGCCCTGACGTGAATTAACTTGTGACACATGATTCTAACTCATATACTATGAACTATGGTTGGAAAAACTTCTCTGACACTCCCTCTAACTAAGGCCCAATAGGGCCTAATGAGGGCCTACCCATGACATGGTCAAATCTCCCTATTCCTAAGTTGCAACAAAACTGTCCCCTGCTGGACAGATTTTGTTATTCTACTTGTGCACCTAACCAAATGACATGCAAACCTCCAACCAACACCTAAAACCTTTTATATACTTCCAATAATAACTTCTGGTGGCTTGGGCCTCAAAGTGCACATCAATGACATGGTCAAAACTCACTGTAAACCTCAGGGTACTAAACTGATTTTCTGCAGAAATTATAACTCTCATTTCTCCAAGGTTTTGACTTGACAAACTCAACTACCAACAACTCAATACCCAAACCAAGACTTAATCATGGTGATATACTGAACTAACTCCCTTATTCTCAAAATAACTTTGGTGGAGATCATCCTTACCTAAGGTGCAATTATGGCAAAACAAAAGAAACTACACTTCACATCTCACAAATCATCAAGTTTTTGAAACAACAAGATATACATTTTTATAAAAGATAATCACAAATTATTACCATGCATCAAGGAGAATTAATCAATATTAACACCTTATTTCTACTGAAATTAAAGCTCACTAACAAAATCTTTCCAAATGATCAAAATCTTATAACATTCTAAGAGAAATCCACATGCATGCATGTCCTCGAGTTTTGCAAGCCAAATAACATGTTTTCTAAATATGTTTTACCAAGAAATTTACATGCAAGCCTAGCATGAGCTATATCTAGATGATCACTTAGCATGCAAGGAGTTTCATCAAATTTTCACCATAAAATTCAAGCCATTATCACATAAACATGCAAAAATTGAACAAAGCAACAAGAATAGTCTTAAGGACCATTCATTCGGCTCCCCTATGGTCATGGCCGAATGAAATGGAAGGGAATGGCCATTTAATCATCAAGAGTTTCCTTCTCAAGACTTGGCACTTATCCATTCCTTGTATTCCTCTCAAAAACAACCCTAAACTCATAAGAATCAAGGTTGTACTTTGAGTTTCAACTAGAACCTTAACATGCAACTTTAAAACTTGAACTTTTTTCTGAAAACTCTTTGGAATATATGTGATCATGGTATGGGAAGTAACATTTACTTGTGTAGAAGGTGGAAACTTGGTGGAGGAATGAAGAAAATGGGGAGGGGGTTGGTCTCGGCTGAAAACCCGAGAGGAGGGAGAGGAGGGCCGAGAGTAAGAGGGAGGAGGGAGGGAAGAAAGAGTGTGGTGGTGAGTGGAGTGTGAAATGATCATGGCACTTTCTTGTTTTATGGTTTTTGATTTGACAAAAATGAGTGGGAATGAGAATTGACAAGACTATCCCTCCACTTATACTTGGTTCATTTTGCATGCAAGGGTAAAGAAGGAATTTGGCTAGAAAAATAAGAGTTAGTGGGGTTGGAATTGTCCTCTTTGTCCTTGAAAAGAATGAAAGGGTTGTTTGCATGCAAGGGCTTTCTTGTAATTTACTAAATTTGACAACTAAAATTTATAAAGATTTATTTTTATAAAATAAAATACAAGTTCAAAAATTATAAAATTTATACCATAAAATAACTTGGATTTTTAGAAATTTTATAAAACTACTTTTAAATTTTGTGAACAAATAACTTTAAAAAAAGATATTTATTCAAGGTTTAAAATATTCCTTATAAATCAAAAATGAAAAAAATAATTAAACTTTTGATTTGAAAAATCATATACCACATATCGAAAATTTAAGACGCAGATATTCTCATTCACACAAGCATACAATAGTTGAATATATCGGCATTCGGCTTTATAATTACACCAAATTTTACAATTAATATTACACGGAAATGCCGGTTGTAACAAGAGTTTTCAATGTCTAGAACTCTGTCTTCCAACTTGGCCAGCTTCTTTTCAGCATCTGATTCTCTTCTCAATCTCAGTAACAAGTCCTGCATGGTACCATAGGGCATGACTGAATCCAGCTTCTCAGAATTGTAGGACTTCAAGTCAGCTATATCCTTCTTGAGTTCATCCACACTCAGATTCTGTCTTAGTTGCTGTAGCTTCATGAGATGTAGAGAATCTAGGTGGGCTTGAAGAATAGCCTTAGTACCAGCATCTGAAGTTTCCTGAAGGGCCTTTTGAATAGCCATAACCTGTTTGACCAAGGATACACTAAACTGTCCTGGTGTAGATTCCTTAGTCAAGGCCCATTCAGGTAAATTTGGAACTAAACTAGGGCCTACATCTCCCCCTAAGTTCATGATTCCATCAAATGAGACAGAGTCATCATCATTAGAATTTACTCCAAATTCTTCAGATGGCTCATCAGCTTGAGAAGGCATCCTATTGATAGCAGCTTTATCCCTTTGTAGAGATTCTGAAGTATGTACTAGGTTCAAAGTCTGTTCTGCCTCCACATTGCCCTGAGCAGCCAACAGTTGATAGGATGACACAGGATGAGTAAAAGTGTCAGCATCCAAGGAAATGTTATCAATTACAGCTTTGTAATGTTGCTGAAATTGTCTTTCCTTTTCAGCATCATCCACAGTCATTGACTCACTAGCAATGGTTGGATCCACCCTTATACCTTCTGTACCTGCTTTTCTCTCAATTTGTCTATATTCTTGCATCAGGGGCTCCCCCTGGCTCACACACCTCACACCTTCACCCTCACCTACTAAGGTGGCACTCCTCTCACTTTCTTTTGCCATGATGGAAGAAATAGCATGTATATTTAGACTCTTAAGCTCTCCTTTTGCCTGGGAGCAACCCAGTCTCTCACTCAAATTTTCACTCCCTTTCCTCAATCCTAGAAGTGATTGTACAGTAACCATGTCTTCTACACTTGGAATTGAGTTAGTTATTTATGTAGAGACTGAAAGGAATATGTCCTAAGTCCAATCATGTATTAGGATTTAGGAATAACTTTTATGTAATCTGTTTTGATTTCATTGATATTAATAAAGACTTGTTTTGCTTTTATTACGGGCTTTATCTATTTAAGTGTTTAAATAAGATATACCATAGTTTAGAGTAAAGCTTTTTATGGATTATGATGCGATCATAATAGTGAGACCTAAAAAGATGATAACTCTAAACTTAAATAGTTCCTGGTCATAGGATTACTAACTGGTAATTAATAATCCGCAGAGATCGGTACATACTATATTTGCTTCATTATGAAGGATGTCTGTTCTCATAGACATTTGTGTGGTGACACTATAGCTAGTATGTAGGTGCTTATTATAGAATAAGTTCACTGAACATGACTCGCCCAGCTGAACAACTGATGGAGTTCACTCACGTGTCAGCAGTTGTTCACCTAGTGATAGTTGTACAAGTATCCTTAGACTTGAGGTCATCATAGTCATCTTGTGTACACTGAACTATGCTTTGGTTTAGTTCTTAGTCTCCAGGGACAATTATTAGGGCTCTTCTGGGTATAGGAATTTGTACACAAAGATAGTGTATGATCAATAAAGGATCTACCCCTTCCAGTGAAGGAAGCGAATGTTCAAGGCTGATCCACTTATGCTAGTACAGGAATCTCTGGCCAGAGTGAATGAAATTAGAAAGGAGTTTCTAATTTGCATAGAACTACGCATAATAAATGGTAAGCAAGTGATTGAATTAGATAGGTTTGACACGAGATCCATGCCTTGTATTTAATCAGGACATTATAGGGTAGAAGGAGTTTATTGTACGGTAACTATTCACTGAATAGGTTCTTGGTATTCTAAGCAGTGAATTCATATTATCCGGATAGTCGCGATATGCTGATAAGTATCCCTCACGATGTAGAATAAATGTGATTAATTAATTAATCATATTTAATAAATTAGAGAATTTATATAAATAATGATAAAATAGTTTTATTATTATTTATTTCTACTACTGGCTTAATATTGAACCTACAGGGTCACACCATAAAAAGAGAATGATTTAATGGTGGAGGAATTAATTAATAATGGTTAATAATTATTTATTTATGAAATAATTAATTAATTGACAAATTTAATAATTGATTAAATTAGATTTAATTGATTATAAATTAATTAAAAAAAGTTCTTAATATTATTAATTAAAGAATTTAATTTTTGGAAATTAAATCAAGAGAGAGAATTATTTCTAAAGTGTTTAGAAAAAGGATTAATAATTAAAAGGTGTTTTAATTATTAATGAGAATAATAAATGGGATAATAATAATATTATTTATGGGAAAATTTCAGCTGAAAAGTTTGCCTATAAATACACTATTATAGACCCTAATTTTATTCAAACCAACACAAAACCCAAAAAGTTTGGAAAACCCAATTCTCTCCACCTCCTTCCTCCTCTTTAACATCGTTTTCTTGATGGATACCGGTGGAGTGCTTCACATTTGAGGAGCAACTGCTAAGGATCTCTGATCGTTGTCTCCGAATTATTTTAAAAGGTTAGATTCGATCCCTCGAATTTTTATTCATGATCTGTATGCTTTTATTTAGATTTTGTATGTGTAAAAGTGTTTTACCATGCCCCCGCTGCGTTAAAAATCCAACAGAGACTATCAACGGATAGGGAGTATCCGTTGAAGTGGGAACTGATGGTATCAACGGATAACTACTATTAAACTTATCCATCGAAGAACAACCACTTGTCAACGGATGAGAAATATCCGTTGAAGAAGGAAAAGAAGTAGAAATTGAAAGTGACATGATTGTTGAATCTGTGTGGATTGATTTTAATTTAGGGGACACAGATTCTTCAACCAAATCTGAAAGAATTGGCTGATGATCCAACAAATCATCGAAAAGATGATGATCACCAATATTTGAGTAGGGCTCCTCCCTGAGTTGTAAAGAGGGAGAATCAGGAATTGATGTGAATATCATGTCTACATCCAGAGATGGTGATGGAGAATTTGGTGATTGATGTGTGTCAATTTTGAGAGAATGGGGATGTGACTCCACATTTGTTGGAGTCACATCAAGCTGAATTTGAGAAGGCATGGATACAGGTGGGTGTATCTGTGCAGTGTGTGCACCCTGTGTGGAAACTAAGGTTTTAACCTTCTTTCTTCTTGTAAAGGCTTTTACAGGTGAGTGTGTGGCTTCAGTGTCCCTCCCTCTTTTGTTCTGTGTCCCTGGTTGGGGACTATTTTCAATAGTTGCACCCTTTTGGGAGGATACAACTAGGGATGAGTTTGAATCCTTTTCAACCGCCACAGTCTTTTGAGAAACTGTGGCTTGGCTAGCTGAGGTACCACTCACCTCTCCTACCTTATCCTGGGGGGTTTCTTGATGTTCACCCCTCCTCTCACCACTCACACCCTGTTCACTCCCCTCAGGATTTATGGTAGTTGTTACAACTGTTGTCTTTTGAGAAACAACAGAGGTGGCTTTCTTTGACTTTGTTCTTGAAACTTTAGGTTTGGTGGCTTTGGAAGGAATCTGTTGGGACAAAGACACAGATTCCATGGCCACACTTGAAGGCAAAGAAATAATGGGGTTGGAAGTAGTAGAAGTTGAAGAAGTATTTACTTCACTTACCTGAGGTGCATTCATTATTGGCAAATATACCAATGGCACCTGATTGTTGAGGTTAATTCTTAAAAGGTCTGCAAGAACCCTTTTCTCTTGTGCCCAGCATTTGAGTTTGTTACTCTCATTGGTTATGACCAATCCTTCAGCAACATGATTAGCCAATAACATAAAGAATCTAGCATAGTAGATGTTATGAGGTCTATTAACTTTGTTACCTAACCTGGTACCTAATTCTAGCATGACATAGTTGCTAAAATTAAAATACCTATCAGAAACTAGCATATAGAGCATATTAACTAGAGATGAAGTTATTGCATCAAAATTACTAATTTTCCCAGAGAAAACCTTGATAAAGGCATCACTAAGAAAACTCCATTCTTTCCTAAGGCCTTTTCTTCTAATACTCCCTAAACTAGCAGAATCAAAAGAATAGCCTATGGAATCTAACATGCTAAATACATCATTATCAGTGTGTGGTGTCATGGCATTGTTCTCAGGTAGTTTGACACAAGACTGTATATCATCACAGTTAATACAGTAATCTTTACCTTTAAGAGAAAAAGTGATCGTCACATCTGTGGGATTGAACTCTGCAGTTGTCCAAATCTCCTCAATTACCTCACAGTAAATGGTTGGGGCTTCCAGCATTGTATAGCTTAGTTTGCAATTTTTGATGAAGTCCATCATCTTGTGATAATCTGAGTGGGCTTCATTCTTTTCCACCAAAGCTACGAAATTGTTCTTCTCATAGACAAATCCAGACTGGGACATTATCTTTACTACTGGTGCCATTGTAGTGAGTAGAGGTTGCAGAGAAAAGCTGGGAGTTTTGGGAGAGAAAGAGAGTGAAAGCTTTTGAAAGATTGTAAGAAAGCGTAAAGTGAAAATAAGAATTCAAAAGGCTTTTATACTTTCTCGAATTAAAACGTAAGGAGGATGATTAAATAATACTTTTAAGTAAATTACAGCCGTTTGAGAATAAAGAAAACTGTATGTATTCTAAAAACTGCCTTTAATACAAATATATACAACTGTGTATATATATATGTATCAACAGTTAAGTAAAAGAATCAACGGTTGTGACTTACTTAAAACAACTGATGTGACACTTCAACGGATAAGGTATACAGTTATCCGTTGAAGATTAACACAGTTTTATCCGTTGAAGGATAAAATTACCAGAAATGTATTTGTCTTTCAACGGATAATGAACATCCGTTGATAGAACAATTTTGGCTTTCAACGGATAGGGAATATCCATTGATAGAATAATCTTTACTTAAAGCCAACTTTGTTCTTGCAGCAAATTCATTTCAGGCTTCAAAACAGATTATAATAAGGACATGAATTTATGAATAATTAAGCATACCTAGCACACTTACTAATCTTGTGAATGTTGATTCATCAAGTGGCTTGGTAAATATGTCTGCAATCTGCTTTTCACTTGGAACAAAATGAAGTTCCACTGTACCATTTATCACATGTTCCCTTATGAAGTGGTACTTGATGTCAATGTGCTTGGTTCTTGAGTGTTGCACTGGATTTTCAGTAATGGCAATGGCACTTGTGTTGTCACAGAATATTGGAATTTTGTCAACAGTTATCCCATAGTCAAAGAGTTGATTCCTCATCCACAGTATCTGTGCACATCAACTACCAACAGCAATGCACTCAGCTTCAGCTGTTGATGTAGAAACATATTTTTGCTTCTTGCTGAACCATGACACAAGCTTATTCCCTAGAAATTGACAGGTGCCAGTTGTACTTTTCCTGTCTATTTTGCAACCTGCATAATCGGCATCTAAGTAGCCAATTAGATCAAAACCAGACTCTCTAGGATACCAAATTCCTAGATTTGGAGTCCCTATGAGATATCTGAAGATTCTTTTAATAGCCACTAAGTGAGATTCTTTAGGGTCAGCTTGAAATCTAGCACAGAGACATGTAGAAAACATTATATCAGGTCTACTAGCAGTTAAATATAGAAGTGAGCCAACCATGCCTCTATAACTTGTAATATCCACAGACTTTTCAGCCTTGTTTAATTCAAGCTTGGTGGCAGTGGCCATGGGAGTTTTTGTAGATGAACAATCCATTAAGTCAAACTTCTTTAAAAGATCATAAATATATTTAGTTTGACTAATGAAAATTCCACCACTAACTTGTTTAACTTGTAAACCAAGAAAATAAGTTAGCTCTCCCATCATGTTCATTTCATATTTACTTTGCATTAACTTAGCAAACTTTTTACAAAGCTTATCATCTGTAGAACCAAATATAATATCATCTACATAGATTTGAACAAGTATTGCAGAGCCATTAACATTTCTAAAGAAAAGAGTTTTGTCAACAGTACCTCTTGTGAAGTGATTATCTAGAAGAAATTTTGACAAAGTCTCATACCAGGCTCTAGGTGCTTGCTTTAGTCCATAGAGTGCTTTCAACAGATAATACACATAGTCTGGAAAATTTGGATCTTCAAATCCTGGAGGTTGGCTTACATAAACTTCTTCCTCCAATTCTCCATTCAGAAATGCACTCTTGACATCCATTTGATAGACTTTGAAATTGGCATGGGCTGCATAGGCTACAAAGATTCTGATGGCTTCAAGTCTTGCAACTGGAGCAAATGTCTCATCAAAATCTATTCCTTCTTGTTGAGAGTAGCCCTTGGCAACCAATCTGGCTTTATTCCTTATGACAATGCCATTTTCATCCATCTTGTTTCTGAATACCCATTTTGTATCAATAGAGCTCTTGTTCTTTGGCTTGGGTACCAGCTTCCATACCTTGTTCCTCTCAAATTGGTTTAGCTCCTCTTGCATTGCTAAAATCCAATCTGGATCCAATAGAGCTTCTTCCACTCTCTTAGGTTCCTCCTGTGATAGAAAAATACTATATAGACATTCATCTTGAGTAGCCCTTCTAGTTTGTACTTTAGATGTAGCTTCACCAATGATCAATTCAAAAGGGAGATTCTTGGTCCATTTCCTTTGAGGTGGTAGATTAACTCTAGATGAGGTTGCCTCAGTATTGTCATGATGTGAGATAGAGTGTTGATTGGTTGAAACTGAAAGGAATATGTCCTAAGTCCAATCATGTATTAGGATTTAGGAATAACTTCCTGTGTAATCTGTTTTGATTTCATTGATATTAATAAAAGACTTGTTTTGTTTTTATTACGGGCTCTATCTATTTAAGTGTTTAAATAAGATATACTATAGTTTAGAGTAAAGCTTTTTATGGATTATGATGAGATCATAATAGTGAGACCTAAAAGATGATAACTTTAAACTTAAATAGTTCCTGGTCGTAGGATTACTAACTGGTAATTAATAATCCGCAGAGATCGGTACATACTATGCTTGCTTTATTATGAAGGATGTCTGTTCTCATAGACATTTGTGTGGTGACACTATAGCTAGTATGTAGGTGCTTATTATAGAATAAGTTCACTGAACATGACTCGCACAGCTGAACAACTGATGGAGTTCACTCACGTGTCAGCAGTTGTTCACATAGTGATAGTTGTACAAGTATCCTTAGACTTGAGGTCATCATAGTCATCTTGTGTACACTGAACTATGCTTTGGTTTAGTTCTTAGTCTCCAGGGACAATTATTAGGGCTCTACTGGGTATAGGAATTTGTACACGAAGATAGTGTATGATCAATAAAGGATCTACCCCTTCCAGTGAAGGAAGCGAATGTTCAAGGCTGATCCACTTATGCTAGTTCAGGAATCTCTGGCCAGAGTGAATGAAATTAGAAAGGAGTTTCTAATTTGCATAGAACTACGCATAGTAAATGGTAAGTAAGTGATTGAATTAGATAGGCTTGACACGAGATCCATGCCTTGTATTTAATCGGGACATTGTAGGGTAGAAGGAGTTTATTGTACGGTAACTATTCACTGAATAGGTTCTTGGTATTCTAAGCAGTGAATTCGTATTATCCGTATAGTCGCGATATGCTGAGAAGTATCCCTCACGATGTAGAATAAATGTGATTAATTAATTAATCATACTTAATAAATTAGAGAATTTATATAAATAATGATAAAATAGTTTTATTATTATTTATTTCTACTACCGGCTTAATATTGAACCTACAGGGTCATACCATAAAAAGAGAATGATTTAATGGTGGAGGAATTAATTAATAATGGCTAATAATTATTTATTTGTGAAATAAATAATTAATTGGCAAATTTAATAATTGATTAAATGAGATTTAATTGATTATAAATTAATTAAGAAAAGTTCTTAATATTATTAATTAAGGATTTAATTTTTGGAAATTAAATCAAGAGAAAGAATTATTTCTAAAGTGTTTAGAAAAAGGATTAATAATTAAAAGGTGTTTTAATTATTAATGAGAATAATAAATGGGATAATAATAATAATATTTATGGGAAAATTTCAGCTGAAAATTTTGCCTATAAATATACTATTATAAACCCTATTTTTATTTTAACCCCAAAATTTTATAAAACCTAATTCTCTCCACCTCCTCCTCCTCCTTAACATCGTTTTCTTGGTGGATACCAGTGGAGTGCTTCACGTTTGAGGAGCAGCTGCTAAAGATCTCCGAACGTTGCTTTTGGATCGCATATTAAAGGTTAGTAATCGATCCGTACATTTTTACCACGATTTATATACTTTTATTTAGATTTTGTATGTGTAAAAGTGTTTTGCCATGCCTCCGCTGCGATTAAAATGCAACAATGGTATCAGAGCTTAGGTTGTATGCCTATAGATCTGTGGTAAAAATTTCAGAATTTTATGTGCTTGTATGAATTAATTATGATTTTTACAAGTTATATCATTGATTAATTTTGTCTGATGAGAAATCGTTTCTCAGAATAATTTTGAATGTTGATCTGGGTTCTACAAGTGTTGTAGATCGTCTGGGTATTTTTTCATAATTTTAGGATGTATAGATTTTTTATTATGAATTTTTGAAGTTCTTGTAATTAAAATTTGTAATTAAATAAGTATAAATATATGTTGTTAGATATATTTGATAATGTCATGGCTAATATGTTTTATGTTTAGATTTCAGATCTTATTTGAACAGAACAAATCAGTACTTAACTGATCAGTACTTATACTGGAAGTCAGAACTTAAGGGATATCAGTACTTATGTTATCAAGAGATAGATATCAGAACTTAAGTGCTGAAGGACGATCAGATAAGGACAGTAGCTGATTAAAGTTAAGAAGATCAAGATAAACATAAGAAGAGATATGCATGAAGAAGGAATTCCGTGAAGAATGGAATACTTGGAATAGAAGATATCTGATTGATATATTTTAGGAAGCAGAATTATATTCCATATCAATTAGCGAATATCTTGTAACTGTGTAGTATATAAACACAGACATAGGGTTTACACTATAAGTGTTATCATTATCGAGAATATTATTTATTATAACCCTAGCAGCTCTCGTGATATTTTGTTCATCACTGAGAGATAACAGTTCCAGATTGTAACAGAGTTTATTGTTTAAATAAAGTTTGTTTTCTGTTACATAAGTTCTTGAAATTTGATTTGATTGTAATAAACACTGTATTCACCCTCTCTACAGTGAAAGTGTGACCTAACAAGTGGTATCAGAGCTATATGTTAACACACATACAGTTAAAGATCCAAACACAATCATGTCTGACACAGAAACTCCAACTAAGCCTACCAAAACTGAGGAATCATCAAAGACATCAACTCAGAGTCGATATGAGACTATCAGAGTTCCCATACTGAGACCATCTGAATATCCCATATGGAAGGTAAGGATGACCATGTTTCTGGAAGCAACAGATCCAGAATACCTTGATAGAATCAAGGAAGGGCCTCACAAACCTACCAAGCTCGCTGTTGTAGTTGCAGGTGAAGCAGCAATGACCGTACCAAAGGAAAAGAATGATTACACTGCTGAAGATATAGCATCTATTGCTAAGGATGCCAAGGTACGTCACTTATTGCATAGTGCCATTGATAATGTAATGTCAAACAGGGTAATCAACTGCAAGACTGCTAAGGAGATATGGGATGCACTGGAGACAAGGTGTCAAGGAACTGAAACAGTTAAGAAGAACAGGAAGACAATACTCACTCAAGAGTATGAACACTTTGACTCTAGGACTAATGAGTCATTGACTGATGTATATGATAGATTTGTCAAACTCTTGAATGACTTGTCATTAGTAAATAAGGAGTATGATCTTGAAGATACAAACCTCAAATTCCTGTTAGCTCTTCCTGAATGTTGGGATTTGAAGGCAACAACAATAAGAGACAACTACAATCTTGATGAAACAACTCTTGATGAAATCTATGGAATGCTCAAGACTCATGAACTTGAGATGGAACAAAGAAGCAAGAGGAAAGGAGGAAAGTCAAGGACAGTTGCTCTCAAGGTTGAAGAGGAATCCCCCAAACCACCTTCCTCAAAGAAAGATAAGGGTAAAGCTCTTATCATAAAATCTGATACTGAGTCATCAAGTTCTGAGAGTGATGATGACTCAGATTCTGAAAGCTTGCCTGAAACTGATGCTGATGAGGAGATGATGAAGCTGTGTGCTCTTATGGTGAAAGGAATCACAAAGATTGCATACAGGAAGTTCAGGAAGGGAAAGAAGTTTTCCAGGAAAGGCATAAGTTCTGATAAGAAGAATTTCAGAAGATCTGAAGGAAGAGGAGGAAAGTCTGACAGAGGAGATTACGCTAATGTTAAATGTTATAATTGTGGTGAGAAAGGCCACATATCTCCTGATTGTAAGAAGACCAAGAATGACAAAGGCAAAGCTCTTGTCACAAAGCAGAAAAGCTGGACAGACACCTCAGACTCTGAAAGTGAGGAGAACTATGCATTGATGGCAAATACTGATAAATCAAGTTCTGAGAGCAGTTCTGAAGCTGCTGAAACAAAGGTACCTCAGACTACTTATGCTTTTCATACTGATGATATTAATGAGTTGAGAAGATATCTTAAAACCATGTTTGTTAGTTATAGAGATCAAACTTTAACATGTGAAAGATTAACTTCTGAAAATCTTGCTTTTAGGAAAAGAAATGATTTCTTAGAAAAAGAGTTAGTCATGTTTCATCAAACTCAGCAGGATAGAGATAATGCCTTTTATGTTAGGGATGAAGTGCTAAAAATGAATGAATCTCTAAAAACTGAGTTAGAAAAGGAGAGAGAGATTATCAGAACTTGGACTAACTCTGGCAAAACAACTCAAAATTTGCTAAGCAGTGGAAACTGGAAAGAGGGCTTAGGCTATGGAGAAAATAAAAAAGGAACTGTAGAAATTAAGCCTGTTGATAAGCAAAAGCCGAAGTTAAAACCTGTTAAGTTTGTAACTGAAAAATCCGAAAATGAGAAATCAGAAGTTAAAAAGGAATTAGCTTCTGACAAACTAAAACAGGAAAAGACAGCTGAAGTTAACATAGGCTTAATGACAAAGAAGCAGCTTAAGCATAAGCTGAAAGATGTTAAGAATGCAAACAAGGTAAAATCACCTAGGAAAAACAGGAATGGAAAGGAAGGTGTGAATAAAAGCAATAACTATAAATCTGTTCCTGATGCTCCTAGGAAAGCATGTCATAACTGTGGAAGTTCTAACCATCTGGCTTCTTTTTGCAGGAAGAATAAGAATATTAACTCCTTATCTACAAAGTCAGGAGTTAAGAGTCAGTCTGTTAGATACAAACCACAAAATCCTTGTTTTCATTGTGGTAGTTTATGGCATTCCATTTATACTTGTAAGGAATATCATAGTTTGTACTATGATTATTATCAAATAAAACCTTCTTTAAAGAAAGTTTCTGTTGTTCCTTCTAGTATAAGTTCTGATAAGAAAACTGTTAACATAAAATCTGATGTTAAATCCGCTGCAAATGTTAACAAACCTAAAAAGGCCAAAGGATCCAAGCAAGTCTGGGTCCTTAAAACTAATAATTAGTGGTCTTTTTGATTGCAGGGCAACAGGAAAAATATTTTAGTTCTGGACAGTGGATGTTCAGGACATATGACTGGAAATAAGGCCCTGCTATCAGACTTTGTGGAGAAAGCTGGCCCAAATGTTTCTTATGGAGATGGCAACATTGGAAAAACTTTGGGATATGGCAATATCAATCTTGGGAATGTCATTATTAAAGATGTAGCTCTGGTCTCAGGACTTAAACACAACTTACTGAGTATAAGTCAAATCTGTGACAGAGGTTATCATGTTGATTTCTTTGCAGAACATTGTGAAATAGTTAGTAAATCTAAAGGAAAAATTGTTCTGAAGGGATTCAGGCGTGGTAACATTTATGAAGCTAAGCTTTCAACAAGTTCTGATGGTTCTGCAATCTGTTTAGTGAGTAGAGCCTCAACTGAAGAAAGCTGGAATTGGCACAAGAAACTCTCTCATTTAAACTTCAACAAGATAAATGAACTGATCAAGAAAGATCTTGTGAGAGGACTGCCAAAATCAGTGTTTGTTCCTGATGGTCTTTGTGACTCATGTCAGAAGGCTAAACAAAGAAAATCTTCGTTCAAGAGCAAGACTGAATCATCAATTCTTGAGCCTTATTATCTACTTCATGTTGATCTATTTGGTCCAGTGAATGTCATGTCTATTGCAAAGAAGAAATATGCGTTGGTCATAGTAGATGAGTTCACCAGATACACATGGGTGTATTTCTTGCACACAAAAAGTGAAACTGCATCTATCCTGATTGATCATGTCAAACATCTGGATAAATTGATCAAAGATTCTGTGAAAATTTTGAGGAGTGATAATGGCACTGAATTCAAGAATTTGATAATGGAAGAGTTCTGCAAAAATCATGGAATAAAGCAGGAATTTTCTGCTCCTGGAACTCCACAGCAAAATGGAGTTGTTGAAAGGAAGAATAGAACTCTAATTGAAGCTGCACGAACAATGCTTGAAGAAGCAAAGCTTCCAACCTATTTCTGGGCTGAAGCTGTGCAGACTGCTTGTTTTACTCAAAATGCAACACTCATTAACAAGCATGGAAAAACACCATATGAGATGGTGAAGAACAAAAAGCCAAATCTCAAATACTTTCATGTATTTGGATGTAAGTGTTTTGTTCTCAAGACTCATCCTGAACAGCTATCCAAGTTTGATCTAAAAGCTGATGAGGGAATCTTTGTAGGATATCCACTTTCTACAAAAGCCTTCAGAGTCTATAATTTGAGAACAAAAGTGGTCATGGAATCTATCAATGTCTCTTTTGATGACAAGAAGATCACTGGACTTGAAGATTGCATTGATCATGATAAGCTGAGATTTGAAAATGAAGATTCATATTCTGATATCTCAAGTCCTGACAGTCTAAGTCCTGATACTGTAAATTCTGATGGATTAAACTCTGATGTTATTGAAACTGTGGTGACTACGTCAAAGGAAGATGCACCAATGCAGGGGGAGCATACTCAAGATATTATCACATCTCAAGAAGCATCAGAACATACATCTGGCTCTTCAAATTCTGATTCGTCAAGTTCTGATAAGCCAAGTACTGACAGTGCTGAAAATCTAAATACTGAAGGATCCAACTCAGAGAGCATAGTTTCAGGGGGAGCATCAGAAAATGAAACCGAAGACAGCATGAATCATGGGGGAGCATCCAGTTCTAGAGAAAATCTTCCATCTGCAAGGAAGTGGACAAAATCACATACACCTGATTTAATAATTGGAAATCCTGAGGCAGGTGTCAGAACTAGAACAGGTACTTCGAATGAATGTCTTTACAATTCTTTTCTCTCTCAGTCTGAGCCAAAGAAAGTGGAAGAAGCTCTTCAAGATGCTGATTGGGTGCAAGCAATGCAGGAAGAGTTGAATGAATTTGAAAGAAACAAAGTCTGGACCTTAGTGCCAAGACCCAAGAATAGATCGGTTGTTGGTACAAAGTGGGTATTCAGAAACAAAACTGACAGTGATGGCATAATTGTAAGGAACAAGGCAAGGCTGGTTGCAAAAGGATATTCTCAACAGGAGGGAATTGACTATGATGAAACATTTGCTCCAGTTGCTAGGTTAGAAGCCATAAGGATATTCATGGCTTATGCTGCTCACAAAAAGTTTACTGTCTTTCAAATGGATGTGAAAAGTGCTTTTCTCAATGGAGAATTGGAAGAGGAAGTATATGTTGAACAACCTCCAGGCTTTGTAGATTCCAAACATCCAGATTATGTCTACAGGCTTGATAAAGCACTTTATGGACTTAAGCAAGCTCCTAGAGCATGGTATGAGACTTTAGCTCAGTTTCTTCTGGAAAGTGGATTCAACAGAGGAACTATTGACAAAACATTGTTCTATCTCAACCATGGCAAGGACTTACTTTTGATCCAGATTTATGTTGATGATATTATTTTTGGGTCTCCAAATGACAAACTTTGCAAAAAGTTTGCCAACCTAATGCAGTCAATATATCAGATGAGTATGATGGGAGAACTTAGTTATTTTCTGGGCCTTCAAGTCAAGCAGAGTGAAGAAGGAACTTTTATTTGTCAATCTAAGTACACCAGAAACTTGCTGAAAAAATTTGGAATGCAAGACTGTTCAAGTGCATCCACTCCCATGGCCACTGCAACAAAACTGGATAAGGATACTGGTAATTCAGTAGATATTACTGATTACAGAGGTATGATTGGCTCACTTCTCTATCTAACTGCTAGTAGACCAGATATCATGTTTGCTACCTGTCTTTGTGCAAGATTTCAAGCAGATCCAAGAGAACCTCACTTAACAGCTATAAAAAGAATCTTTAAGTATCTTAAAGGAACAGCTGATCTAGGATTATGGTATCCTAGAGAATCAGATTTTAAATTAATAGGTTACTCAGATGCAGATTTTGCAGGTTGCAAAATTGACAGGAAAAGCACAAGTGGTAGCTGCCAATTTCTTGGAGGCAGGTTGGTTTCTTGGTATAGCAAGAAACAAAAGTCAATTTCCACATCAACTGCAGAAGCAGAGTATATTGCTGCAGGAAGCTGCTGTGCACAGATTCTCTGGATGAAGAATCAGTTACTAGATTATGGGTTAACGTATTTCAAAATCCCTATTTACTGTGATAATCAAAGTGCTATTGCTATGACAGGTAATCCAGTTCAACACTCTATGACAAAGCACATCAGCATCAGGTACCATTTCATCAGGGAACATGTGGATGAAGGTACAGTGGAATTGCATTTTGTTCCCACAGATCAACAAGTAGCAGATATCTTCACAAAACCACTGTGTGAAGCTACCTTTTCAAAATTGGTAAATGAACTTGGAATGATTTCAGGTTCTTTCTCTAAATCTGCTTAAACTTGTTCTATGTTATCAGACTTTATGATCAGTATTTACAGAATTAATCTCTTTGTATATTCTGTGCATTAATTGATAAATGTCTTTAAGTACTGACTGTTGTCTGATATATGTTTCTAAACTCTGATAAGTGATATGTCTGTTTCAGTAACTATTCAATCCTATGAGGATAACTGTGCTAGATACTGACCTACTAGTCTTCAATAAACAAATGATCCCATGAAAGAAGTAATTATTTCTGTGGAAATCTTATGACACAAGCAAATTCTGATAACTGAGCTTAGTTAAGTTTACTTTGTATATCTTATTACTAAGTCACAAATTAGAATAATGCTACTCATCTGTTTAAGTTCTGATTCTAGTAAAACTGCTGAATGTACTAAGTGCTGATAAACCTCACTTATCAAAAGAAGAAGAACAATAATCAAAGAATAATATCAGGTACTCCTTTGAGATCTAGAGTAAAAATGTGAAAGGGACGACCCAAGTGCATTGCTGGTATTAAGTAAATATGCATTAGAAAAGCAAAATATTTTCTTGGTGACTTTTCACACTCTATGATTACTGGAGAAATACTCTGATAATAGCATAAATTCTGATAAACAGTCGTGACTCACTTACACTGAGAAGCCTCTGTAAAATAGAATTTCAAAAGATGCATAAAATTAGCACAAAAACAGTAGAGGTGAACTCATGCATGAACTCATTTATCAGTAGGTTTCAGGATAATGACAGCTCTTTAGCAAAATTTTAATTATGACTTATTTCTAAGATGTACTGAAGTAGATCAGACTTTACTCTTTGTCTGTTATTTAGCTTAATGCACACACACATCACTCCATATGAATGATGAAATTTCTGTGGTGGTCTATGTTATTTTAGATAAACAGTCATTGTGTCACTTCTGCACAAATTCTGAGGACAAGTTCTAGTTACACGTTCTGATGATTAAGTTCTGACGTTCATAACTAAGAACTTGTATGAGTATTTACTAAGATAGATATTCCTTGTTCGAGTTAAGACATTATGTTCTGATGACTGTTAAGTTCTGGTATAGGTCTAAGTTCTGATTTTTCAGTCTAACCCTTTACTTGACTTATCTGTGAGTAAAATTTGGTAACAGTCTCAGATTAATTTCGAAATGTTGAAGTGGAAGATTAATAGTCTATGGTTAAAACATAATGGCACTCGTCCTTGAACAGTTCACTCTTGTTACATGTGTACATTCCTTTTCCAATGACTGTTATTCTTTTTCAAAGTCTAGGGAGACGAGGTAGAATTAATTCTACCTGTCTGCATTCAATATTTTTGTGTCTCTTGGCATTCTCTTGCCTATATATGCAACCACTTCACATCAGTCTTTCCATCACATTCTTCTCACACACTTATCCTCTTTCTTCTGTCAAAAACACAATGGTTCGATACAACATGTTTTTGAACACACAAACCTTCACAATGGAGCTCAGTTGTGCCGAGTGGCAGCAGGAGTGGCATATAACAGCCATTCCTGAGGAGATCTGGGACTCTGTCCCACAGGAGGTGCTGGCTCACCTTCTATTCTTCGAGATGGATTACCATCGCCATCTGGAGCGCCTGGAGGAGGAAAGGCGGGAAGCTATCCGTCAGCAAGAGCGAATCATTCGACTCGCTATCTTGTTTGTCGAAGATAGGAAGAGGAGGATGACTTAATCTCGTCTTCTTCCTATTCTTCTTCATCCTCAGCTTTGTCAGGCTTCTTAGCTAAGACTAAAGCTGTTGACGTTAGGATTAGAAGCTTAGGGAAAATCTTGTATTAATGTAATTTCTATTTCATATATGTATTGACTTGATATATTAATGAAAACTGTTTTTACTTCAAGATTTTGTCTCTGAGTTATTTTATCTGTAGTGTTAAATCCTGCTTGATATTCTGATGACCATTTAAATTTTGTCTTTATTTAAGTTCTGATTCTTTGTCAGCACTTATTCATCGAAATTATCTCGGTCATTTTTAACATGATTCATTTTCAGAATATTAATGTTGCAGTGAAAAACAATTCAATCAGTGCTAACGGTTTCAATTTTGAATTAAACCTGTGTCTCTTGATAACTGAAATGGTTTTTCCTTGAATCAAGGCAACTGGATAAGTAATCATTCCTGTTTTCTCGAGCCCAGTAACTATCCGTTATTACTGCATGTCTGACAGGTGTCCAACGGTAACATTTTTCTTCGAGTATAAGAACAACAGAGAGAAGATTTCTTTAATCTTTTACTTTCTTTATACTTTATCTCTCTTCTTACTTTTACTCTCTTTCTCATTCTTTCTCACGTTGGTTTTTCATACAGACATTATCTCACACACATAACAGGCATACTTGAATTTCAATATTTTTTCACATGGCACCAAAGGATTTAATCATTGATGGAGCAAAGTTTGTTCCAAACAACTATGCTGCAATTCTTGATCATGCTGAAGCTCCATCTGAATTGCATTTTGTGCAAGATCTTCTTGCACATAGTGAGGTTGGGTACGCCTTAACTCAGCCTGAATTATTTTCAAGTCAACAAGTTCTGCGGTTCTGGAGGACTGGAGTTTATGATGATGGTGGTAAACGAGGAACTCCCAGTATTATCTTCCAAGTGGGTGATTCTTCCTATGTAGTCACTCCTGGTACAGTACGAAGAGCATTACATCTTCCAGAAGATTGTACCTTCTCTATACCAGAGGAATCAGACCTTCGGGGGTTAATGACTGATTTGGGATATGAAAAGAGTCTGACGAAACTTGGACAGTTGAAACGGGCTAATATCAGAAGAGAATGGAGTTTCTTCTTCGATTGCATCACCAAGGCTTTTGGCAACAAGTGTTCAAATTTTGATGCCATCCCAATTCTGAGTCAACACATCGGGTATGCTATTATCCATCAAACTCATTTTGATTTTGCAACTGGAATAATTGGTTTTATTGGGGATAGGATGACAGAGGATCGAGATGTTGTTTATTTTGCTAGATTCTGTCAACTTATTTATACGTATTGTACTGCTGAACCCCAGTTAGTCAGCACTCAAACCCCACCTTTTAAGGTTGCAAAAAGGTACTTTAACGACCTGATAAATGCTGACACAAAGAAATCAATGGTGAGACAATTACAGATTCCTCAGTCTGTGAAACAGATTCTGGTAAATGCTGATCCTGCTACTTACAAATCTGTTTACTCAAATGTTCAACCAACTCACCATAACCAAAATCCATCAACCTCAGTCCCTACCTCTCATTCTACTCAACCTACCCTCAGAACTTATCTCAAATCCTATCTCTCCACTTCACAGACTGCTCAACCTTCTTCTTCAGCGCCTACTGTGAAGCCTACATCCTCTAAGCCAAAGAGAACAAAGACTGTTCCTCAAACATCTCAGAAGAAGAGGAGGATTACTTTGAGAGATGAATCAGATTCTGAGGATCAGATTCCCTCTTCAGAACCTATGATAGATGAAGCTGAGAAGGCAACTTCTCAGAAGGATTCTGCAATTGGGGGTTCTAGGCTTCTCAAGAGGCTTAGACGTATGACGGTTCCTGCAACTCCCAAGGAATCCAAATCAACAAGGAAGTACAAGAAACAGAGGGCACAGAGGCCAGTTTCAGATGATGAGGAGGAAGCAGCTAAGGAAGGGGATCAGGAATCTCTGATCTCACAAGACAAGGAATTTGCTCCAGTCACTTCTTCTCCATCAACTCCATCTCAGGAACCTGTATCTGACAAGGCTAATTCACCTTCTATATCTCTTGTTGATCCAGGCACAAGTGCTGAAATTGATATTCAGAACTTGGTTGTGCCTGAAATACTTTTCTTAGAAGCTCCAACAACAAATAATCCTTCCACAACACCTGTTACTGATGCTGTTCAAACTCCTGAGTTATCACTAACACCTTCTCTGCATCAAGATGATGATCAGATTTTAGGTGAGCATCAGGATATGGCTGTTGATCAGAACTTAGTATCAGATCAGCAATTAGAGGATATTGAAGCCTCCATTGCTACTCATACAGTTGTCTTATCAGAAGATACTGATTCTTTAAGTTCTGATGCTGCAAATGTTGGAGATACTGGTGAAGCTGCTACAACTGTAGATGCTGATGAAGCAGGTCCTTCAGGACATACTCCTCCACTGACTCTTCCTAAGTCTGAACTGCTAAAGGAGTTTGTTATCAGGGATGCACCAGTACCTTGGAGTGAAACTCCTGCAGGTCAGGAGTGGACTAAGGAATGGAACTCAGTTTCATGTGTTCCAAATGCTTTACATCTTGCTGAGCACTTGACTAAAGCTGATGAAATGTTACATTCTGATGATTTTAAAATCCAGCTTAGAGTCACTGCATTGAGTACTAAACATCTACAAGGTCTTCATTCCAACACTCATGCAGAGCTACACAAGATTCAGGAGAACTTTATTAAACAGGAACAAGTTTGGAAACTTGATAAGAAAAAGTTCTTCCAACCTACCATTGACAGGGTTGCTTATATTGAGAAAACTCAAGAGAAGCAACAAGCTCAGATTGATCAAATTCTGACAAATCAAGCTTCTCAGCAATCGCAACTTACTGAAATCCAGACCTCAGTGGAACTACTTATCTCTCTTTTATTACCTGCTGATGCCAAAAAGGGGGAGAAGGTAATTAAGTCCAAATGCAAAACCAACAAGTCACTGCAAGGAAAGGATGATGGAAAAGATGACCAAGGAAACTCTGGAATGGGTAGTGGTCATAGTCAAGGTAGAAGGTTTACATCAAGACAAGCTAGTCACAGAACAAGTTCTGATACTGGGAAAAGAATAAGTTCTGCTGCTGGTAAAAGGATAAGTTCTGATGAAATTCTAGATCTTGATGAGGAAATGTCAAGACAGTTATTTCTTCAAGAAAATCCAGGGATGGACTTGGAAAGTTTAAAGGAAGAAGAAGCCAGACTTAAATTAGAGAAAGTCACATCTAAATCTGAAGCTTCTGGTAAAAAGTTACTTCCAAAACCTAAAGGCATTGTGATCAAAGAAAGGATACATACTGAAGAAACTTTGGCTAGATCACAACCACAGATAGATCCAAGATCCAAGGGTAAAGAAAAGGTTGGTGAACCTATCAAGCCTTATGTACCTCCTGATGAAGAAGAAATTACTGATGGAAAAGATAATCTTGCTCTGACTTCAAGAAAAGTTCTTAAAACAACCTCTGACATGGCTCAAGTTGTTCAGAGTCAAGAAATTGTAAGTTCTGATATTCAGAAGAAGCAAGTAACCTCTGACAGTGCTCAAGTTAACTTGATATCAGAAAATAAATCTAAAACACTCCTACCAGGATTCACTAAAGCAAAACAGACTCAATCTTTGAAGACTACTTCAAGTGGTTTTGAAGCAAGAGTAGTTACTGGAAAGGAAGCTAGAGATAAAACTGGATTGGGAAGTGCTGATGAAAGAAGAGTACACAACACTACCGATGATCCAACTTCCTTGAGTGAACCAGGTATTGGAGCAACTCCTGAGAGATTGAATCAACTAGAATCTGTACAGATGGTTTACCATACCTACTTGAAAGAATACATCATGTTGTATTTCATGACAGATGGTAGGGTTTATCATATAAGACAAAATGCCATTCCATTGAAGTATTTTGAAGAATTGGAGCATGTATTATTCTTACTTCAAGTGGATGACAGAATAACAGAGACTGCTGCAAACTACTTAAAGGAACAGATTCAGAGACAGAAAAGACTTTATTCTGTTAAGTCTGACAGCAGATATGTTCCAAAGTACAGAAATCACAATGGTGATATTGTTGATATGAAGCCTAATACTGCACAGATCAGAACATATCTTGGTATTAAGGGGCTTGAATTCAATCTAGAGTCTAACAAAGCTTATGTCATAAGACTAGATCGGGAGTTGAGAAAAGCAAAGATTAATGATCTCAGAGCTGCAATATTTCAAACTGGTGAAGATACTGCAGAGCTTAAAGATGTCAAACGGAGAATGATTGATGAACTCAGATATGCTGAGAAATGTTTGTTGAAGAATTATCTCAGAACAACTCCTGACATCAGAGAGATCAGAAAATGATGAAGCCAAGTCGAAGATCTACAACTGCTTAAATTCTGATATTTATACAGATTGAAGTTGTTATCAGAAGTTGAATTGGTAAAAAACTTTAAGGACTGTACGTTGTAGTTATCTTGTCTATTTCTCATGCATTTGTACTTAATGTTTTTGACATCATCAAATATCTGTTAAACTTGTATATTTTGTTAATTTACAAGTTGGGGGAGATTGTTAGATATATTTGATAATGTCATGGCTAATATGTTTTATGTTTAGATTTCAGATCTTATTTGAACAGAACAAATCAGTACTTAACTGATCAGTACTTATACTGGAAGTCAGAACTTAAGGGATATCAGTACTTATGTTATCAGGAGATAGATATCAGAACTTAAGTGCTGAAGGACGATCAGATAAGGACAGTAGCTGATTAAAGTTAAGAAGATCAAGATAAACATAAGAAGAGATATGCATGAAGAAGGAATTCCGTGAAGAATGGAATACTTGGAATAGAAGATATCTGATTGATATATTTTAGGAAGCAGAATTATATTCCATATCAATTAGCGAATATCTTGTAACTGTGTAGTATATAAACACAGACATAGGGTTTACACTATAAGTGTTATCATTATCGAGAATATTATTTATTATAACCCTAGCAGCTCTCGTGATATTTTGTTCATCACTGAGAGATAACAGTTCCAGATTGTAACAGAGTTTATTGTTTAAATAAAGTTTGTTTTCTGTTACATAAGTTCTTGAAATTTGATTTGATTGTAATAAACACTGTATTCACCCTCTCTACAGTGAAAGTGTGACCTAACATATGTATATAGTATATATATGTTTGTATTGTCTGCTATATATCTGCTGCTGTGGCTGTCTGTGATGGCACGGAAAGAGAAGACAGAGAAGGTACGGCGGCACAACAATCGAGAGTTGTCAGGCGGCGAATGCTGAAAAAGGAGGAAGGACTGCGCGTCGACCACGCGCGCGTGGGGCTCACGCGCTGGCGTGCCACGCGCGGCGCGTGGAAGACACGCGCTGATGACGTCATGCTGACGTCATCAGATGATGTCATGCTGATGTCAGCACAAGGGTTCGGGCGCATGACGCGCGTGTGCGCGTGGGGGCGCGTGGGGAACAGTCACACACGCGCCTAACAGCGCGTGTGCGCGTGGGGGCGCGTGGGAGATCTTCTTTCGGCGCGTGCGGGCGCGTGGCAGCTCAGAATTGGGCGATTTTGGTGCCGTTGGATTCATCTTTTCGAGACGCTTCTAATGGTATATTATATGATATTTTATGAAATTGTTTCGAACTGTTTATAGCTAACAGAAGTGTTTTAAAGTTGTGTTTGACTGTTTTAACAGCTTTTAAATGCTTCATGTGATACATAGAGATGTATAATGCTTAGACTAATGTGCTAGATGATGTAACATGCCTACCTTGATGTTTATTCATGTTTATATATGTGATATATGCTTAGTTTATCATGCGATGATAGATTTAGGTGAACTTAAATGAACATAAGGCGTTTGTTAGACAACCTAGTATAGTGAAATTGTTTCATAACCTTAAGAATAATATTATGAATACAATCATGAGATTCTTGTGTTTATGAAACACATAATTGAATATGAATTTTCGATATGAGAGAAAGGATGATTCTGTCAATAACAGATTTCTATCTGTAAGAAAGGGTTATTAAGTGACGCCTCTTGACAATGCTCCACCCGATCTGGGAATCATCTGATTATTGATTATTGATTTGAAATATTTAATTTAAAAGGAAGAATCTCTTTATAATATGATTATGATTGTACCGTAATATAATCCCTCTAAAATTAAATAATATCAAGTAGTAATTGGCCAATGACACAACGGGCTTGTGTTGGTCATAGCCTTCCAACATGATAGAAAGTAGTTCTTATTTTTAAATCATTGTCGTTTCGTGCCACAGTCGAGGGCTTTGATTTCGAAATAAGAAATACTTGTCTATTACATAGAGATGTGTACATTGAATAAGAATCTAAAGGTCGTTACGTGCCACAGCCGTGGGCCTTTGGGGACTGATTCAATTGTACGGAATATTGGGTTAGACTTGACTTAGAATATTGAGTTTGTCGTGCCACAGCCGTGGCTCAATTATTCAAGCGGCTAAAGTTTGATTAGGGAATAACATTAGATGTAATTGACAAGAGTTGTCTGCCTATTGAACATTACATGGCGTTTCGTGCCACAGCCGGGGTTGTGTAATAGAATGTAGGATCCCTATTCCCACTAGCATTATGAATGCTTAATTTTTCACGTAGGGGGTTGAATAAATTAGGTAAACTAGTGGGAGCCACTTATGAATAAAGACCCGATTCATATAGTGTTTTAAAATGAAATCGGATATTTGCTAAGTGTTGTTATGTGTTTATCATTTACAGATTTACAATATACATTATGTCTTCTGCACTATCACTCAGGAGCATACTGGATGCTCACAAATTGACTGGTCCTAATTATGCTGACTGGCTTCGAAACTTGAGAATTGTTCTCAGGATTGAGAAGCTGGAATATGTGATTGACTCACCTAAGCCTACTGAACCTGCTAGCGATGCGCATAATGATGAACATGTTGTGTATCGTAAGTGGATAGATGATGCAAATGTTGCTCAATGCATCATGCTAGCTTCCATGAACATTGAGCTACAGAAGCAACATGAGCATATGGATGCTCACACTATCCTCTTGCATCTACAAGAGTTTTATGATGTGGCGGGGAGGACAGCTCGATATGAGATATCGAAGGAGTTGTTCGGTTGTAGGATGTCTGAGGGATCATCTGTGAATGACCATGTACTTAAGATGATCAATTTGATTGAACGTCTTGGACAACTTGGTTTTGCCATGGATGGGGAGCTGAGCCAAGACTTGGTCTTGCAATCGCTTCCGAGTTCGTTCTCGCAATTTGTTGTGAACTTTCATATGAATAAGTTGGATGTCAGCCTGCCTGAACTCCACAACATGTTGAAGACTGCGGAATTGAATTTTCCCCCTAAGAAGAGTTATGTTCTTCTAATTGGTGAAGGTTCCAATCCTAAGAAAAGGAAGAGGAACTCTTCCAAGAAGAAGAATGTAGGTGAAGAAAAGCCTGTTCCACCAAAAGCTGAAGACCCCAAGAGCAAAGTTGTTTGCTTTCACTGTAACAAGGTGGGGCACTGGAAGAGGAACTACAAGGTTTACCTTGCAGAATTGAAGAAGAAGAAGGGTAGTGAGACTGCCGCTTCTGATTCAGGTATGTTCATGATAGAAGTGAATATGTCATTAAGCCAAATTTCTACTTGGGTATTAGATACCGCCTGTGGTTCTCAAATCTGCAATTTGTTGCAGGGACTAAGGAGAAGTAGGACTCTTGAGGAAGAGGAGGTGATTCTACTGATGGGAAATGGAGCAAGAGTTGCTGCTATAGATGTGGAATTATTTCATTTACATATGCCTATGGGCAAGACTATTGTTTTAAATAATTGTTATTTTGTTCCCTCGATTGTGAGGAATATTATTCCCATGTTAGACTTGGCTGGATTTTCATTTATTATTGAAAATAATGAATGTTCTATTCTTAGAGATAATATTCTTTATGGACGTGGTACTTTAAATAATGGTCTGTATAAATATGACATAATTTACTTCCGATTGAACAAACTAATAAAATAAAAGGGATGATGAAAATCTCACTTTATAGTGGCACTGCAGTCTCCATTTAGTAGACATGGAGAGAGGGCTGCAAATTTGCTAGGAATGGTACACACAGATGTATGTGGACCAATGTCTACACAAGCCATGGGTGGATTTTCATACTTCATTACTTTCATAGATGATAGATCTAGATTCGGATATGTGTTTGATGAAACACAAGTCTGAAGCCTTTGAAAAGTTCAAAGAGTATAAGTATGAAGTTGTGAAACAAACCAAACATAGTATTATAATTCTTCGATTAGATCGAGGTGGTGAATACTTGAATGGAGAGTTTCTGGATTATCTCAAAGTAAATGGTATAGTCTCCCAGTGGACGCCTCCATATTGGTATCTGAAAGGAGAAATCGAACTTTGTTAGACATAGTTCGGTCCATGATGAGCTATGCAAATCTTCCAGTATTCCTAGGGGGTTATGCATTGGAAACCTCAGCATATTTACTGAATAAGGTGCCTTCCAAATCTGTTCCTCAAACTCCGTATGAGATATGGAAAGAAAGGAAACCGAGTCTTAAACACGTTAAGATTTGGGGATGTCCAGCTTATGTCAAGTAAGTTGACCCAGATAAGCTGAAATATCGATCCGTAAAATGTAATTTTGTGGGATATCCTAAAGAGACTTTAGGGTATTACTTTTACACCGATCATCGGGTGTTTGTCTCCCGACATGCTACCTTCTTGGAAAAGGAGTTTATCCTTGAAGGAAACAGTGGGAGCAAAATTGAACTTGATGAAGTTCAAGAAGCACAAACTACTACGGATCAAGTGGAAACACCTGTTCTGACTGAACAACCTTTTGTGGAACAGCCCATTCATAGAACAGGGAGAGTGTCTCGCCAACCTGAGAGGTAATATGACCTTGTCATTGAGAATGACAATGAGTTGTCGATCATTGATGATGACGACCCTGTGACCTATAATGAGGCTATGAGTAGTGTTGACTCAGAGAAATGGCATAGTGCCATGAAATCCGGAATGGAATCTATGTATACGATATACGAAAGAATGATTATAGCAGATGGCCAGGTGGAGACCTATAAGGCCAGGCTAGTGGCAAAAGGATTCAAACAAAGGCAATGGATTGACTTTGATGAAACTTTTTACCTGTAGCCCTGTTAAAATCAGTTCGGATTTTGCTTGCGATTGCTGCTTACTACGATTATGAGATCTGGCATATAGCCAGATGGTTTTCTTTCCAAGGGAAATGAAAACCTAGTGTGTAAGCTACTGCGAACCATATGTGGTTTAAAGCAAGCTTCTCGAAAGATGGAACATTCGTTTTGATGAGACAATCAAAGAGTTTGATTTTATCAAAAACGTAGATGAACCATGCGTCTATAAAAGGGTTAGTGGGAGCGCGGTAACATTTCTTATATTGTATTGAATTAGAGTTGACACACATAACAACATAGCAGACCCACTCACAAAGCTACTTTATGAAAGTCACTTTGATCGTCATAAAGACAAGATGGGTATTAGATACCAGAGTGATTGACTTTAGTACAAGTGGGAGATTGAAAGGAATATGTCCTAAGTCCAATCATGTATTAGGATTTAGGAATAACTTCCTATGTAATCTGTTTTGATTTCATTGATATTAATAAAAGACTTGTTTTGTTTTTATTACGGGCTCTATCTATTTAAGTGTTTAAATAAGATATACCATAGTTTAGAGTAAAGCTTTTTATGGATTATGACGAGATCATAATACTGAGACCTAAAAGATGATAACTCTAAACTTAAATAGTTCCTGGTCGTAGGATTACTAACTGGTAATTAATAATCCGCAGAGATCGGTACATACTATGCTTGCTTCATTATGAAGGATGTCTGTTCTCATAGACATTTATGTGGTGACACTATAGCTACTATGTAGGTGCTTATTATAGAATAAGTTCACTGAACATGACTCGCACAACTGAACAACTGATGGAGTTCACTCACGTGTCAGCAGTTGTTCACATAGTGATAGTTTTACAAGTATCCTTAGACTTGAGGTCATCATAGTCATCTTGTATACACTGAACTATGCTTTGGTTTAGTTCTTAGTCTCCAGTGACAATTATTAGGGCTCTACTGGGTATAGGAATTTATACACGAAGATAGTGTATGATCAATAAAGGATCTACCCCTTCCAGTGAAGGAAGCGAATGTTCAAGGCTGATCCACTTATGCTAGTTCAGGAATCTCTGGCCAGAGTGAATGAAATTAGAAAGGAGTTTCTAATTTGCATAGAACTACGCATAGTAAATGGTAAGCAAGTGATTGAATTAGATAGGCTTGACACGAGATCCATGTCTTGTATTTAATCGGGACATTGTAGGGTAGAAGGAGTTTATTGTACGGTAACTATTCACTGAATAGGTTCTTGGTATTCTATGCAGTGAATTCATATTATCCGGATAGTCGCGATATGCTAAGAAGTATCCCTCACGATGTAGAATAAATGTGATTAATTAATTAATCATATTTAATAAATTAGAGAATTTATATAAATAATGATAAAATAGTTTTATTATTATTTATTTCTACTACCGGCTTAATATTGAACCTACGGGGTCACACCATAAAAAGAGAATGATTTAATGGTGGAGGAATTAATTAATAATGGCTAATAATTATTTATTTGTGAAATAAATAATTAATTAGCAAATTTAATAATTGATTAAATGAGATTTAATTGATTATAAATTAATTAAGAAAAGTTCTTAATATTATTAATTAAGGATTTAATTTTTGAAATTAAATCAAGAGAGAGAATTATTTCTAAAGTGTTTAGAAAAAGGATTAATAATTAAAAGGTGTTTTAATTATTAATGAGAATAATAAATGGGATAATAATAATAATATTTATGGGAAAATTTCAGCTGAAAATTTTGCCTATAAATATACTATTATAAACCTTATTTTTATTTTATCCCCAAAATTTTATAAAACCTAATTCTCTCCACCTCCTCCTCCTCCTTAACATCGTTTTCTTGGTGGATACCGGTGGAGTGCTTCACGTTTGAGGAGCAGCTGCTAAGGATCTCCGAACGTTGCTTTTGGATCGCATATTAAAGGTTAGTAATCGATCCCTACGTTTTTACCACGATTTATATGCTTTTATTTGGATTTTGTATGTGTAAAAGTGTTTTGCCATGCCTCCGCTGCGATTACAATCCAACAGAAACTCCCCCTGAGTTACTAATCCTTTGAAAGGAACTGGGAGTTCTATCAACTGATGAGGTAAATTGATTATCCGTTGATAGACTATGATCAACGGATGCTTCATTATGTACTTCAACGGATGATGCACTTTGTCTTTCAATGGATGCTGAATTATGACTTTCAACTGATGCAGCATTTTGTGCATTATCCAAAGGCAAATTTGAATTCTTTTCGAGGTGCCTTCTCCATCATTCTCATCTTCACTGTCATCACAATATATCTCAATGTTATCAAATTTGAGTCCTTTATGATGTCCCTCATCTGTTAGTCCATCAATCTTTTTATCATCAAACACAACATGCACAGATTCCATGACAATGTTGGTTCTTAGATTGTAGACCCTATATGATTTTCCAGCAGAATAACCAACAAATATTCCTTCATCATCCTTTGCATCAAACTTCCCTTTATGATCAGGTTGATTCCTTAGAATGTAGCATTTGCAACCAAAGACATGAAGAAAGTTTAAAGTTGGTTTTCTTCTCTTGAACAATTGATATGGAGTCATGCCTTTTACCTGATTGATTAGAGAAATATTTTGAGTGTAACATGCACAGTTAACAGCCTCAGCCCAAAAGTATGTTGGGAGTTTTGACTCTTCAAGCATAGTTCTTGCAGCTTCAATTAGTGATCCATTCTTCCTTTCCATCACACCATTCTGTTGTGGAGTCCTTGGAGCTGAGAACTCATGCATGATCCCATTTTCTTCACAGAACAACCTCATGGTAGAATTCCTGAACTCAGTTCCATTGTCACTCCTGATATTCCTTACTTTGAAATCTGGATGATTGTTGACTTGCTTGATATGATTGATGATGATTTCACTAGCTTCATCCTTTGATCCAAGAAAGTAGGTCCATGAAAACTTTGAGAAATCATCTACAATCACTAGGCAATATCTTTTTCTTGAAATTGACAAAACATTGACTGGTCCAAAAAGATCCATGTGTAGCAGTTGTAATGGTTCATCAATTGCTCATTTAAGCTTCTTGCTGAATGATGCTCTCTTTTGCTTTCCTTTCTGACAGGCATCACACAGTCCATCCCTTGAGAATTCCACTAGAGGCATTCCTCTAACTAAGTCCTTTTTGACTAGATTATTCATTGTCTTGAAATTTAAATGAGACAGCTTCTTGTGCCATAACCAACTTTCATCTGGACTTGCTTTGCTGAGAAGACAAGTAATTGATTCTGCATCTGTAGAGTTGAAGTCAGCCAAGTACACATTCCCTTTTCTAACTCCAGTTAGAACCACTTTGTTGTCCTTCTTACTTGTGACAACACAGGCTTCAGAATTGAAGGAAACAGTATTCCCTCTGTCACATAGTTGACTGATGCTCAATAGATTGTGTTTGAGACCATCAACTAATCCAACTTCATCAATGATGACATTTTCTTTTGAAATCAAGCCATATCCCATAGTGAACCCTTTGCTGTCATCTCCAAAGGTTATGCTAGGGCCAGCTCTCTCCTTGAACTCTGTGAGCAGGGTGAAATCTCCTGTCATGTGCCTTGAACAACCACTGTCCAAGTACCATAGATTCCTTCTTTTTCCCTGCACACAACAAAATCAATTAAGTTGATTTTGGTACCCAAGTTTCCTTGGGTCCAGCCTTGTTAGTCTTTTTCCTAGACTTCATACCTCCTGCATCTTTTGACTTAGGTAACTTTGGGTCAACCTTGGTCTCAGATGTAGTTGGTTGAAGTGTAGGGTTAGTCACAGAATCATTTAGCACATTTGGTTGAATTTGATAAGGCATAGATTGTGCAAACATATTATTCCACATAGGCATGTTGTATGGCATTTGAGGCATACTGAATGCAGCAAAATAAGGATTATTAACATATGGCATGTTTGCAAAATGTGCATGAGGATTCTGTTGAGACATAACAGGCATAGCATGCAGAGGTGACATAGACATGTTAGGCATGGAAGGAGTTAAAGGCATAGGAGCATTCTTAACTGACTTGTAGTTAGCAGATAGATGATTAACACTTTTGCAATGCACACAACTTTTTCTAGGAGCATATTTATCAGGTGTGTAATTGTTGTGTTTGTTAATCCCTACCTTCCCATTTCTATTTGACTTTCTTTTTGTTTCCTTTTTATCCTCAACCATCTTAAGCCTATTTTTTAACTGATCTAAAGTCATGTGTCCTATATTCACCTTACTGGCATCTTTGGATGTGCTAGCTTCTTCTTTGACAAAGTTCTTGAAAGTTGAACCAAACTTTTTATTGAGATTTTTCAAATTGTTCTTTTTAGAATCACTTGCCTGTTTTAATAGATGAGCCTTCAACGGATGCTCCTTTTCTTCCTTCAACAGATAACTTTCATCATCCGTTGATAATCCATCAATTAATTCTACTTCCTTTTTGTTTTTCTTCCAGGCATTCTCACAGAGTGATTCAATTCCCTGAACCTTGACAATCTGAGCACTAACATCCCTAGATGTTTTCCAGGCCCTGATTACATCTTGTTCACGTTCTAATTGTTTAGAAAGGATTTCTACTTTCTTAACATATTCTTCTAGTTCACTCTCAACAGTTAAGCATTTAATTTTAATCTTTTCAAGCTCAATTACCTTACCCTCTAACACAACATTCCTATCACTTAAAAACAAATTATTCTCTTTAATTCTTATGTTTTCTTTAGCTAGTGATTTAAGAGAAACACGCAAATGATATAATTCATTGGACATATCATTTATAGCTTCATTTCATTCAATCTTAGAAAGCTGAGAGAGGTCAGTGGTAATTACCTGGTTGCTTGATTAACTAGTTTCATTTTCATCAGAATTAGCCATCAGGGCTAGGTTGACATATTCCATATCATCATCTTCATTGACTCCATCTGCTGCCCAGTCATCCTGAGTCAGAAAAGCTCTTTCCTTTTGTTTGAGCAAATCGAAATATTTCTTTTTATAATCCACCTGCTCAAATTTCTTCTTATCAGAGGTTGGCTTTCTGCACTCATCTGCAAAGTGTCCACTTATGCCACAGTTATAACATTTGAACTTAGATTTGTCCACCATGTTCTTGTTTGGCTTAGTGAATCTGGCATTTTTCTTGAATTCCATCTTTGCAAACCTCCTGGACAGAAAGGCCAGATGTTCATCAACATCATCAGAGTCATCTTGACTGGAATTATCTTCAACCTCAGCTACTTGCTCCTTTCCCTTGCTTGATTCTGATTTGCTTGTGCCAATTTTGAGACTTGGCATTTTGATAGAACATCTCGAGACCTTCATTTTGAGTACTCGAGCTTTCCAATCGGAATCCGGTAACGCCTTGAAATTGCAGTTTGATTCTCAGAAGTTTATATGAATATAAGTATTTTTTCTGTAAAATTATATAATTTTCTGACTGCAAATGATTTTCTGTACGAAATAAAATACGGTAAAGGCTATTTATAATTATGGGAAATTAGTATCCCGTTGGATCATTCCGGATATAAAATAGTACGTTTGTTATTCGCAAGCAACTAACAATGAGATTTACAGAAGGGGGGTTGAATGTAAATCTCAAAACTTTTTCAAGTTTTGAGCAGTTTCAAAGGCTATGTGTTTTGATGAACAAGTGTGTGTGAATTGCTTTGAGCTGGTGCAGACAGATATATATATTCAAACACAAATGTAAAGAACATAAAACACTTAAAAACTTTTCTGGTGGATTTGTTGTTCCACCAGAGATGTGTTATTTCAGAAAATCTGTGATTCAAGAAATTGATCACAGCTGCTTCCTAGTACAAACTAGATGATTTTCTCTCAATGTTTTTCTAAACAGCTCTGGAAAATTCACACTCTAATTACTAGCTGCAACTTGGTTTATATATTACCAAGTTTACAAGTGAAGACAAAAAATATAAAATACAATTGAAAAGATTCTTCACATGTTTCTTCTTCATTTCTCTATCCAATGCAATCTAGGATAATCTGTGAATCTTTGAATACTTTCTTGTTTGCACCAGAATGGAAATGCTACATTTTCTTGATTCCTCCAAGAGGCTGCCACATTCCAATTGTCTCTGTCAACCCATGTGCCTCTGTCAGCTTATGAATTGTCACTGTCAACTGCTATTGAACTTAGCATCCGTTGAAGCTTTCATCCGTTGATGGCTTTATCCGTTGATGCATTAGCAGTTGAAGCTTTATCCGTTGATGCACTCATCCATTAATGGATGTTATCCGTTGAAGCTTTAGAGACATCCGTTGAAGCTTTGTTTCTTATCTGTTGAAGGCCTTTAACTTATCAGTTGATACTACTTCACTTATACAAAATTACAAGGTATGAAATATTTACAGTTAGCCCTCCTATTTGCATATCCACTAGTAGTCAACATGACTTATAATTTCCCACAATATCTAAGAATCATAACTTGAATACAGAAACTGAAATGTGCTACAATACTAAACTTATTTTTAAGTAAAGCTACTCCATCAACGGATAGCCAGAATGGTCTTATCCGTTGAGGCTACAGACACTGGATTCCTACTTAAGTGTTTTGTTTAACTTATCATCAAACTAATACACATATTCCTAACAACGTTTATTTATAAAAATGGATCCAAACGGTACCAGTTTTCGGGATAATTATCCAAATCTGTACAATTTGTACTGCGGTCTTGGTCTCAGCGCCTGGTTACACGTATTACGAGATAATAATTATAATAGTTTAATAAAAAGATCCCGTTTATCGAAAATACGGGTTTTATCGATTTACCGAAACAAATTTTGTATCAAAAATATCTCGCCGGGACCCGCACGGGAAAAACCGTACGCCAGATCGAAAAAGTCAAAACATGGAAAATGCCCGGAATATTTCAATTAGGTTAGGAAGGAGTCTCGGAAGAGTTTTGGGTTATAAAAACGTAAAGACGGATGACGTCGGCTGGTTCCCGATTGTATAAAATAGTTTATAAAGATTCGAAAAAAGAATTTATAAAATTTATATATTTCCTATAAAATCATAAATCAATATAAAAATAAATAGGAAGATATGACAATTAACTATATTTTATTTTGGACATATAAAAATTAAAATACTCAATTGGTATTATGTTTAAACATTCAAACACATATATCACTTAACAAATAATTCACATAATAATACTGGACATAAATAATATTTATTTATTAGCAAAAATAATTACACGATATATCCCAGATATTACACTTGTTCTTAAATTGTAGACTCTGAAGGCTTTTGTAGAAAGTGGATATCCAACAAAAAATCCTTCATCAGCTTTTAGATCTAATTTTGACAGCTGTTCAGGATGAGTCTTAAGAATAAAACACTTACAACCAAATGCATGAAAGTATTTCAGATTTGGCTTCTTTTTCTTCACCATCTCATATGGTGTTTTTCCATGCTTGTTTATTAGTGTTGCATTATGTATAAAACAATCATTCGACACAGCTGCAGCCCAAAAGTAGGTTGGTAGCTTTGCTTCATCAAGCATAGTTCGTGCAGCTTCTATAAGAGTCCTGTTCTTTCTTTCTACAACTCCATTTTGCTGTGGAGTTTCAGGTGTAGAAAATTCCCGTTTGATTCCATGCTCTTTGCAGAACTCTTCCATGATTGAATTCTTAAACTCAGTGCCATTATCAGTTCTTATAGTTTTAACAGAATCTTTGACCAACTTATCCGGCTGTCTGACATGATCAGTTATAGTAGATGCAGTTTCATTCTTCTTGTGCAAGAAATACACCCAAGTGTACCTTGTGAACTCATCCACTATAACCATAGCATATTTCTTCTTTGCAATAGACATGACATTGACCGGACCAAATAGATCAACATGCAGTAGGTGATAAGGCTCAAGAATTGAGGATTTAGTTTTACTCTTGAAAGAAGATTTTCTTTGTTTTTCCTTTTGATATGAATCACAAAGGCCATCAGGAGCAAATACTGATTTTGGAAGTCCTCTCACAAGATCTTTTTTACTAGCTCATTTATATTGTTGAAATTTAAATGAGAGAATCTTTTGTGCCAATTCCAGCTTTCTTCAATTGATGCTCTACTCAACAGGAAGATTGTAGAACCATCAGAACTTGTTAAAAGTCTGGCTTCATAAATGTTACCATGCCTATAACCTTTCAGAACCACTTTGCCTGTAGAATTGCTTATAACTTCACAGTATTCTTCAAAGAAATCCACATGATAACCTCTGTTACAGATTTGACTTACACTTAGCAGATTGTGTTTAAGTCCTGAGACAAGAGCTACTGTTTCAATGATGACATTCCCAAGATTGATATTGCCATATCCCAGAGTTTTTCACATGTTGCCATCTCCAAAAGAAACTCCTGGGCAAGCTTTTTCCACAAAGTCTGATAGCAGGGCTTTATTTCCAGTCATATGTCTTGAACATCCACTGTCCAGCACTAGAATGTTTTTCCGGTTGCCCTGCAATCACAAAGACCACTAATGGTTAGTTTTAAGGACCCAGACTTGCTTGGATCCTTTGGTCTTTTTAAGTTTGTTAGCATTTGCAGTGGATTAAATTTCAGAGTTTATGCTAACATTCTGTTTATTAGAGTTTATATCAGACTTTGCATCAGACTTTACACTAGAAGGAATTAAAGTAACTTTCTTCAAAGAAGGTTTTATTTGATAATAACCATAGTACAGACTATGATATTCCTTACAAGTATAAATGGAATGTCATAAACTACCACAATGAAAACAAGGATTTTGTGGTTTAAACCTAACAGACCGACTCTTAACTCCTGATCTAGGAGGTAAAGAGTTTATATCTTTATTCTTCCTGCAAAAAGAAGCAAGATGGTTAGAGTTTCCACAGTTATAACATTTCTTTCTAGGAGCATTAGGAACATGCATATATTTATTGCTTTTGTTCACACCTTCCTTTCCATTCCTATTTTTCTTAGCTCCCTTTACCTTGTTGACATTCCTAATCTCTTTCAGTTTATACTTAAGCTGCTTCTTTGTCATTAAGCCTATGTTTACTTCAGCTGGTTTATCCTGTTCTAATTTGTTAGAAGTTGATTTGTCTTTTACTTCTGTCCTAGATTCTTTCATCTTTTCAGAATCAGACTTGACAGTTTTTGCTACAAACTTAACAGGATTTACCTTTGGCTTAGCAGTCTGTTTAAGAACAATTGGCTCAATTTGTTCAGTTCCTTTTTCACTTTTATCATCTCCATAACCTAAGCCCTCTTTCCAGTTTCCACTACTTAATAAATTCTGAGTTGTTCTGCCAGAGTTAGTCCAAGTTCTGATAATCTCTTTTTCCTTTTCTAAGTCAGCTTTTAGAGATTCATTCAATTTTAACACTTCATCTCTAACATATAAAGCATCATCTTTTTCTTTCTTAGTTTGACGAAGAAAAACTAACTCCTTTTCTAAATAATCATTTCTCTTTTTATAAGCTAGATTTTCAGATGTTAATCTTTCACATGTTAAAGTCTGATCTCTATAACTAATGAACATGGTTTTAAGATACAATCTCAACTCAGTAATATCATCAGTATGAAAGGCATAAGTTGTTTGAGGTACCTTCAATTCAGCAGTTTCAGGGCTGTTGTCAGCATTTGCCATCAGGGCATAGTTCACCTCATGTTCAGAATCTGAAGTGTCTGTCCAGCTTTTCTTCTTTGTGACAAGTGCCTTTGTCACTTTTTCCTTTCTTGCAGTCGGGAGATATGTGGCCTCTTTCACCACAATTGTAGCAATTGACATTTGAGTTGTCTCCTTTGTCAAACTTTCCTTTACCTTCAGACTTTCTGAACCCTTTCTTATCAGAACTTCCACTTTTCCTGGAAAACTTCTTGCTTTTCTGAATTTCCTATAGGCTATCTTTGTGATACCCTTATGTAGGATTTTATACATCACAGAAGCATGGTAAAATATTTTTCTTGATATAAAATCCATATAAACGCATACAAATCGTGAATAAATCGAGGGATCGATTACTAACCTTTAATAGCGATCCAAGAACGATGAATGGAGATCCCTAGCAGCTGCTCCTCAATTGTCAAGCACTCCACCGGTATCCACCAAGAGATCAAAATAATGGGGGGAGGAAGAGGTTGAGAGAATTAGTTGCCTCCTTTTCTTTTCTACTTTAGAATTAGGGTTTATTATTTGGGTTGAGGCAAATAGGGTTTATAATAGTATATTTATAGGCAAAATTTTCAGCTGAAAATTTTCCCGTAAAATATTATTATTAACCCTTTAATTGATTATTCTTATTAACCAATTAACTAATAATTAAAACATATTTTAATCATTAACCCCTTTTCTAAATACTTTAGAAAAATAATTCTCTCACTTGATTTAATTTTCAAAATTAAATTCTTAATTAATAATATTAAGAACTTTTCTTAATTAATTTATAATTAATTAAATCTCATTTAATCAATTATTAAATTTGCTAATTAATTATTTATTTCACAAATAAATAATTACCAGCCATTATTAATTAATTCCTCCACCAATAAATCATTCTCTTTTATGGTGTGACCCTGTAGGTTCAATATTAAGCCGGTAGTAGAAATAAATAATAATAAAACTATTTTATCATTATTTATATAAATTCTCTAATTTATTAAATATGATTAATTCATAAATTAATCATGTTTATTCTACATCGTGAGGGATACTTCTCAGCATATCGCGACTATCCGGATAATACGGATTCACTGCTTAGAATACCAAGAACATATACAGTGAATAGTTACCGTACAATTAATTCCTTCTGCCCTGCAATGTCATGATTAAATACAAGGCATGGAACTCGTGTCAAGCCTATCTTATTTAATCATATGCTTTCCCATTTACTATGCTTAGTTCTAATTAATGTGAATTAGTAACTCCTTTCTAATTTCATTCACTCTGGCCAGAGATTCCTGAACTAGCATAAGTGGATCAGCATTGAACATTCTCTTCCTTTCACTGGAAGGGGTAGATCCTTTATTGATCATACACTATCTTCGTTTACAAATTCCTACACCCAGTAGAGCCCTTATTATTGTCCCTGGAGACTAAGAACTAAACCAAAGTATAGTCCAGTGTACACAAGATGACTATAATGACCTCAAGTCTAAGGATACTTGTACAACTATCACTATGTGAACATCTGCTGACACGTGAGTGAACTCCATCAGTTGTTCAGCTGTGTGAGTCTTGTTCATTGAACTTATTCTATAATAAGCACCTACATACTAGCTATAGTGTCACCACACAAATGTCTATGAGAACAGACATCCTTCATAATAAAGCAAGCATAGTATGTACCGATCTTTGCGGATTACTAATTACTTGTTAGATATATTTGATAATGTCATGGCTAATATAATTTATGTTTAGTTTTCAGATCTTACTTAAACAAGATAAATCAGTACTTACTGGAAGTCAGGACTTAAGGATATCAGTACTTATATTATCAGGAGATAATCATCAGAAGATGGATATCAGAACTTAAGTACTGAAGGACGTTCAGATAAGGACAGCAGCTGATTAAAGGAAAGAAGATCGAGATAAACATAAGAAGAGATATGCATGAAGAAGGAGTTCTATGAAGAATAGAATGCTTGGAAGAAAATATATCTGATTGATATATTTTAGGAAGCAGAATTATATTCCATATCAATTAGCAATTATCTTGTAACTGTGTAGTATATAAACACAGACATAGGGTTTACACTATAAGTGTTATTATATTCGAAAAGATTATTAATATAACCCTAGCAGCTCTCGTGATATTTGTTCATCACTGAGAGGTAACAGTTCCATACTGTAACAGAGTTTATTGTTTCAATAAAGTTTATTTTCTGTTACTTGAGTTATTAGAGTTCGATTTGATTGTACTTTACAATGTATTCACCCCCTCTACAGTGTGTGTGACCTAACAAGTGGTATCAGAGCCCTTCTGTTAACGCACATACAGTTTAAGATCCAAACACAATCATGTCTGACACAGAAACTCCAACTAAGCCTACCAAAATTGAAGAACTTCCAAAGACACAAATTCAAAGTCGGTATGAGACCATCAGAGTTCCCATACTGAGACCATCTGAATATGCCATATGGAAGGTGAGGATGACCATGTTTCTGGAAGCTACAGATCCAGAATATCTTGATAGAATCAAGGAAGGACCTCACAAACCAACCAAGCTCGCTGTTGCAGTTGCAGGTGAAGCAGCAAAGACTGTACCAAAGGAGAAGAGTGATTATACTGCTGAAGATATCGCATCAATTGCTAAGGATGCTAAGGTACGACACTTACTGCATAGTGCCATTGATAATGTAATGTCAAACAGGGTAATTAACTGCAAGACTGCAAAGGAGATATGGGATGATCTGGAAACATGGTGTCAGGGAACTGATACAATTAAGAAGAACAGGAAGACAATACTCACTCAAGAGTATGAACACTTTGACTCAGAGGCTAATGAGTCATTGACTGATTTATATGATAGATTTGTCAAACTCTTGAATGATTTGTCATTGGTTAAGAAAGAGTATGATCTTGAAGATTCAAACCTTAAATTCCTGTTAGCTCTTCCTGAATGCTGGGATTTGAAGGCAACAACAATAAGAGACAACTACAATCTTGATGAAACAACTCTTGATGAAATTTATGAAATGCTCAAGACTCATGAACTTGAGATGGAACAAAGAAGCAAGAGGAAAGGAGGAAAGTCAAGGACAGTTGTTCTTAAGGCTGAAGAAGAATCCCCCAAGGCAGCTACCTCAAGGAAAGATAAGGGTAAAGATCTTTTCACAAAGTCTGATACTGAGTCATCAAGTTCTGAGATTGATGATGACTTAGATTCTGAAAGCTTACCTGAGACTGATGCTGATGAGGAGATGATGAAGCTGTGTGCTCTTATGGTGAAAGGGATCACAAAGATTGCATACAGAAAGGGATCACATTTATTCTACATCGTGAGGGATAATATGAATTCACTGCTTAGAATACCAAGAACCTATTCAGTGAATAGTTACCGTACAATAAACTCCTTCTACCTTACAATGTCCCGATTAAATACAAGGCATGGATCTCGTGTCAAGTCTATCTAATTCAATCACTTGCTTACCATTTACTATGCTTAGTTCTATGCAAATTAGAAACTCCTTTCTAATTTCATTCACTCTGGCCAGAGATTCCTGAACTAGCATAAGTGGATCAGCCTTGAACATTCGCTTCCTTCACTGAAAGGGGTAGATCCTTTATTGAGCATACACTATCTTCGTGTACAAATTCCTATACCCAGAAGAGCCCTAATAATTGTCCCTGGAGACTAAGAACTAAACCAAAGCATAGTTCAGTGTACACAAGATGACTATGATGACCTCAAGTCTAAGGATACTTGTACAACTATCACTATGTGAACAACTGCTGACACGTGAGTGAACTCCATCAGTTGTTCAGCTGGGCGAGTCATGTTCAGTGAACTTATTCTATAATAAGCACCTACATACTAGCTATAGTGTCACCACACAAATGTCTATGAGAACAGACATCCAAACAGACATCCTTCATAATGAAGCAAGCATAGTATGTACCGATCTTTGTGGATTATTAATTACCAGTTAGTAATCCTATGACCAGGAACTATTTAAGTTTAGAGTTATCATCTTTTTAGGTCTCACTATTATGATCTCATCATAATCCATAAAAAGCTTTACTCTAAACTATGGTATATCTTATTTAAACACTTAAATAGATAAAGCCCGTAATAAAAACAAAACAAGTCTTTTATTAATATCAATGAAATCAAAACAGATTACATAAAAGTTATTCCTAAATCCTCATACATGATTGGACTTAGGACATATTCCTTTCAATCTCCCACTTGTACTAAAGCCAATCACTGTGGTATCTAATACCCATCTTGTCTTTATGACGATCAAAGTGACTTTCATAAAGTAGCTTTGTGAGTGGGTCTGGTATGTTATTATGTGTGTCAACTCTAATTCAATACAATACAAGAAATGTTACCGCGCTCCCACTAACCCTTTTGTAGACGCATGGTTCATCTTCGTTTTTGATAAAATCAAACTCTTTGATTGTCTCATCAAAACGTATGTTCCATCTACGAGAAGCTTGCTTTAAACCACTTATGGTTCGCAGTAGCTTACACACTAGGTTTTCAGTTCTCTTGGAAAGAAAACCATCTGGCTAATTTCCAGATCTCATAGTCGTAGTAAGCAGCAATCGCAAGCAAAATCCGAACTGATTTTAAGAGGGCTATAGGTAAAAGGTTTCATCAAAGTCAATTCATTGCCTTTGTTTGAATCCTTTTGCCACAAGCCTGCCCTTATAGGTCTCCACCTGGCCATCTGCTATAATCTATCTTTTGTATACCGTATACATAGATTCCATTCTGAATTTCATGGCACTATGCCATTTCTCTGAGTCAACACTACTCATAGTCTCATTATAGGTTACAGGATCGTCATCATCAATGATCGACAACTTATTGTCATTCTCAATGACAAGGCCATAATACCTCTCAGGTTGGCGAGACACTCTCCCTGATCTATGAATGGGCTGTTCCACAAAAGGTTGTTCAGTCAGAACAGGTGTTTCCACTTGATCCGTAGTAGTTTGTGCTTCTTGAACTTCATCAAGTTCAATTTTGCTCCCACTGTTTCCTTCAAGGATAAACTCCTTTTCCAAGAAGGTAGCATGTCTGGAGACAAACACCGGATGATCAGTGCAAAAGTAATACCCTAAAGTCTCTTTAGGATATCCCACAAAACTACATTTTCCGGATCGATATTCCAGCTTATTTGGGTCAACTTTCTTGACATAAGCTGGACATCCCCAAATCTTAACGTGTTTAAGACTCGGTTTCCTTTCTTTCCATATCTCATACGAAGTTTGAGGAACAGATTTTGGAAGGCATCATATTCAGTAAATATGCTGAGGTTTCCAATGCATAACCCCATAGGAATACTGGAAGATTTGCATAGCTCATCATGGACCGAACTATGTCTAACAAAGTTCGATTTCTTCTTTCAGATACCAATCTGGAGGAGTCCACTGGGAGACTATACCATTTACTTTGAGATAATCTAGAAACACTCCATTAAAGTATTCACCACCTCGATCTGATCGAAGAGTTATAATACTATATTTGGTTATTTCTCCACTTCATACTTATATTCTTTGAACTTTTCAAAGGCCTCAGACTTGTGTTTCATCAAACACATGTCCGAATCCAGATCTATCATCTATGAAAGTAATGAAGTATGAAAATCCACCCATGGCTTGCGTAGACATTGGTCCACATACATCTGTGTTTACCATTCCTAGCAAATCTGCAGCCCTCTCTCCATGTCCACTAAATGGAGACTGTAGTGCCACTATGAAGTGAGATTTTCATCATCCCTTTTCTTTTATTAGTTTGTTCAATCTGAAGTAAATTATATCACATATATACAGACCATTATTTAAAGCACCACGTCCATAAAGAATATTATCTCTAAGAATAGAACATTCATTATTCTCAATAATAAATGAAAATCCAGCCAAGTCTAACATGGGAATAATATTCCTCACAATCGAGGGAACAAAATAACAATTATTTTAAAAACAATAGTCTTGCCCGTAGGCATATGTAAATGAAATGATTCTACATCTTCAGCAGCAACTCTTGCTCCATTTCCCATCAATAGAATCACCTCCTCTTCCTCAAGAGTCCTACTTCTCCTTGGTCCCTGCAACAATTGCAGATATGAGAACCACATGTGGTATCTAATACCCAAGTAGAAATTTGATTTAATGACAAATTCACTTCTACCATGAACATACTTGAATCAGAAGCGGTAGTCTCACTACCCTTCTTCTTCTTCAATTCTGCAAGGTAAACCTTGCAGTTCCTCTTCAAGTGCCCCACCTTGTTACAGTGAAAGCAAATAACTTTGCTCTTGGGGTCTTCAGCTTTTGGTGGAACCGGCGTTTTCTCACCTACTTTCTTCTTCTTGGAAGGGTTCCTCTTCCTTTTCTTAGGATTGGAACCTTCACCAATTAGAAGAACAGAACTCTTCTTGGGGGAAAATTCGATTCCGCAGTCTTCAACATGTTGTGGAGTTCAGGCAGGCTGACATCCAACTTATTCATGTGAAAGTTCACAACAAACTGCGAGAACGAACTCAGAAGCGATTGCAAGACCAGGGCTTGGCTCAGCTCCCCATCCATGACAAAACCAAGTTGTCCAAGACGTTCAATCAAATTGATCATCTTAAGTACATGGTCATTCACAGATGATCCCTCAGACATCCTACAACCGAACAGCTCCTTCGATATCTCATATCGAGCTGTCCTCCCCGCCACATCATACAACTCTTGTAGATGCATGAGGATAGTGTGAGCATCCATATGCTCATGTTGCTTCTGTAGCTCAATGTTCATGGAAGCTAGCATGATGCATTGAGCAACATTTGCATCATCTATCCACTTACGATACACAACATGTTCATCATTATGTGCATCACTAGCAGGTTCAGTAGGCTTAGGTGAGTCAATCACGTATTCCAGTTTCTCAATCCTGAGAACAATTCTTAAGTTTCGAAGCTAGTCAGCATAATTAGGACCAGTCAATTTGTGAGCATCTAGTATGCTCCTGAGTGATAGTGCAGAAGATATAATGTATATTGTAAATCTGTAAATGATAAACACATAACAATACTTAGCAAATATTCGATTTCATTTTAAAACACTATATGAATCGGGTCTTTATTCATATGTGGCTCCCACTAGTTTTCCTAATTTATTCAACCCCCTACGTGAAAAAATTAAGCATTCATAATGCTAGTGGGAATAGGGATCCTACATTCCATTACACAACCCCGGCTGTAGCACGAACCGCCATGCAATGTTCAATAGGCAGACAACTCTTGTCAATTACATCTTATGTTATTCCCTAATCAAACTTTAGCCTTTTGAATAATTCAGTCTTGGCTGTAGCACGACAAACTCAATATTCTAAGTCAAGTCTAACCCAACATTCCGTACAGTTGAATCAGTCCCCAAAGGCCCACGGCTGTAGCACGTACCGACCTTTAGATTCTTATTCAATGTACACATCTCTATGTAATAGAAAAGTATTTCTTATTTCGAAATCAAAGCCCTCGGCTGTAGCACGAACCGACAATGATTCAAAAATAAGAACTACTTTTCTATCATTTTGGAAGGCTATGACCGACACAAGCCCGTTGTATTATTGGCCAATTACTACTTGATATTATTTAATTTTAGAGGGATTATATTATGTTACAATCATAATCGTATTATAAAGAGATTCTTCCTTTTAAATTAAATATTTCAAATCAATAATCAATAATCAGATGATTCCCAGATCGGGTGAAGCATTGTCAAGAGGCGTCACTTAATAACCCTTTCTTATAGATAGAAATCTGTTGTTGACAGAATCATCCTTTCTCTCATATCGAAAATTCATATTCAATTACGTGTTTCACAAACACAAGAATCTCATGATTATATTCATAATATTGTTATTAAGGTTATGAAACAATTTCACTATACTAGGTTGTCTAACAAACGCCTTATGTTCATTTAAGTTCACCTAAATCTATCATCGCATGATAAACTAAGCATATATCACATATATAAACATGAATAAACATCAAGGTAGGCATGTTATATCATCTAGCATATAGAACTAAGCATTATACATCTTTATGTATCACATGAAGCATTTAAAATCAATTCAAACGATCAAAAATAGCTTTAAAACACTTCATGGAATATAAACAGTTCAAAACTTTTATATAAAGTAAAATTGATCACTCCATTAGATCCGTCTCGGAAAAACGAATCCAACGGTATATTGCACGCCCAAAACGGAGTTACGAAACTCCCAGAAAATCAATTTTAAAATCAACAGACGGGCTGTAACGCATTACAGGAACGCGTTACAAGCCCTGTAACGCATTCCGGTGATGCGTTACACCCCTTTTAAGCCATTAAAGGGTGTAACGCATCCCGTGAATGCGCCACAGGTGTGTAACGCATTCCCGGAATGCGTTACACCCCTATATTTTTTTATTTGTTTTTCAGCAGCCGCCTTTTGCTTTCCTCGGAAAACGAGCCGCCTGACACCTGACTTTTCTCTGTCTCTTTGCTTCCGTGCCAACAGCATCAACAGGTGCAGATGTACAGATACCACAACACAGTATACAAACATATATATATATATATACTATATACACATATATTTATTCTTATTTAATTACGAATTTAATTACAAGAACTTCAAAAATTCATAATAAAAAATCTATACATCATAAAATTATGAAAAAAATACCCAGACGATCTACAACACTTGTAGAATCCAGATCAACATTCAAAATTATTCTGAGAAACGATTTCTCATCAGACAAAATTGAACCATGATATAACTTGTAAAAATCATAATTAATTCATACAAGCATATAAAATTCTGAAATTTTTACCACAGATCTATATGCATACAACCTATGCTCTGATACCAATGTTGGATTTTAAACGCAGCGGGGGCATGACAAAACACTTTTACACATACAAAATCCAAATAAAAGCATATAAATCGTGAATAAAAATTCGAGGGATCGAATCTAACCTTTTAAAATAATTCGGAGATAACGATCAGAGATCCTTAGCAGTTGCTCCTCAAGTGTGAAGCACTCCACCGGTATCCACCAAGAAAAACGATGTTAAGGAGGAGGAAGGAGGTGGAGGAATTGGGTTTTCCAAACTTTTTGGGTTTTCGGGTTCGATGTGGGTTCGAATAAAATAGGGTCTATAATAGTGTATATATAGGCAAAATTTTCAGCTGAAATTTTCCCATAAATATTATTATTATTATTATCCCATTTATTATTCTCATTAATAATTAAAACACCTTTTAATCATTAATCCTTTTTCTAAACACTTTAGAAATAATTCTCTCTCTTGATTTAATTTCCAAAAATTAAATCCTTTAATTAATAATATAAAGAACTTTTCTTAATTAATTAATAATCAATTAAATCTCATTTAATTAATTATTAAATTTTCCAATTAATTATTTATTTCACAAATAAATAATTATTTAGCCATTATTAATTAATTCCTCCACCATTAAATCATTCTCTTTTTATGGTGTGACCCTGTAGGTTCAATATTAAGCCGGTAGTAGAAATAAATAATAATAAAACTATTTTATCATTATTTATATAAATTCTCTAATTTATTAAATATGATTAATTAATTAATCACATTTATTCTACATCGTGAGGGATACTTCTCAGCATATCGCGACTATCCGGATAATATGAATTCACTGCTTAGAATACCAAGAACCTATTCAGTAAATAGTTACCGTACAATAAACCCCTTCTACCCTACAATGTCCCGATTAAATACAAGGCATGGATCTCGTGTCAAGCCTATCTAATTCAATCACTTGCTTACCATTTACTATGCTTAGTTCTATGCAAATTAGAAACTCCTTTCTAATTTCATTCACTCTGGCCAGAGATTCCTGAACTAGCATAAGTGGATCAGCCTTGAACATTCGCTTCCTTCACTGGAAGGGGTAGATCCTTTATTGATCATACACTATCTTCGTGTACAAATTCCTATACCCAGAAGAGCCCTAATAATTGTCCCTGGAGACTAAGAACTAAACCAAAGCATAGTTCAGTGTACACAAGATGACTATGATGACCTCAAGTCTAAGGATACTTGTACAACTATCACTATGTGAACAACTGCTGACACGTGAGTGAACTCCATCAGTTGTTCAGCTGGGCGAGTCATGTCCAGTGAACTTATTCTATAATAAGCACCTACATACTAGCTATAGTGTCACCACACAAATGTCTATGAGAACAGACATCCTTCATAATGAAGCAAGCATAGTATGTACCGATCTTTACGGATTATTAATTACTAGTTAGTAATCCTATGACCAGGAACTATTTAAGTTTAGAGTTATCATCTTTTTAGGTCTCACTATTATGATCTCATCATAATCCATAAAAAGCTTTACTCTAAACTATGGTATATATTATTTAAACACTTAAATAGATAAAGCCCGTAATAAAAACAAAACAAGTCTTTTATTAATATCAATGAAATCAAAACAGATTACATAAAAGTTATTCCTAAATCCTCATACATGATTGGACTTAGGACATATTCCTTTCAGTTTGTGCTTCTTGAACTTCATCAAGTTCAATTTTTCTCCCACTGTTTCCTTCAAGGATAAACTGCTTTTCCAAGAAGGTAGCATGTCTGGAGACAAACACCCGATGATCGGTGTAAAAGTAATACCCTAAAGTCTCTTTAGGATATCCCACAAAATTACATTTTACGGATCGAGATTCCAGCTTATGTGGGTCAACTTTCTTGACATAAGTTGGACATCCCCAAATCTTAACGTGTTTAAGACTTGGTTTCCTTTCTTTCCATATCTCATATGGAGTTTGAGGAACAGATTTGGAAGGCACCTTATTCAGTAAATATTCTGAGGTTTCCAATGCATAACCCCATAGGAATACTAGAAGATTCGCATAGCTCATCATGGACCGAACCATGTCTAACAAAGTTCGATTTCTCCTTTCAGATACCCCATTCAACTGTGGAGTATATGGAGGAGTCCACTGGGAGTCTATACCATTTTCTTTGAGATAATGTAGAAACTCTTCATTCAAGTTTTCACCACCTCGGTCTGATCGAAGAGTTATAATACTATGTTTGGTTTATTTCTCCACTTCATGCTTATATTCTTTGAACTTTTCAAAGGCTTCAGACTTGTGTTTCATCAAATACACATATCCGAATCTAGATCGATCATCTATGAAAGTAATGAAGTATGAAAATCCACCCATGGCTTGCGTAGACATTGGTCCACATACATCTGTGTGTACCAATCCTAGCAAATTTGCAGCCCTTTCTCCATGTCCACTAAATGGAGATTTGGTCATTTTATCCAATAGACAAGACTCGCATGTAGGATATGATTCAAAATCAAAGGGGTCAAGTAACCCTTCCTTATGTAATGTCTGCATTCTATTTTCACTAATATGACCAAGTCTGCAGTGCCACAAGAAAGTGAGATTTTCATCATCCCTTTTTCTTTTATTAGTTTGTTCAATCTTAAGTAAGTTATGCTCTACGTCACATACATACAGGCCATTATTTAAAGTACCACATCCATAAAAAACATTATCTCTAAGAATAGAACATTCATTATTCTTAATAATAAATGAAAAACTATCCAAATCCAATATAGAAATAGAAACAATATTCCTCACAATAGAGGGAACGTAATAACAATTATTCAAAATAATAGTCTTGCCCGTAGGCATATATAAACTAAATGATCCTACAGAAATGGCGGCAACCCTTTCTCCATTGCCCATACGTAGAATCACCTCATCTTCTTCAAGAGTCCTACTTCCCTTTAGTCCCTGCAAAGAATTACAAATATGAGAACCACAGGCGGTATCTAATACCCAAGTAGAAATTTGACTTAGTGACATATTAACTTCGATCATGAACATACCTGAATCAGAAGCAGTAGTCTCACTACCCTTCTTCTTCTTCAATTCTGCAAGGTAAACCTTGCAGTTCCTCTTCCAGTGCCCCACCTTGTTACAGTGAAAGCAAACAGCTTTACTCTTGGGGTCTTCAGCTTTTGGTGGAACTGGCTTTTTCTCACCTACTTTCTTCTTCTTGGAAGGGTTCTTCTTCCTTTTCTTAGGATTGGAACCTTCACCAATTAGAAGAACAGAACTCTTCTTAGGGGGAAAATTCGATTCCACAGTCTTCAGCATGTTGTGGAGTTCAGGCAGGCTGACATCCAGCTTATTCATGAGAAAGTTCACAACAAACTGCGAGAACGAACTCGGAAGTGATTGCAAGACCAAGTCTTGGCTCAGCTCCCCATCCATGGCAAAACCAAGTTGTCCAAGACGTTCAATCAAATCGATCATCTTAAGTATATGGTCATTCACAGATGATCCCTCAGACATCCTACAACCGAACAACTCCTTCGATATCTCATATCGAGCTGTCCTCCCCGCCACATCATACAACTCTTGTAGATGCAAGAGGATAGTGTGAGCATCCATATGCTCATGTTGCTTCTGTAGCTCAATGTTCATGGAAGCTAGCATGATGCATTGAGCAACATTTGCATCATCTATCCACTTACGATACACAATATGTTCATCATTATGTGCATCGTTAGCAGGTTCAATAGGCTTAGGTGAGTTAAGCACATATTCCAGCTTCTCAACCTTGAGAACAATTCACAAGTTCCGAAGCCAGTCAGCAAAATTAGGACCAGTCAACTTATGAGCATTTAGTATACTCCGGAGTGATAGTGCAGAAGACATAACGTATATAGTAAATCTGTAAATGATGAACACATAAGAACACTTAGCAAATATTCAATTTCATTTCAAAACACTATATGAATCGGGTCTTTATTAATAAGTGGCTCCCACTAGTTTATCTAATTTATACAACCCCTAAGTGAAAATTAAGCATTTATAATGCTAGTGGGAATAGGGATCCTACATTCCATCACATAACCTCGGTTGTAGCACGAAACGTCATGTGATGTTCAATAGGCAGACAACTCTTGTCAATTACATCTTATGTTATTCCCTAATAAAACTTTAGCTTCTTGAATAATTGAGTCACGGCTGTAGCACGACAGACTCAATATTCTAAGTCAAGTCTAACCCAACATTTCGTACAATTGAATCAGTCTCCAACGGCCCACGACTGTAGCACGTAACGACCTTTAGATTCTAATTCAATGCACATATCTCTATGTAATAGACAAGTATTTCTTATTTCGAAATCAAAGCCCTCGGCTGTAGCACGAAACGACAATGATTCAAAAATAAGAACTACTTTCTACCATGTTGGAAGGCTTTGACCGACACAAGCCCGTTGTGTCATTGGCCAATTATTACTTGATATTATTTAATTTTAGAGGGATTATATTACGTTACAATCATAATCATATTACAAAGAGATTCTTCCTTTTAAATTAAATATTTCAAATCAATAATTGATAATCAGATGATTCTCAGATCGGGGGGAGCATTGTCAAAAGGCGTCACTTAATACCCCTTTCTTACAGATAGAAATCTGTTGTTGACAGAATCATCCTTTCTCTCAATATTGAAAATTCATATTCAATTACGTGTTTCATAAACACAAGAATCTCATGATTATATTCATAATATTTATATTAAGGTCATGAAACAATTTTACTACACTAGATTGTCTAACATACGCCATATGTTAATTAAGTTCACCTAAATCTATCATCGCATGATAAGTTAAGCATATATCACATATATAAGCATGAATAAACGTAAAGGTAGGCATGTTAAATCATGTAGCATATTAGTCTAAGCATTATACATCTCTATGTATCACATGAGGCATTTAAAAGTAATTGAAACAGTTTAAAACAGCTTTAATACACTATTGTTAGCTATAAACAGTCCGAAACAATTTCAGAAAATACAATATAATATACCATTAGATGCGTCTCGAAAAGACGAATCCAACGGCACCAAGCAAGCCCCAATCTGACCACCCACACGCCCTCACATATCTATATGCATACAACCTAAGCTCTGATACCATTGTAGGATTTTATACATCACAGAAGCATGGTAAAATATTTTTCTTGATATAAAATCCATATAAACGCATACAAATCGTGAATAAATCGAGGGATCGATTACTAACCTTTAATAGCGATCCAAGAACGATGAATGGAGATCCCTAGCAGCTGCTCCTCAATTATGAAGCACTCCACCGGTATCCACCAAGAGATCAAAATAATGGAGGGAGGAAGAGGTTGAGAGAATTAGTTGCCTCCTTTTCTTTTCTACTTTAGAATTAGGGTTTATTATTTGGGTTGAGGCAAATAGGGTTTATAATAGTATATTTATAGGCAAAATTTTTAGCTGAAAATTTTCTCATAAAATATTATTATTATTAACCCTTTAATTGATTATTCTTATTAACCAATTAACTAATAATTAAAACACCTTTTAATCATTAATACCATTTCTAAACACTTTAGAAAAATAATTCTCTCACTTGATTTAATTTCTAAAATTAAATTCTTAATTAATAATATTAAGAACTTTTCTTAATTAATTTATAATTAATTAAATCTCATTTAATTAATTATTAAATTTACTAATTAATTATTTATTTCACAAATAAATAATTACCAGCCATTATTAATTAATTCCTCCACCATTAAATCATTCTCTTTTATGGTGTGACCCTGTAGGTTCAATATTAAGACGGTAGTAGAAATAAATAATAATAAAACTATTTTATCATTATTTATATAAATTTTCTAATTTATTAAATATTATTAATTCATAAATTAATCATGTTTATTCTACATCGTGAGGGATACTTCTTAGCATATCGCGACTATCCGGATAATATGAATTCACTGCTTAGAATACCAAGAACATATTTAATAAATAGTTACCGTATAATTAATTCATTCTACCCTGCAATGTCATGATTAAATACAAGGCATGGAACTCGTGTCAAGCCTATCTTATTTAATCATATGCTTTCCCATTTAATATGCTTAGTTCTAATTAATATGAATTAGAAACTCCTTTCTAATTTCATTCACTCTGGCCAGAGATTCCTGAACTAGCATAAGTGGATCAGCATTGAACATTCTCTTCCTTTCACTGGAAGGGGTAGATCCTTTATTGATCATACACTATCTTCATGTACAAATTCCTACACCCAGTTGAGCCCTTATTATTGTCCCTGGAGACTAAGAACTAAACCAAAGTATAGTTCAATGTACACAAGATGACTATGATGACCTCAAGTCTAAGGATACTTGTACAACTATCACCATGTGAACATCTGTTGACACGTGAGTGAACTCCATCAGTTGCTCAGCTGTGTGAGTCATGTTCAGTGAACTTATTCTATAATAAGCACCTACATACTAGCTATAGTGTCACCACACAAATGTCTATAAGAACAGACATCCTTCATAATGAAGCAAGCATAGTATGTATCGATCTTTGCGGATTACTAATTACCAGTTAGTAATCCTACAACCACGAAATATTTAAGTTCAGAGTTATCATCTTTTAGGTCTCATTATTATGATCTCATCATAATCCATAAAAAGCTTTACTCTAAACTATGGTATATCTTATTTAAACACTTAAATAGATAAAGCCCGCAATAAGACCAAAACAAGTCTTTTATTAATATCAATGAAATCAAAACAGATTACATAAAAGTTATTCCTAACTCATCATACATGATTGGACTTAGGACACATCTCTTTCACCTTCACCATAAGAGCACACAATTTCATCATCTCTTCATCAGCATCCATCTCAGGTAAACTTTCAGTTTCTGAATCATCATCATCAGAATATGATGACTCTAAATCAGACTTTATGATGAGAGCCTTTCTTTTGCCCCTCTTTGAGGCAACAATTTTAGGAGATTCATCCTCAGCTTTAAGAGCAACTGTCCTTGACTTTCTTCCATGCCTCTTGCTCCTTTGATCTATCTTAAGGTCATGAGTCTTGAGCATACCATAAATTTCATCAAGAGTAGTTTCAGTAAGATCATAGTTGTCTCTTATGGTAGTAGACTTCAAATCCCAAATTTCAGGAAGAGCTAAAAGGAATTTTAGATTTTAATCTTCAAGATCATATTCCTTGTCCACCAGTGACAGATCATTCAAGAGTTTGGCAAACCTGTCATATAAATCAGTTAATGACTCATCAGCTTTTGAGTCAAAGTGCTCATACTCTTGAGTGAGAATAGTCTTCATGTTCTTCTTGATTGCATCAGTTCCCTGGCATCTTGTCTCCAAAGCATCCTATATCTCCTTTACAGTTTTGCAATTAATTACCCTGTTTGACATGACATTATCAATGGCACTATGCAACAAATGCCTTACCCTTGCATCCTTGGCAATAGATTAGATGTCTTCAGATGCGTACTCACCTTTCTCATTTGGTATGCTCTTTGCTGGTTGATCAGCAACTGCAACAGAGAGCTTGGTAGGCTTATGTGGTCTTTCATTAATTCTATCAAGGTATTCTGGATCTCTAGCTTCCAGAAACATAGCCATCTTCACTTTCCTTATGGGATACTCAGAAGGTCTCAATATGGGAACCCTAATAGTCTCATATATACTGTGGGTTTGAGTCTTTTGAGTTTCTTCAGATTTGGTGGGCTTGGTTGGAGTTTGTGCTTCTTCGGACATGATTGTATGGATCTTTACTGTATGTGTGTTAACAGATAAGGTCTGATACCAATTGTTAGGTCACACAACACTGTAAAAGGGGGTTGAATACAGTGTTTTCACAATCAAATCGATTTAACACAAGTATGTAACAAATATCAAGTATATTGAATAAACTCTGTTACAATAAGAACTGTTGTTCTCTCTCAGTGATAAACAAATATCACTAAGAGCTGCTAGGTTACAATGTATAATTTTCTCGATAATAACACATCTAGTGTAAACCCTAAGTTTGTGTTTATATATTACACAGTTACAAGATAACTTCTAATTGATATGGAATATAATTTTGTCTCCTAAAATATATCAATCAGATATCTTTTACAAGTCTTCCAGTCTTTTAACTCTTTCATGCATATCTTCTTTTATTTTAGTCTTGATCTTCTACTGTAAATCAGCTTCCTTCCTTATATGAAGGTCTTTCCGCACTTAAGTTCTGATATGACCTTAAGTTCTGATATTAAGTTCTGACTTCCAGTAAGTCCTGATATGTCCCGTTTGTTAAGATCTGAAAACTAAACATGAATCATATTAGACATGACATCTCAAATATATCTAACATACATGATATCAGGTCTACTTGCAGTTAAATATAGTAAAGAGCCAATCATAGCTCTGTAGTTAGTAATATCTACTGATGCTCCAGTATCTTTATCTAACTTGGTTGTAGTGGCCATGGGAGTTGATGCAGTAGAACTGGCTTGCATTCTAAATTTCTTGAGTAGATTTCTGGTGTACATGGATTGACTGATAAAAGTACCTTCTTCATTTTGTTTGACTTGAAGTCCCAGAAAATAACTCAACTCTCCCATCATACTCATTTGATATCTTGACTGCATTAACTTTGAAAATCTTTCACACAGTTTTGTATTTGTAGAGCCAAAGATGATATCATCCACATATATCTTTACCAAAAGTAAGTCCTTTCGATGGTTGAGGTAGAATAAAGTCTTATCAATTGTGCCTGTGTGAAATCCACTTTCCAAAAGGAATTGATTCAGAGTCTCATACCATGCTCTAGGAGCTTGCTTAAGGCCATAAAGTGCTTTTCAAGCATGTAGACATGATTTAGAAATTTTGGATCTACAAAGCCGGGAGGTTGTTCAACATATACCTCTTCTTCCAATTCTCCATTGAGAAAAGCATTTTTCACATCTATTTGAAAGACTTTAAACTTCTTGTGAGCAGCATAAGCCAAAAAGATTCGTATGACTTCCAATCTAGCAACTGGAGCAAATGTTTCATCATAGTCAATACCCTCCTGATGAGAGTAACCTTTAGCAACCAGCCTTGCTATGTTTCTTGTAATTATGTCATCACTGTCAGTTTTGTTTCTGAACACCCATTTTATGCCAACAATGGATCTGTCCTTTGGTCTTGGCACTAGGGTCCAGACTTTATTTCTTTCAAATTCATTTAACTATTCCTACATTGCTTGCACTCAATCAACATCTTGAAGAGCTTCTTCCACTTTTTTTGGTTCAGTCTGAGATAGAAAAGAATGATAGAGACATTCATTTGTTGTTGATGTTCTAGTTCTGACACCTGCTTCAGGATCTCCAATTATTAAGTCAGGTGTGTATGATTTAGTCCACTTCCTTACAGATGGAAGTTGATTTCTAGAACTGGATCCCCCCCATGATCCATGCTGTCTCCATCAGCATTTTCTGATGCTCCCCCTGAAGTTATGCTCTCTGAGATTCCAGAATTTGAGTTGGATCCTTCAGGAATTGAAGAATTAGAGTGTCCAGAATTATCAGAATTTGGCTCATCAGAACTTGATGAATCAGAGCTTGAAGAGCCAGTGACTAGTTCTGATGCTTCTTGAGAGTCTTGAGATGTGGTATGATCATCAGCTTGCTCCCCCTGAACAGTTGCAATTTCCTTTGGAGCAGTTACCACAGTTTCAATGACATCAGAATTTAACCCGTTAGAACGTCATGATCAGGATTTAGGTCATCAGAAGTTACAGAATCAGAATTTACATCTTCATTTTCAAATCTCAGCTGATCATGATCATTGAAATCTTCAAGTCCAGTAATTTTCTTATCATCAAAAGATACATTGCTAGATTCCATGACAACCCTTGTTCTTAAATTATAGACTATGAAGGCTTTTGTGGAAAGTGGATATCCAACAAAAATTCCTTCATCAGCGTTTAGATCAAATTTTGACAGCTGTTCAGGATGAATCTAAAAAACAAAACACTTGCATCCAAATACATGAAAGTATTTCATATTTGGCTTCTTTTTTTTCACCATCTCATATGGTGTTTTTCCATGCTTGTTTATGAGTGTAGCATTCTGTGTAAAACAAGCAGTCTATACAGCTTCAGCCCAAAAATAGGTTGGTAGCTTTGCTTCATCAAGCATAGTTCATGCAGATTTAATAAGAGTCCTGTTCTTTTTTTATACAACTTCATTCTGCTGTGAATTTCCAGGTACAGAATATTCCTGCTTTATTCCTTGCTCTTTGCAGAACCCATCCATGATTGAATTCTTAAACTCAGTGCCATTATCACTTCTTATTATTTTAACATAATCTTTGACTAACTTATCCAGCTGTCTGACATGATCAGTTAGAGTAGATGCAGTTTCATTCTTCTTGTGCAAGAAACACACCCAAGTGTATCTTGTGAACTCATCCACTATAACCATATCATATTTCTTCTTTGCAATAGACATGACATTTACTGGACCAAATAGATCAACATGTAGTAAGTGATAAGGCTCAAGAATTGAGGATTCCGTTTTGCTCTTGAATGAAGATTTTCTTTGTTTTGCCTTTTGACATGAGTCACAAAGATCATAAGGAGCAAATATTGATTTTGGCAGTCCTCTCACAAGATCTTTCTTTACTAGCTCATTTATATTGTTGAAATTTAAATGAGAGAGGCTCTTGTGCCAATTCCAGCTTTCTTCAATTGATGCTCTGCTTAACAGACAGATTGCAGAACCATCAGAATTTGTTGAAAGTCTGGATTCATATATGCTACCATGTCTGTAACCTTTCAGAACCGCTTTTCCTGTAGAATTACTTATAACTTCACAGTGTTCTTCAAAGAAATCCACATGATAACCTCTAACACATATTTGACTCACACTTAGCAGATTGTGTTTAAGTCCTGAGACAAGAGCTACTGTTTCAATTATGACATTCCAAAGATTGATATTGCCATATCCTAGAATCATTCCCATGTTGCCATCTCCATAAGAAACTCATGGGCCAGCTTTCTCCACAAAGTCTGATAGCAGGGCTTTATTTCCAGTCATATATCCTGAACATCCACTATCCAGAACCAGGATGTTTTTCCTGTTACCCTGCAATCACAAAGACCACTATAGATTAGTTTTAAGGACTCAGACTTGCTTGGATCCTTTGGCCTTATTAAGTTTGTTGGCATTTGCAGCGGATTTAGTTTTAGAGTTTATGCACATGCTTTTTATCAGACTTTATATCAGACTTTGCATCAGAATTTACACTATAAGGAATTACACTAACTTTCTTTAAAGAAGGTTTTATTTCATAATAATCATTGTACAAATTATGATATTCCTTATAAGTATAAATAGAATGCCATAAACTACCACAATCAAAACAAGGATTTTATATTTTAAACCTAACGGACTGACTCTTAACTCCTGATCTAGGAGCTGCAAAAAGAAGCAAGATGGTTAGAGTTACCACAATTATAACATTTCTTTCTAGGAGCATTAGGAACATGCATATAATTATTACTTTTATTAACACCTTCCTTTCCATTCCTATTTTTCCTAGCTTCCTTTACCTTGTTCACATTTTTAATCTCTTTCAGCCTATACTTAAGCTGCTTCTTTGTCATTAAGCCAATGTTTACCAAAGCTGATTTATCCTGTTTTAATTTGTCAGAAGTTGACTTTTCTTTGACTTCTGTTTTAGAGTCTTTTATCTCTTCAGAATCAGACACAACAGTTTTTGCAATTCATACTTAACATACACAACATTATCTCTCTCTGTCTGAATAATGTTCATCTTGACTAACTCTTCTTCAAGATAGCTATTTCTCTTTTTATACTTTAGATTTTCAGATTTTAATCTATCATTCTCTAAAGTCTGATCTCTATAGCTAATATAATTTTTTTTCAGAAATAATCTTAACTCAGTAATATCTTCTGTATCAAAAGCAAGAGCTGATAGAGGTACCTTTAGTTCAGCAGCATCAGAACTGCTATTAGCATTAGCCATTAAGGCATAGTTCACCTCTTCTTCAGATTTTGAAGTGTCTGCCCAGTTTTTCTTCTTTGTGATAAGTGCCTGGCCTTTATCACCTTTTCCTTTCTTGAAATCAGGAGAGATGTGGCCTCTTTCACCATAATTGTAGCATTTGACATTTGAGTTGTCTCCTCTGTCAGACTTTCCTCCTTTGCCTTCAGACTTTTTGAATCCTTTCTTGTCAGAAATTCCACCTTTCCTGGAAAACTTCTTACCCTTTCTGAATTTCTTGTAGGCTATCATTGTGATACCCTTCACTATAAGAGCACACAGTTGCATCATCTCTGCAGCAACATCCACTTCAGATAAATTTTCAGGTTCTGAATCATCATCATCAGAATCTGATGACTCTGAATCAGACTGTATGATGATATCATTTCCTTTTGCCTTCCTAGAGATAATTGGCTTTTCTTCAGCCTTTAAAGCAACTGTCTTAGACTTTCCTCCATGCCTCTTCTTTCTTTGATCCATCTCAAGTTCACGAGTCTTGAGCATCCCATAGATTTCATCAAGAGACATATCAACAAGTTCATAGTTATCTCTTATTGTAGTAGATTTCAAATCCCACTATTCAGGAAGAGCTAGTAGGAATTTAAGATTTGAATCTTCTGTATCATATTCCTTATCCACTAATGACAGATCATTCAACAGCTTTGTGAATTGTCATATGTATTAGTTAGTGACTCATCAGATTTTGAGTCAAAGTGCTCATACTCCTGTGTGAGTATTGTCTTCCTGTTCTTTTTGACGGCATTGGTTCCTTGACATCTCACTTCTAATGCATCCCAGATTTTTTTTACAGTCTTGCATGCAATAACCCTATTTGACATGACATTGTCAAGTGCACTATGAAGCAAGTGTCTTACTTTTGCATCCTTGCCTAGTGAAGAGATGTCTTTAGTGGTGAATTCTCTCTTTTCTTTGGAAATCATCCTCTGTGGCTCATTCCCAACTGCCACAGAAAGCTTTGTGGGCTTGTGTGGACCATCATAAATTCTGTCTAAATATTCTGGATTTGTAGCTTCCAGAAACATGGCCATCTTCACACTCCATACAGGGTACTCAGACACCCTGAACAAAGGAACCCTAATGGTTTCATATCTACTGGTGTTTTGAATGGGTTGAACCTTTGCAGGTTCTTGAGGGTCTGGTATTTTTGCTTGATCAGACATGATTGATTGTTTGTTTGGATCTTAACTGTTTGTAAGCTTAACAGATTGGCTCTGATACCACTTGCTATGCCTCAATGATATTCTAGAAGGGGAATGAATATGGTATCTACAATCAATTCGATTATAAACACAAGTATGTAACAAAAAACAAGTTTATTCAATATATCAAACTCTATTACAGTAGGTTTAATCTACTCTCTCAGTGATGTATGATATCACTAAGAGCTGCTAGGGTTACAAAGAGTAATATTCTCGAGAATGATAACACATATAGTATGAACCCTAATCTGTGTTTATATATTACACAGTTACAAGATAACTACCAAATATTATGATAATGATTCTGTTTCCTAGAATATATCAATCAGAGATTATCTACTGCAGTCCTATAGCTGTCCAATTTTCATGCATATCTTTACTTGTTTAATCCAGATCCTCTCCTGTAAATCAGCCGCTTTTCATCCCTGAAGTGTATCCGCACTGAAGTCCTGATATAAGTTCTAAAACTAAATAAATCAGATTAGACATGACATCACAAATATATCTAATAGTACTTGCATAAACAGAATCATTTAATTCAGTGATATGTAAAACATTTATCTATTCTGAACTGAGAATAGGGAAATCAATACTTGCATGATAAGATTTAAAATAAATATCACTTGAACAATAAGTGATGATAGGGATACTTGTCTTTGGTTTCTAGCAGTTAGTCACACTCGCAATAACACAATCCCTCATTCTGACATCTCATGGCATCACCATCTTTATTCTACTAATCATTTGGCTTGCTGCTCATGCCGTGCTGCAACCCAATACCATACTATTCAATTCTAATCTTCATCCATTCCATCTGGTCCTGATCATCTTGAAAGAATCGTATCTATAATTAGAAAATAACCTTTTAAACGTCTAAACGGTACCAACTCGACGAACCGCGTGTCAAAACCCTATTGTCTAACCATACGATAGCCCACACATAAAGAAAACAGCCAAATACAAGACTTATGACCCACGTACGCACGTAATTCACATAGCACGTAAACATATAACTCACATATCACATATTCATATAATACATAACTGGGTTTGTCAAAACATTCGACTTGGTACATTTAAAACTAAAATCGGGTCAAAAATATGATTTATCGATCAATAATCGACTCAGAATGATTCGTAAAACAAGCAACCTTTTGAAACGAAAGGATTTGGGTCTCAAAAGTATTTTTATTGAAAGCAGAATATTTTTCCGAGTCTATACGCGTTCGTTTCGTATTAAACGGACAAACGGTTTATTTATAACAAATAAAATAAGAATAAATAAATTAATAATAATATTAATTGATTTTTAAATAAATATATTTTTAAAAGCTCAAAACAATTTTTAAATCATTATTTAGGAAAAATCAGAATTAAAAATGATTTTTCCCTAATTTTTGGAATTGAAATAAAATTTATACAAATTATCAAAATAATCTGATTAATTATCAAAATAATTAATCAATTTAAATGAATAAAAAATTTTGGATTTTTGAAAATAATAAAAAGAAAATATTTTTTGGAATTGAAAATAAATAACTAAATGATTTTTAAAAATTTACAAATAATAGTTAAAAAAAATTAAAATCAAAAGAAATGATTTTTTTTAGAAAATAAAATGAATTTTGATTTAAAAAGGAAAGAGAAATATAGGATCAAGTCCTGTATCCCTGTCTTCTTCCTTACTGAATCAAAGGGCAGTGGGGAAAGGGACGGTGGCCAGAGTTCCTGAAGAACTCGGCCGGAAACTGGGAAATTACCCAGAAACCGGCGAGCTCCCCTCCGGTTCCTGCGACCCACAACAACGGCCAAACTCGAGCCGTTTAGCTCGTTTTGACGCCAAAAAAAAACTCCCCATCATCTCCTACACACAGCCAGAATCCTTGCATCCTTCAACCATCACCAAAATCGATTTCCCGGCCAAAATCCGAGCCCAACTCCGGCGAACAACTGGCAAACACGAATTCTAATCAATTCGAACCCAAAAGTGAAGATTTCAGTATGAAAACAAAGCCCAGAGCAATTAGAAATTACTCCCCATTATCAAAATCATCAAGAACATCATATTAATCAGGAAAAATCGATTTGAAACAAACTAAAACTCCAAACTCGGATTAATCAATTTCGAACTAAAACAACTCAACCAAGTACTCAAATCGACTCTCGAGATCATTTTAAATCTATCTATAACATCAAAATCAATCAACAATCATCATATTTCAGAATCGAAATTCAAGAACATGAACTAAAAATCGATTTTTTATTATACTTACCCTCAGATCATGAAATTGGTATGGATGGATAGAGCTTGAAACAACGATTAATTTGATATGTAGAATGCTTGATTTAGTTCCCGGAATCAATCAAAATCATGAATCAAAGTTTATTCAGAAAATTTCACCCCCAAAGGCTATGTTCTTGAATTTCTGGAAAAAAATGAAAATAAAATGATATAATCTGCTATTTATATTAAACCTAAAATTATATCCCAAAAATTAATTAAGGGTGTTTTTATTCCCCTAATTAAAATACTTAAGCCCCAAAATAATAATTACGGGAAGTAATTTTAAAAGAAATAAAATACAAAATTAATGTCAAAATTTCCCAAAAATTGCGAATAATTCAAAAATGCAGAAATACTGGATATTTAAAATATGAATGATTTTATAAAAATAAAAACACGAATTCTGTGGGTTTTGACGTCCCGGTGGGGTCCCGGTCCGGTTATTTTGAAAAATAAAAACGATTCCTAAATTAACAGAAACGAGTAACTCGATAAAGATGCAAATAAACACACGTCCAAATTACGGATCGATTCATATAAATACAGTTTAAACATAAAACGAGTATCCCATTGGATCATATCTGATCCGAAAATAGATTACTTAGTTTCTAAGTAACTGCAAAAATGATCCGTTTGGATAATTATCAACCCGATTTGAATAATTATTATAACCGGGCTTCTTATAAAACACTTTATATGAAAATATCCCGCCTTTCGAGAATACGAGTTTTGTTGATTTATCAAAACAATTATCGTATCGAAAATTGTACGACGGGATGCGTACATGTCAAACCGTAATCCGGATTGAAAAAGTTAAAACACGAAAAATGTTCAGAATATCCAGATTAGGTTAAGAAGGAGTTTTCTGACGAGTTTCAGATTATAAAAACGCAGAAACGGTTGAAGTTGGATGATTCCCGGCTTTACAAAAATAGTTTTGTAATTATTCAGAAAATAATTAATAAATCCACAAAACATTATAAATTCATATAATAGTCTAAAAATTACCAGAAAATATCACAATTATCTATATTCCTTTCTACACATATGAAAATTAGAATACTCAAAGAATATGTAATAACCCCAAATTTTGGAATTTTTTTAAACCCTTATGAATAGTGATTTTGCTGAATAAGAAAACTTTTCATGCCACACTATGTAGGTCTTCTATTGTTATTCTGAGATCTTATTAGTACTTTATATGGGATATAAGTGTATGTAAAGATCGTCAGAATCCAAATTCGAACACTTTGATTTTTCCCGAAAATCCACCAGATACAGAAAGAAGTGAGTATAAGGTAACAGGATAAATAGGATTTAAATTCAAGGATTTTAAGAGGGGATCATAAAAAGGAATATAATATTTTGAGAATGGTTAAGGAAACCTAAGTAATAAGATCCCGGGTATGATCCCTCAAACGATAAACGAAAACAAAAGTTAAGCGAACCGTATAACAGATCAGCGATCATTAGCCAAATAATTAAAAGCTAATCAAAGAGATTAGTGGGGATGATGTCATCAAACCAATGAGAAGGGGACAAAGGAGGGAGGGTGACATCACATGGTGACATAAGCATGACCAAGCAAGTGTGTTGTTGGATGATTGTGAGCCACACAATATTTACCATGGTAACAACCTAATTAACAAGCAAAACAAACACAAAAATCAAAAGCAACCAAAACAAAAACATTTTCTTCTTCCCCCACTCTTTGCTCTCGGCTTTTCCATGAAAAGCAAAGGAGAAAATTTTAAAAATCAAGCTACACACCTTCATAATTCAAGAGGTTTGTTTCTTTAACTTCCATAATTCATAACTAAGATGAGCCATAAGTTTAAGCTCAAGATTCCATGTTTAACATAGCTAATCAATTCATCTAAGTTCTTGGTGAATAGTGTTTTCAAGAAACTAACTTTGTGTTTTCTTATGTTTTCTTCAAGATCCAAGCTTAGTAAAGATAGTTAGTGGTTATTTAAGGCTTCCTAAGTGATTCTCCACTCTCCAAGGAAGGTATAACCCCTCCAAACCCTAACTTTACTTTGAGTATTAGGTTTGGTTTTGTTTTTTATAGTTCATGAGAGCATGATTCTTGTATGTTTAGAGTTTGGATGGAATTATAATGATTTTGGGTTATAAATCTTGGTTGTTGGTTGATGAACCTTAAGTATAATTAGTAGCTCTTGTTTGAGATTGAATAAGTTGGAAAAATCATGAGGTTATGGACTGAGTTAGTAAGGTTTGGATGAAGTTTGGTGGTATTGGTGGTTATGGGTTGATTGTGGTTGATTGTGGTTGATTGGAGTAGTTTAAAATTTGGTAATCGCGTAAACATAGCCGTCGTAATGTCCGATTTACTTTAGACTATTTTTGCTCTTAATATTAGGACCCATGAACTCACTGCTAGGTTTTGACCATTGCCATGATTAGATAGTTCATGTTACGAGCTTCGTTTTGATATGTGGTTCGTTTGATTCCGATGTACGGATTAGGAGAAACGACAGTTTTAAGTAACGGCGTTTCGCGAACGAACCATTACCCCTCGCCTTACTTTGAAACATAGGTTAAAGACCTTAAAGGACTAATTGGAGTATGAAACATTTATGTAAAGTGTATTAGGCAGTTGGTAAGGCACTCGCGAAAGAATCGCCTTAAAACCCTTAATGGTTAATTTATTAAAAATGGTGGAGCCGAGGGTACTCGAGCGACTTAAGTGAATCGTTAAGCGCAAAAGCGAACGTTAGGGTCTAATTGGTTAAAGTATAGATTCATAAGCGACTTTGGTTTAATTCCAACTTATAAGTTGTTTATAGGTTACCAGACTCGTCCCAAGCCATTTGTAACCCCCAGTCGCTCAGGCAAGTTTTCTACCCGTATAACTGTTGTTGTGATGTATATGTGTATATGCATGGTCTTGTGATAAATGTATGTTTGTTATTAGCAAATTCTTGCGATATATTGTAGCATGTGATATGGTATATATGCATGCCTGTTTCGTATTCTTGATTTATATATCTGTTGGTACAAATGCTTATTAGTTGCATAATACCTATGCTAGAGATAAGCAGTAGTTGCGCATACCCTGAGGATAGGGGACCCAAAGGTGAACCCTTTTCTAAAACCGGGAGTAGATGTTCCCGAGTATATGATATATATATATAGTTATATATATATTGATATAGTTTTCAAAACTATTAATCGAATAAGGTTTATTCGATAACTTTATTTTATTTAATGAATATTATTTTGAATATTCATTCGGGGATTATGACTCCGTTTATTTTATTAATGAATATTATTTTGAATATTCATTCGGGGGCTTATGACTCCGTTTATTTTATTAATGAATATTATTTTGAATATTCATTCGAGGACTTATGACTCAGTTTATATTATTTAATGATTATTATTTCGAATATTCATTTGGGGATTATGACTCCGTTTATTTTATTAATGAATATTATTTTGAATATTCATTCGAGGGCTTATGACCCCGTTTATTTTATTAATGAATATTATTTTGAATATTCATTCAAGGACTTATGACTCCGATATTTACTAAGTAATATTCTTTATTTTATTAAAGAATAATGCTTCGATAATCAAACTTATTTTTTATTATTCAAATAAAGATAGTACTTTCGTATAAGTATATCTTTGGTTATTTAATACCCATTTCAAGTATGAGTTTAACACTTCTACTTCGATTATTTTATAGAGATTATCCTTTTTGGGAATATTATTATTTAAATAATAATATTCTGATATTTTCTAATATATTGGGACTGATTTATTTCATTAAATCAGCATTACTCCAAACATTCTTAAAAAAAATTTCGAGTCTTCAAAATGATTTTTAAAACTTAGGGCGGATCCCAAAACTCATTTTTATATTTAAGATCCTCCTTTCGAAGGGGATTTAAATACTCGCTCAAAATCTGAGGGATCCGGCTCTGTGGTGTATTTTACATTCGCAACGAGGTTGCTGCTTTGAGAAAACAATTTGATTACATGCCCAATGTCCGGGAAGTAAGCCCATCTAATTGAGTCGGCATAAGCGACAGGCCGGGGTACGGTCTATCAAAGTGTAAGTGGTTGGGTGGCAGTCCATCAATGCGTAAGAGGCCGGGTGGCGGTCCAGCACAAGGTCTTAATGCGGCCAAGGTGATGACCGGTGGGGGATTCATCCATCTACTAGTAGAAAAGGTTACTTATTGGTATCTTTGCCTGATCAGCAAGATATCAGGTTTATGCCAAGGTTTTCTCCTTTCCAAATTCATTGGATATTGCAACTCTGTTTATAATTTTCATAACAGAGGTTTTCAAGGAGTGTATGAAATGTATATATATATAGGTGTATATATATATATCGGGACTTAATGAAGTATCTCGTAACTTCATTATTTATAACGATATTCAAAGATTGAATCTATTCAAATCTTGTCTTGTAGTCTCATCTATGTGATGAACTTTTGAAACTAATTATAACTTGAACGGTGGTAGTTCAAGTAGTATTCGAAAAAGATATAAGCATATTGAAGTACCTTGTAACTTCATCTTTTCAACTTATATCTGGTTAATGATTATCTTATGCATGACAAAGATTTTCACAAAAACGTTGAGACAAGGTTAGATATATGAGATCACCTTGCAACGATAGTTTTATACAGTTATAAACTGGAACTCTGTGTATATTATACATGGCAGAGGATTTCAAAGATTTTGAAAAGTATATATGTATATATACTGAATATTTTGTGACTTCGTCGCGTTAAGATATCAGCTTGGTTCATTTCTTCTTGACCAAGACTTTCATGAGTACTATGAGAATGCTCATATATAGTTAATCATTTTACATATTATTTTGGTGGGCTTGTTGCTCACCCTTGCTTTCTTCTTTCATCACACAACATCAGATAGACAAGATGAACAGGACCAAGCTCCCAATTCACGAGCGGATAGGAAACGTTCCGCAGTTTCCTATAGGTGTTACAGAATATCATATATAAACATCCAAAACATTAACTCTAATTACCAGATAATTCACTAAAATTCACATAAACAATTACAAATAATTATAATAATAATATTTCATAATATGGGATATTACAATCTACCCCCTTATAAGGATTCCGTCCTCGGAATCATCAGAAGAAAGCACTAAGGGTCTTCTAACCAACTTCCCAATCTCACATACACAACTTTTCTCAAAACTCAGATAAACTTGGATTCCTTGTATGACCCGATAATTAAGGGAGCTTCACTTCGCACTATTGATTTGATCAACTTCTCAATTGGATCACTTTTACTGATCGAGAGAAAGAAGAATAGAGAGAAAGATAAAGAGAAAGAAAAATAAAGAAAGAGAGATAAATAGAGACAAAATTAAATAAACAGATTGACTTCGGTATATGCCACTGATATTATAACTGCATCGCAGTCAACTGTTGCTCTTGGTAATCCCATCACATAACCCTGCTTTGACTTGACCAGGATAGCTCAACTTAATTTGATTGGCATACCTTTGAATGTTTGGGATGATAAAATCATGGAATTTCAAAAAGAAAAGAATTTGATACCATAACGGGACCAAAATCTGAATTTGAGAAAAAGTATTATTGAAATAAAAGAATAACTGAGAGATAAATATGATCAAATGAACTTGGTATTGCATGCCCAAACTAGGACACTACTAAAGGTTGTTAACCTCTTTGTAGTCACAACACACACAAGTGATGACGTCCCATCCAACTCTTATCACACAGACAGGTATACCTTGTGTCCCCTATAGTTAGGGTTGTTCATCTCAGTCAGAATAAAAGAATATCAAAGGAATCTAAAATCAAATGAATAAAACTGAAAAGATTTCAAAGCTGATATTTCTGAAGGAAATGAAATCCAGAGAACAAAATTCTGGCACAAAATGAATAAACGGGTGTTAGGGAATATATCCTCTAACTGATACTTCTTTTTGAGAGATGTCAAAAGAAATTATAAAAAGAGAAGGTATTTCCAAGGTCTTAATACTTATCTTTTGTTTGAACTTTTCAGTTGACTCGCTATCTGATTCTAGACACTTCTTCATGTTCCAAGGATATCGATAATCTTCATCGTCGTCAAATCGTAGTAGCCTCAGAAGATTCCACATAGAAGTTTGCAACGGCCAGGAGTTCCATCCAGCTCAGCACAACCATCTCAAATGACATAGCTATACACACCCCTACATACTCTCGTTTCCAGTTTACTATAACCTCAGCTCTGATACCAACCTGTAACGCCCTCAAATCTGGGGTCAGAGGGTTTGGTCGTCACCATAAAACCTCAACCCAAAATAACCTGTTTAATTAATTTACAAATGCTAGCGGAAGATATTTATCATTTATGACCCCAAACTAATCTAAGATCTTTTAAGGTTACAGTTCTAGAAACAAGATATCCAAATTCCACAAATAAATTTTCTCTTTCTTTTAAAACTCTTTTCAATAAGTTTAAACCTTAAAACTTAACCCGCTAGTATAAATTCGAAAAGAAGTATACTAGGCTCAAATACAATACACAACTATAATATAATATAATATAAACAACTTTACACAATAGAACTTACACTAGTTCGCAAACCCTAGACCAACCACCTTCCAAAAGCTACTTCTTTGCTTCCTTGAATTACGCGGCTAAACAGCGCAAGTTAATCCTCACTAGAGGTTAAATTTGACATCTGCAATAGCGCAAAACATTTTAAAATCATAATTGCTGAAACAGAAATTTATTTAAAGAATCGGATAATTGTTTCTCACTATATTCAAAACTCTTTTTGATATTTTCTAGCAAAATGCTTCAGCAATACCTTGAATCTTGATGAGGATAAAACTCGTAAAACAGTGTTTACAAAAATATCGTAAACAACAATAACATGAAACAATGATTAGGGAATGAATCATAAACTTTATTCAAAACCGAGCAAAAACTGAATCAAAACTGCATTTCACCTTTAATCCAAAATAGAAACAGTTGATAAATTATTTATTCTATGATTATGAAAAACAATATAATAATTTAGATTGGGATCATTCACCGATGGACGTACTATCACATACTGATCAGCCCGTGTGATAGCACAAGGTCATGATTCATAGAAACTTGTCCCCAAAACACGAGTACTCAAATATAAAGGCAATATATTTGCCTGTGGCACAAATTGTGTTATAATATTTCATATGACACTTAGAAATAGCCCTCCGCTGGACCGTATGCCCCGGTCACTTACACATTGATCCAATCTTAAAACCTTTTATTGGAAAGGGGTCATAATAATCGACATCCGAAATAATTTTATTCCTCCATTTACTTGGGGAGGAATACTCGCAACCAAATTACTTTTCTCAAAATCCAAAACATTTATAAATCCAGTAATTTGATAAGTAAAATCACTTAGCTATTCTGAACATAGAATAGCAGAAGAGTACTTGCATAAACAGAATCATTTAATTCAGCGATATGTAAAACATTTATCTATTCTGAACTGAGAATAGGGAAAGCAATACTTGCATGATAAGATTCAAAATAAATATCACTTGAACAATAAGTGATGATAGGGATACTTGCCTTTAATTTTTAACAATTAGTCACACTCGCAATAACACAATCCATCATTCTGACAACTCATGGCATCACCATCTTTATTCTACTAATCTTTTGGCCTGCTGCTCATGCCGTGCTGCAACCCAATATTCCATACTATTCAGTTCTAGTCTTCATCCATTCCATCTGGTCCTGATCGTCTTGAAAGACTCGTATCTATATGTTGGATATATTTGAGATGTCATGTCTAATATATTTCATGTTTAGTTTTTAGATCTTAACTAACAGGAAATATCAGTTCTTACTAGAATCAGGACTAACTGGAAGTCAGGACTTAAGGATATCAGGACTTAGATTATCAGAAGATAATATCAGAAGATGGATATTAGAACTTAAGTACTGGAGGACTAACAGTTAAGGAAGGAAGCTGATTTACAGGAAAGAAGATTGAGAGTAATGCAAGAAGAAGATATGCATGGAAAGAGTTAGAGGACTAGAAGAATTATATAAGATATCTGATTGATATATTTTGGGAGACAGAATTATATTCCATATCAATTAGAAGTTATCTTGTAACTATGTGTCTATATAAACACAGACATAGGTTTACACTATATGTGTTACGATCATCGAGAAGATCATATATTGTAATATAGTAGCTCTCGTGATATTTGTTCATCACTGAGAGAAAATAGTTCCATTGTAACAGAGTTTATTATATCAAATACATTTGTTTTCTATTACTTGTATTTTAAATTGATTTAATTGTATTCTACACTGTATTCATCCCCCTTCTACAGTGTTCAACTGCATCCACTCCCATGGCCACTGCAACCAAGTTAGATAAGGATACTGGTAAATTAGTATATATTACTAACTACAGAGGTATGATTGGCTCCTTACTCTATCTAACTGCAAGTAGACCTGATATCATGTATGCTACCTGTCTTTGTGCAAGATTTCAAGCTGATCCAAGAGAACCTCACTTATTAGCTGTCAAAAGAATTTTCAAGTACCTTAAGGTTACAGCTCATCTAGGATTGTGGTATCCTTGGGAATCAGATTTTAAGCTAACTAGTTACTCATATGCAGATTTTGCAGGATGCAAAATAGACAGGAAAAGCACTAGTGGAAGCTGCCAATTTCTTGGAGGCAGATTGGTTTCTTGGTTTAGCAAGAAATAAAAGTCAATTTCCACATCAACTGCAGAAGTAGAATATATTACTGCAGGAAGCTGTTGTGCACAGATTCTTTAGATGAAGAATCAGTAATTGGATTATGGGTTAAAATTTTCTAAAATCCCTATTTACTGTGATAATCAAAGTGCTATTGCTATGACAGGTAATCCAGTTCAACACTCAATGACAAAGCACATCAGCATTAGGTATCATTTTATAAGGGAACATGTGGATGAAGGTACAGTGGAATTGCATTTTGTTCCAACAGATCAACAACTAGCAGATATCTTCACAAAACCACTATGTGAAGCTACTTTTATAAGAGTGGTAATTGAATTTGGAATGGTTTCAGGTTCTTTCTCTAAATCTGCTTAGTTTTTGTTCTCATGCATCAGACTTTATGATCATTGTTTACAGATTGTATTATCTCTCTGTCATATGTGCTTAATTTGAAAATTCATTAAATGCTGATTGTTATCTGATGTGGATTTATATACTCCGATAAGTGTTTTGAATGTTCTGTGACTATTCAATCCAATGAGGATAACTGTGCTAGATGTTGACCTAGTAGTCTTTAACATACTAGAAATCCCATGTTTGAATTAGTTGTTTATGTGGAAACTCATTAACACAAGTAGATTCTGATATTGAGCTTAGTCAAGTTTACCTTGTGTATCTTATTACTAAGTCACAAACTAGATTTTTGTTTCTTATCTGTCAAATTCTGATGTCAGTAAATTTTAAGAATGAACTAAGTGCTGATAAGCCTCACTTATCAAAAGAAAAGAAAAGAATAAAAGTCAGGTACTCCTTTGAGATCTAGAGTAAAAATGTGGAAGGGAAGATCCAAGTGCATTGCTGGTATTAAGTAATATGCATTAGAAAAGCAAAAAAATTTCTTGGTGACTTTTTACACTCTATGATTACTGGAGAAATACTCTGATAACAGCATAAATTCTGATAAGCAGTCGTGACTCACTTACACTGAAAAGCCACTAATTTCAAAAGATGCATAAAATGAGCACAAACAGTTGAGGTGGACTCTTGCATAAATTTGTTCTATAGTAGACATCATGACTGATGACAGATTTTAAACATTTTTCTGAGTTATGCTTTATTCCTAAGATGTACTAAAGTTTATCAAACTTTAATCTTTATCTGATATTTTACTGAATGCACATACTTTCACTCCATATGAATAATGAAAATTACTGTGGTGATTAAGTTGTTGTTGACAAACAGTTAAGTGATATTTGCATAAATTCTGAGGACAAGTTCTGATGATTAAACTCTGAAGAAATCAGGTTAGTATTTGTATGAAGAATCACAGAAAAAGATATTCACTTTTTGAGTACAGAAGCCATGTTCTAATGACTGTTAAAAATCTGATATAAGTTAAGTTCTGATATTAAATCCTGATGGAATCTTTGATGCTTACGTGGCATTTTTTTTACTAGACTTATTTGTGGTAAAATCTAAAATAGTCATATTTAAATCAGAATAAATTTGGGTGAGATAAAAACAGTCATAATCATTATGGGTTAGTGGTTAACGTGTATGTCCTGAAAAACTGCATGTGCACGGTAATTATTGCTTATTTTACGTGCCTATTAACTCCTGCTCTAACCATTTATTGACTGTTCACACGGTGCCAGGAGTAAAGTGTATTTCATGCTTCAAAAATATAACTGTTGAGTGGAGAGAGTATATATATGGGAGTTAAAAGATTTTCTAATCTTTTACTTACTTTTCTATTCTTAATCTCTTTTACTTTCTCTCTCGCTCTAATATTCTCTGAAAAGTTTTCTTTCAGGACTATCTTGTAATTTTTGCATGTAATTGATAAATTTTATGAAATGTACTCATCTGATATATTAATGAAATTTCCTTTAATTACAAGATTTGGTCTTTGTTTCTCAAATTATGTGACTGTGCATGTTTTAATTGCAATTTGTTAATCTTTACTTCATCGATTTTTAACTTTATCCTGTGATGAATGTTTTGATTCAATTATGGTCAATAATAAATTTTGATGATTTGAGGAAACAGTTGAAGCATGGGTTCATGCATCTGAACCTGTGACATTTGAAGCTGAGAATGTTACTTCTCAGAAAGAGAAAGCAACTCAAAGTTCTGATACTTTGAAAAGGAAATCTGTAAATTCTGATGCTGCTGAAGCAACTCCTTCATTGGCAAGGAGATTGAAGAAAATGAAGGCTAGGAGGTATTTGGCTAAGGCTATATCAGAAGAGACTGAAGAAGCTGAGGAAGGGGATCAGGAATCTCTGATCTCACAAGAACCAATTATCATTAAAGCCCTTCCAGCTCAAGCCAAAGACAATGCTAATGACACAGTTGTTACCCCTCCTGTCTCTCCTATTAAAGCTACAGATGATGCTAAAGAACAAACTGATAATTCTAAAATAGATATTCATAATTTGAATATACCTGAAGTTCTTTATCTGGAAGCTCCATCTACATTAAAGACACCGGCTCTGGAGATAAATTCTGCTGATCAGAATTTAGATGATGTTATTCATGAATCTCCAGTTGCTTCACACACTGTTGAGCTATCAGAACAGAATGAGTCTTCCTCAAGTTCTGATGACAGTGTTTCTGCTGAGACTCCAGTACCTATTTTGGGCAAGGAAGAATTGGTGAAGAAATTTGTTGAAAAGGAAGCACCTATTCCTTGGGAGGATACTCACAGAGGTGTTGAGTGGACCAAAAAGTGGAATGAATTAGATTTTATTCCATGTTCTAAAGTTCTGACAGAGCATATTGCAAAAGCTGATGAGTTGCTCACAAATGCTGATTTCAAGACATAACTCAAGATCACAGCTCTGTCTACAAAACATCTTCAAGGTCTACATACTTCTACTCATGAAAAGGTTGATACACTCAGGGAACATGTTGATAAGATAGATCTACAGATCAAGCTTGACAAGAACATGTATATCAGACCTATTTCTGAAAAAGCTGAAGCCATTGAGAAAACTCAAGAGGAGCAACATGCCAAAATTGCTGAGGTCCTGGCTAATCAAGCTTCTCAGAAAGCTCAATTGGTTGAAATCCAATCTTCAGTTAAACTTCTTCTTTCTCTCTTACTTCCTGATGATGCCAAAAAGGGGGAGAATGTAGTTAAGTCCAAATGCTCACCTACTCAAGAACTGAAGAAAAAGGATGATAAAGGTGATGACCAGGGAAAATCTGAAAAGAGCAAAGGTCAAAGACAAGTTTAAGGAAAATCTTCTATTCATAACAAGTCAAGTTCTGATGTTGTGAATGCTCAAAGACTGAAGTCAAGTGGTAATAAGCAAAGTCTGATGTCAAGTTCTGATATTCTGATTCAGTCATGATTTGAAGACTCTCAGAGTTTTTTGCAAACTCTGAAGTTAAAGGGGAAGCAGACTACTGTTTATTACAAAGATCCTAAAATCCAGACACTTGATGAGGAGAAGCAAGAAGATTATTTCTGAAACACAATCCAGGAATGGATTTAGAAACTCTCAAGGAGGAAGAAGCTAGATTTGCTGCTGAAAAGACAAATCCTAAGTCTAAAGCTTTTAATGCAAAGAAACCTCCAAGGCCTAAGGAAAAAGGCATTGTGATCAAGGAAAAGTTAAATTCTGAAACTTCAAAGTTCAAGACTAGATCACAGACTGAAAGTGATCCCAAAGACAAAGAGAAAGGAAAAATTTATGAACCAACCAAGTCACTGGACTTGAAAACTTCTCAAGATCTGATGAAACCAGTATGTAAAATGGTTCAAGTAACTGATGATAATCTTGTTGAAGATGAAACTGTTCAAATTATGAAAAGAAGAAAGATAAATGAAGATTCTAAAACAACCTCTGACACTGCTCAAGTTGTTGTTCAGAATAAAGGACATGAAGGTACAGAAGAAACAATAAATTCTGATCAAGCTATCAAGACATCAACTTCTGACAATTCTCAAGTTGATTTGGATAAAATGACAATTGCTGATAAGAAGAAGCTGTTATGGAAGAAAGCTACTCCAGTTGAACCAAAATCCAATCTCGTGATTTATCAACTCGCTACATTTGGGTTGAGAGCCAAGCAACCTAGAGATAGAGCTGGATTAGGTTCTGATGAAGAGAAGATTCAAACAGGAGTAGAGGTTACTCTAAGAGATCCTTTCATGTTGACAGACAAACCATATGAATAATTCAAACAAAGGCACCTTGATCTTATTTCTCAATGATGGAAGGACTCATAGATTAGCTGATTCTGATGTACTAAAGAAGTCTATCAGAGAACTTCAACATATTCACTATCTTCTGGAAGTAAAATCTGATGTTACTAGAAGATGGTCAGAATACATTTTGAAGGCTATAAGAGATCTATTCAGAATCTCTGGTACAAAGACTTCTCATTACAGTCTAATGATTACTGAAGGTGATGGAAGATAAATTCCTATGCTGAAGAATTCTGCTAAGGTGGAAGTTATTCTGAAAGGAAGATGCTTATGTTATAATGAAAACTCTTCACATCCTACGGTTATCAGACTTGGTGATGGACTTGAAAGAACATCCATTCAAGCTCTCAGAACAACCATTTATCAAATTGGTGATAGTAAAGAAGAAGAACTGATGCAGGTCAAAGCACATTTAGCTGAAGTTCTGAAGAAAGCTGAAGATAATCTAATAAATGATTTTCTTAAGAATCATTAAGGATTCAGATTGATTCAGTGATGTTGGTAAAGCTGGATGTTTTGTAAGTTGTAGTTAATAGTCTTATTAAACTCTTATTGTATTTGAACTTAAATGTTTTTGACATCATCAAATCTATTAACTTGTACATTCTTGCATAATTTACAAGTTGGGGGAGATTGTTGGATATATTTGAGATGTCATGTCTAATATGTTTCATGTTTAGTTTTCAGATCTTAACTAACAGGAAATATCAGTTCTTACTGGAATCATGACTTACTGGAAGTCAGGACTTAAGGATCTCAGGACTTAGATTATCAGAAGATAATATCAGAAGATGGATATCAGAACTTAAGTACTGGAGGACTAACAGTTAAGGAAGGAAGCTGATTTACAGGAAAGAAGATCGAGACTAATACAAGAAGATGATATGCATGGAAAGAGTTAGAGGACTAGAAGAATTATATAAGATATCTGATTGATATATTTTAGGAGACAGAATTATATTCCATATCAATTAGAAGTTATCTTGTAACTGTGTGTCTATATAAACACAGACATAGGTTTTTATATGTGTTACGATCATCGAGAAGATCATACATTGTAACCTAGCAGCTCTCGTGATATTTGTTCATCACTGAGAGAGAACAACTCCACTGTAACAGAGTTTATTATATCGAATACATCTATTTTCTGTTACTTGTGTTTTAAATCGATTTGATTGTATTCTACACTGTATTCAACCCCCCTTCTACAATGTTGTGTGACCTAACACTATAATTAGAAAATAACCTTTTAATCGTCTAAATAATAGTAACTCGACGAACTGCGCGTCAAAACCCTATTGTCTACCCATACGATAGCCCACACATAAAGAAAACAACCAACTACAAGACTTATGACCCACGTACGCACATAATTCACACAGCACGTAAACATATAACTCACATATCATATAATTCTTATAACACATAACTCGATTTGTCAAAACATTCGACTTGGTACGTTTAAAACTGAAATCGGGTCAAAAATATGATTTATCGATCAATAATCAACTCAGAATGGTTCGTAAAATAAGCGACCTTTCGAAATGAAAGGATTTGGGTCTCAAAAGTATTTTTATTGAAAGCAGAATATTTTTCTAAGTCTATACGCGTTCGTTTCGTATTAAACGGACGAAAGGTTTATTTATTACAAATAAAATAAGAATAAATCAATTAATTATAATATTAATTTATTTTTAAGTAAATTTATATTTAAAAGCTCAAAATAATTTTTAAATCATTATTTAGGAAAAACCAGAATCAAAAATGATTTTCCCTAATTTTTGGAATTAAAATAAAATTAATACAAATTATCTAAATAAACTGATTAATTATCAAAATAATTAATCAATTTAAATAAATAAAAAAATTTGGATTTTTGAAAATAATAAAAGAAAATAATTTTTGGAATTGAAAATAAATAACTAAATGATTTTTAAAAATTTACAAATAATAATTAAAAAATAATTTGAAATTAAAAGAAATATTTTTTTTAGAAAATCAAATGAATTTTGATTTAAAAAGAAAAGAGAAACACAGAAACAAGTCCTGTATCCTTGTCTTCTTCCTTACTAAATCAAACGGCGGCGGGGAAAGGGCCGATGGCCGGAGTTCGTGAAGAACTCGGACGGAAACTAGGAAATTACCCAAAAACTGGCGAGCTCCCCTCCGGTTCCGGCGACCCACAACAACGGCCAAACTCGAGCCGTTTATGCTCGTTTAAATGCCAAAAAAAAAATCCCCATCATCTCCTACACACAACCAGAATCCTTGCATCCTTCAACCATCACCAGAATCGATTTCCCGGCCAAAATCCGAGCCCAACTCCGGCGAACAACCGGCAAACACGAATTCCAATCAATTCAAACCCAAAAATGAAGATTTCAGTACGAAAACAAAGCCCAGAGCAATTAGAAACTACTCCCCATTATCAAAATTATCAAGAATATCACATTAATCAAGAAAAATCGATTTGAAACAAACTATAACTCCAAAATCGGATTAATCAATTTCAAACTAAAACAACTCAACCAAGTACTCAAATCGACTCTCCATGTCATTTTAAATCTATCTATAGCATCAAAATCAATCAACAATCATCATATTTCAGAATCAAATTTCAAGAACATCAACTAAAAATCAATTTTTCATTATACTTACCCTCAGATCATGAAATTGGTATGGATGGATAGAGCTTGAAACAAGGATTAATTTAATATGTAGAAAGCTTGATTTGGTTCCCGGAATCAATCAAAATCATGAATCAAAGTTTATGCAGAAAATTTCATCCCCCAAAGTCTATGTTCTTGAATTTATGAAAATAAAATGAAAATAAAATGATATAATCTGCTATTTATATTAAACCTAAAATTATATCCCCAAAATTAATTAAGGGTGTTTTTATTCCCCTAATTAAAATACTTTTGCCCCAAAATAATAATTGCGGGGAATAATTTTAAAAGTAATAAAATACAAAATTAATGTCAAAATTTCCCAAAAATTGTGAATAATTCAAAAATGCAGAAATACTGGGTATTTAAAATACGAATGATTTTATAAAAATAAAAACACGAATTTTGTGGGCTTTGACGTCCCGGTGGGGTCCCGGTCCATTTATTTTGAAAAACAAAAACGATTCCTTTATATGAAAATATCTCACCTTTCGAGAATACGGGTTTTGTTGATTTATCAAATCGATTATCGTATCGAAAATTGTACGCTGGGACGCGTACGGGACAAACCGTAATACGGATTGAAAAAGTTAAAACACGAAAAATGTTCAGAATATCCAGATTAGGTTATGAAGGAGTTTTCTGAAGAGTTTCGGATTATAAAAACGCAGAAACGGTTGAAGTTGGACAATTCCCGGCTTTACAAAAATAGTTTTGTAATTATTCAGAAATAATTAATAAATCCACAAAACATTATAACTTCATATAATAGTCCAAAAATTACCAGAAAATATCACAATTATCTATTAGCTATTCTGCACATATAAAAATTAGAATACTCAAATAATATCATATATAAACATCCAAAACATCAACTCCAATTACCAGATAATTCACTAAAATTCACATAAAATCACATAAACAATTCCAAATAATTATAATAATAATATTTCAAAATATAGGATATTCCTCCTCAAGTTCTCCATTTAGAAATGCATTCTTTACATCCTTTTGGAACAGTTTAAACTTCTTGTGAGCAGCATAAGCTAGAAAAATTCTTATTGCTTCAAGCCTTACAACTGGAGAAAAAGTCTCATCATAATAAATGCCTTCTTGCTGTGAATAGCCCTTTGCAACCAGTCTTGCTTTGTTTCTTGTAACAATACCCTCACTGCCAGTTTTTTTCTGAACGCCCACTTTTTGCCAACTACAGATCTGTTCTTTGGTCATGGAACAAGAGTCCAGACTTTGTTCTTTTCAAATTCATTAAGCTCCTCTTGTATTGCTATGACCCATCAACATCTTGAAGAGCTTCTTCCACCTTCTTGGGTTCAGTTTGAGATAGAAAACAATGGTAGAGACGTTCATTTTGAGTGGCTTTTTCGGTTCTTACTCCACTATCAGGATTTCCAATGATTAAGTTAGGCGTGTGTGACTTAGACCATTTTCTTAGATATGGAAGTTGATTCCTTGAAGAAGAACCTCCCTCTTGATCCATGAACTCTCTGTTATTTCTTTGACTCGTACCTCTATCATATCCTGATACTCCCCTTGAATCAGTGTTCCCATAGTTATCAGTATTTGACTCATCAGAGTTTGAGGAATGAGAGTCTGATGATCTATGGACTGATGTCTCTTGAGTTGAATCACTTGTAGAAGTCTCTGGATTTGAACCATATTGCTCCCCCTCAATATATACTACAGTGTTAGAAGAATTTCCACTGTCATTTGGATGACCAGAGCTTTGAGTGACATCATGACTTACTGTATCAGGATTTAAAAGTTTAGCATATAGCACTTCATTTTCAAATCTTAATTTGTCATGGTCATCTGCATCTTCTAGACCTGTTATCTTCTTGTCATCAAAAGATACATGTATGGATTCCATGACTGTTCTTGTTCATGGATTATAAACTCTGAAGGCTTTTATAGACAATGGATATCCCACAAAAATGTCTTCATCAGCTTTTATTTCAAACTTGGTAAGCTGCTCTGGATGAGTTTTAAGAACAAAATACTTACAACCAAAAATGTGAAAGTACTTCAAATTTGGCTTATTTCCCTTTACCATCTCAAATGGTGTATTTCCATGCCTGTTGATCAATGTTGCATTTTGTGTAAAGCAAGCAGTTTACATAGCCTCAACCCAGAAGTAAGTAGGCAATCTTGCTTCCTCTAGCATGGTTCTTGCAGCTTATGTGAGAGTTCTATTCTTTCTTTCAACAACTCCATTTTGTTATGGAGTTCCAGGAGCTGAAAACTCTTGTTTTATCCCCTTCAGTTTGCAGAACTCTTCCATAGAGCTATTCTTGAATTCAGTTCCATTATCACTTTTGATGATCTTCACTTTGCATGTTGATCCTTTTTCCAGCTCTCTTACATGATCCAGAATAATGGATGGAGATTTATCCTTGGTGTGTAGAAAATACACCCATGTATGTTGATCCTTTTTCCAGAACTCTTCACTTTGTCATGGTCATCTGCATCTTCTAGACCTGTTATCTTCTTGTCATCAAAAGATACATGTATGGATTCCATGACTGTTCTTGTTCTTGGATTATAAACTTTGAAGGCTTTTGTAGACAATGGATATCCCACAAAAATATCTTCATCAGCTTGTATTTCAAACTTGGTAAGCTGCTCTAGATGAGTTTTAAGAACAAAATACTTACAACCAAAAATGTGAAAGTACTTCAAATTTGGCTTCTTTCCCTTTACCATCTCAAATGGTGTATTTCCATGCCTGTTGATCAATGTTGCATTTTGTGTAAAGCAAGCAGTTGACACAGCCTCAACCTAGAAGTAAGTAGGCAATCTTGCTTCCTCTAGCATGGTTCTTGCAGCTTCTATGAGAGTTCTATTCTTTCTTTCAACAACTCCATCTTGTTATGGAGTTCCAGGAGCTAAAAACTCTTGTTTTATCCCCTTCAGTTTGCAGAACTCTTCCATAGAGCTATTCTTGAATTCAGTTCCATTATCACTTTTGATGATCTTCACTTTGCATGTTGATCCTTTTTCTAGATCTCTTACATGATCCAGAATAATGGATGGAGATTCATCCTTGGTGTGCAGAAAATACACCCATGTATATCTTATATATTCATCAAAAATTATGAGTGCATACATCTTCTTGGCGATTGACATAACATTTACTGGACTAAAGAGATCAATATGAAGTAGATGATATGGCTCAAGAATGGAGGATTCATTTTTACTCTGGAAAGATATTTTCCTTTGCTTGACTTTCTGGCATGAGTCACATAAGCCATCAGGACACTGCATTGGGAAATCCTCTCACAAGATCTTTCCTCACAAGTTCATTGATATTGTTAAAATTGAGGTGAGAAAGTCTTTTATGCCAGTTCCAGCTGTCTTCCACAAATGCTCTACTAAGTAGACAAACTTCTGATTTATCAGTATTTGTGGAGACTCTGGGTTCATATAAACTACCATGTCTTACGCCAGTCATTGCAATCTTGCCATCATTCTTACTGACAATTTCACAATGCTCCTCATAGAAGTTGACATGGTAACCTCTGTCACAGATTTGACTCACACTAATCAGATTATGCTTGAGTCCTACAACCAAAGCTATATTTTCGGTGATGACATTTCCAACTTTGATTTTTCCATATCCCAAGATTTTTTCTAAGTTGCCATCTCCATAAGAAACACCTGGGTCAACTTTCTCCTCAAATTCTGATAGCAGGGATTTATAACCAGCCATGTGTCCTGAACATCCACTATCCAAGACTAGAGTATTCCTCCTGTTACCCTGTAATCAGTATTTGAAATCAGTTAGTATTTTTAAGGACCCAGACTTGCTTGGATCCTTTGGACTTTTTAAGTTTGTTAACATATGCAGCAGATGTTTTTTTTATCAGAGTTTATGTTAACATCCTTACTATCAGTATTACACATGCAGAAGCATATTTTGCTTTATTTAAAGAGGGTTTTAGTTCATAATAATCATAATACAAACTGTGATACCCTTTACATGTATAAATAAAATGCCAAACACTACCACAATGAAAACAAGGACTCTGTGGTTTATATCTAACTGTTTTATTCCTAAACTCTGATTTGGGAGGAATAGTATTTATCTCTTTATTGTTCCTGCAAGAATTAGCAAGATGATTAGTAATACAACAGTTCAAACAAGCTTTTCCAGGTGCATTGGGAGGAGTTACATAATTACCATTCTTATTAACACCTACCTTGCTATTTCTATTTTTCCTAAGCCTTTTCTTCTTGTTTTTCATGTGTAAATCCTTCAACTTTTCCTTAAGCTATTTATGAGTCATTAAACCAATATTTACTGATTTTGTATGAACCTGTTCACTCTTATCAGTAATTAGGTTTGATCTAGGTGCTGAGATTGATCCTACCTCATTAACTGATTTAACAACATCAACACTTGGATTAAATTTAATGGTCTTCAACTGAACCTTCTTCAGTTTGACCTTAGTATCAGTACTTACTGGTTTATTTTTCTCAGTTTCTTTTTCAATTTTCTTATCAGAATTAGGTCTATCAGCATATCCTAATCCTGATCCCCAATAGCCATTCTTTAAAATTTCCTGAGTTATTTTTCCTGAGTTAGTCCAAAGTTTAATAACTCTCTTTCTTTAGCTAACTCCTTTTCTAGATAAGCATATTTTTCTAACAATTTTTCTTTAACATAAACAACATTATCACTTCCTTTTTAAATTTCTAGCATGGAAAGCAACTCAGTTTCTAGGTAATCATTTCTTTTCTTTAATTCAAGTTTTCACTCTTGTCTCTATTGTTCTCAAAGGCTTGATCCCTATAACTAACATGCAGAGTCTTAAGAAACAATCTTAATTCATAGATATCATCAGTATCAAAAGCAAAAGTAGTCCGAGGTACCTTTAATTCAGCATTGTCAACCTCAGTATCAGCATTTTTCATGAGAGTATAATTGATCTCATCACCTGATTCTAATGAATCATCCCAGTTTTTTTTCTTTGAGATCAAGGCTTGTTTCTTCCCAGCTTTGGGTTTTCTGCAGTCAGTTGCAAAGTGTCCAATTCCATCACAGTTGTAGAATCTTTCCTTTGACTTGTCAAGTTTTCCAGATCTTGATTCCTTCCAATCAATATTTCTTATGTTGTTCCTCTTATCAGAGTTTGAGGAACCGGAACCTTTTGTAATAACCCCAAAAATTTTGTACTTTTTGTAATCCTTATGAATAGTGATTTTGCTGATTATGCTGATTAAGGAAATTTTTCATGCCACACTATGTAGGAGTTCTTTTATTGATATTCTGAGATCTTATTAGTACTCCATAAAAGATATGAGTGTATGTAAAGATCGTCAGAATCCAAATTCAAACACTTTGATTTTTCCCGAAAATCCACCAGATACCGAAAGAATTGAGTATAAGGTAACATGATTAAAAGGATTTAAATTCAAGGATTATAAGAGAGGATCATAAAAGAAAATAAAATATTGAGAAAGGTTTAGGGGAACCCAAGTAATAAGATCCCGGGTATGATCCCTCAAATGACAAACGAGAACGAAAGTTAAGCGAACCGTATAATAGATCGGCGGTCATTAGCCAAGTAATTAAGGGTTAATCAAAGAGGTTAGTGGATGATGATGTCATCACACCACAAGGAAAAGACATGTGTTAAAAAAAAGACACAATCATGATGACATAAGCATGACAAGTAAGATTATTTTGTTGGATGATTATTAGCCAAATAAAAGTTACCATGGTAAAATCTAAAAAATTGCCAAGCCAAAAAGGGAAGCAACCAATCAAAATATCACAACACAAAAAAATAGAAGTTGACTTGCTTTTCCAAGAGCAAGCTCTCAGCCCCTTTGTTTCAAGAAGAAGAAAAAAATTCAAAACTCAAGATCCAAGCTTTGTTATTTTGTAAGGTAATTATCCAAGGCCCTTTATGCTTAGTTATGGCTATCCTAGTAATCTAAGCCACAAATTTCTTCACAATCTTTTTCAATAAATCATTGAAGAAGAGAGTGAATAGTGTTTTCAAGAATTATAATTGTTTTATCTTATGTTTTTGGTTAGATCTAGCTTTGGTAAGGACTTCCAAGGGCTATTTCAAGCTTCTTAGTTACTTCTACTCACCAAGGAAGGTAAAACCTCATACCCTAGCTTTACTTTGAGTATTTAGGAGTGGTTTTGATTAATATAGTTTATGAGAAGAATGATTCTTGTTTGTTTAGAGTTTGGTTAGATTTGTAGTGATTTTGAGTTATGAATCTTGGTTATTGGTTAATGAACCTTAAGTATAGTTAATAGCTCTTGTTTGTGATTGAATGAGTTGAAAAAAATCTTGAGGTTATGGACTGATGTAGTAAGGTTTAGATGAAGTTTGGTTGTATTGATGGTTATGAGTTGATTTGTGGTTGATTGGAGTAGTTTAAATATTGGTAATCACGTAAACATAGCCGTCGTAATGCCCGTTTTCATTCAACTGCTTGTTCTTATTATTCGGGATAGATAGCTAACTAACCAATCTGTAACTTTGCCATGTTTAGCTATATCGTTCCGTAAGCTTAGTTTTGGTATGTGGTCCTTTAAGATCTGATGTACGGTTTAGGAGAAACGATCGTTTTAAGTAACGGCGTTTCGCGAGCGAACTATTACCCCTCGCCTTACTTTGTAACCTTGGTTAAGGTCCTTCAATGACTAATTGGAGTATGAAACAATTATGTAAGATTAATTGGGTAGTTGGTAGAGTATTCGCGAAGGAGTCTCCTTAAAAAGTTAAACGGTTAATTTTATAAAAATGGTGGAGCAGAGGGTACTCGAGCAACTTATGTGAATCGTTAAGCGCAAAAGCGAACGTTAGGGTCCAATTGCTAAAAGTCTAGTTTCTTAAGCCACCGTGGTTTAATTCCAACTTATATTTTGTTTATAGGTTACCAGACTCGCCCCAGGCCTTTTACCACCCCCAGTCGCTCAGGCAAGTTTTCTACCCGTTTAACTGTTATTGTGATGTATATATGTATATGCATTATCTTGTGATAAGTGCATGATTGTTATTAGCAAATCTTGCGATATATTGAAGCATGTTGATATGATATTTATGCATACCTGTTTTGTAATCTTGATATTCTATTATCAATTCAAATTCTTATAAACTGCATAATACTTATGCTAGAGATAAGCAGTAGTTGCATATACCCTTAGTATAGGGGACCCGAAGGTGAACATTTTTCTAAACCAGGAGTCGATGTTCCTGAGTATAATATATATATATATGTATATAGTTTTCTATAACTATTAATCGAATAAGGTATATTCGACAGTTTTGAATAATAATCAAACTTATTTTCGATTATTCAAATAAAGATCGTATTTTCGTATAAGTATATCTTTTGTTATTTATTATTCGTTTCAAGTATGAGTTTTTAAAACTTCTACTTCAATTATTTTTATAAAGATTATCCTTATGGGAATATTATTAAAATAATAATATTCAAATATTTTCTAACATATCGGGACTGGATTATTTTATTAAATCATCATTACTCTAAACATTCTTTAAAATATTTTCGAATCTTCAAAATGATTTTAAAAAGTTGGAGTGGATCCCAAAACTCATTTTCAGATTTCAGATCTTTCTTTCGAAGGGGATTTAAATACTCACTCAAAACCTAAGAGATCCGGCTCAGTGGTGTATTTTTGGAGCAACGAAGTTGCTAACTTGATAAAAGAGTTTGATTACTTGCCCAACATTTGGGAAGTAAGTCCATCTAATTGAGTCGGCATAAGCGACGGGCCGGGGTACGGTCTATCAAAGTGTAAGTGGATGGGTGGCAGTCCATCAACGTGTAAGAGGCCGAGTGGCGGTCCAGCACAAGGTCCTAATGCGGCCAGGGTGATGACCGGTGGGGGATTCATCCATCTACTAGTAGAAAAGGTTACTTATTGGTATCTTTGCCTGATCAGCAAAATATTGGCTTTATGCCAAAATTCTCTTCTTTCCAAATTCATTGGATGTTACCACACTGTTTATACTTTTCATGACAGAGATTTTCAGGGAAAGTATGAGAGATATATATAGGTATATATATATATATATATATATATATATATCGAGAAATAAATGAAGTATCTCGTAACTTCATTTCTTTTAAAGGATATTTCAAAGATTGAATCTATTCAAGTCTTATGTTGAAGTCTCATCTATGTGATGAATCATTGAAAACTTATTATACTTTGAGCAGTGATAGTTCAAGTAGTTTTCTAAAATGATATAAGTATATTGAAGTATTTGGTAACTTCATCTTTCTTTAAGCTTATATTTAGTAAGTAAATATCTTACATTTGATAAAGATTTCCAGTAAGTTATCTATCTAGATACTTGCATTATTGATTAAACTATATATTATCTTGCGAGCTGTAATGCTCACTTTTGCTTCATTTCTTCATCACACAACAACAGTTAGGAAGGATGGCCAGACTCAAGCAGACCCAGCACAAGAGCGTGGTAAGCATCCTGCGTCTTCCCGTTGATATCATAGCTGCCATAGATGCAGAGGTAGATCTATCTGTAGGCTAGGCATTCTTCTTTTGGGAATCAATTATGTATAATTATAACTTGTGTTGGATAATGACAACTAATTGTAAACTTATTGAGTAATCATTTGGGGTTGTAATAACTTTTAATTTATGGATTCAAGGACTTGTACTTATTTCAATTTCATCTCTGAGACTATAACGTGTTGTGGTGTGTGTTATTGTGGGGTCACAACATAAGGTTATTTATTTTTAATTAAGTTAAGTGATATTATGGAAAGAAAGACCGTGACGACCCAGATTCCCGACCCCGGATCTGGGGGTGTTACACAAATGGTATCAGAGCTAAGCGTTATAAACCCCAGAGATGATGCGACGATATAATAATAAACTCACAAAGATAATAAGAACACTTTCCAAGTTCAGGGTCGGAGTACTTAAAGTAGCGCTGACAGTTAAAACTGTTGAGCAAGATTGAAGCTGCATGTTTATCTCAACAATACTGGTTTGGATAACTCAACATAAAACAAGGACTTTGAAATAATCTATGTTCCACTAGAATCAGTACATATTGGTTATTGGGTATATGCACAAAAGGTTTTGTTAGCTGCAGTGAAGAAGACGTCAATAGTGATTCGTATGAAGTTCATTAATATGTTCAGGCATCAGAGGAATAAGGTTGAAGTCATTCGAAGCAGTTGTCAGAATTAGTGTGAAGACCTGAAGGATTCCTAGTGAAGTTGGTTATATTTGGTAGAAGACTTAACAGTGGTTTATACGGGTATAATACGAAGGTCTGAGAGTGGAACTAGTCGTCTGTGAAGCAGACCCATGCACTAGACGTCAATGATCCCTGAAAGGAAACATAGTATTATTTTTAGAAACACTGTTAAGTGGTTTTTGTACTCGAGGAGTCTGGAAATATATTAAGGTACCAAATCCCGGAGATGAGAAGGCTTGGAGATGCAGAGAAGTACAGCTCGAGAACTTATAGTTTTTATTTATTCAATAGTTGATCTTTTATTAAATGAATAAATGAAAATCAATTCATTCATTTATTTAATTTTACATCAACAATTAATGTTGAATAAATAAATTAATGTGATTTTTGATTTAAATGAATAAATGAAATTAAAATCATTTATTTATTTAATTTAAAAAATTATTACAGCCGAATTTGATTTGTATCAAAGTAAAAGAAAATAGCCAGCCAGATAAGTATTTTCAGGCATGCTTCTGTTCGGAGATTAAAAAGAAATTTAGAAAACAAATTTTCGGTTAAAGAAATGTAGAACATGAATGGGGCAATTGACATGGGACCCGCCTGAACAGCTAATTACTTTATTCAGATATCAGAACGAAATGGAGAAATTAGGTTCAAATAGAAATTTGGCAGGTCTGGTTTTAGTCTTTCCCACGCGCGCGTGTGGCACAGTTAACCTCATGTGTTGCAAGTCTGGAGCGTGCAAAGTCTCCTATGCATGCATATGATGTTTTGTTTTGCCAGCGAGAACCGCGTCTCCTATGTTTTGCCAGCGAGAACCGCGTCTCCTATGCATGCATATGATGTTGGGAATTTGTTAGTCTGTTGTAAAGAGAATGCGCTCCCCTATATACTCCTATGATTGTTTCACCCACCTAGCACTCAACTAATTCATATGCAAAGGAAGCCACAATTGGTTGTTTCCTAATAAACAAACGAATCCACGCGGGACCCGCATGGAGTTGTACACAGAAGTAAACAAACAGGCTTTGTTTTGTTGCTTGAAATTGGACTACTCTAATCGCCATAGAGAGAATGGCTGAGGCAAAAAAGCGGCTTGTTTTCTTTTTCCTCGCGTGTGTAATGCACGTATTGTGACCCGTCCATCTGTTATTGCCGCGTGAAGCACATGAAATCCTCCTGTGCTGCTTTGTACTTGTCGAGAAAAAAAAAAGAAATCAAATGCATGCAAATGATTTCCTTCTACTACTGCAAGTTATCGCCACAGACGGTAAAAACTCTAAGGAAAAGGCGGCTTCCTGTTATCGCCACAGAACTGTCCCTAGTCGCCAAAGAGATTTAATAAATTATTTCAAGTACAATTCTACTGCTCTGATCGCAATACAGGGTGTCAATTTAAAGTGTATGGTCCTGTATCAACCACGTAATTTCTTTATCTCTTCTACAATTCTACCATCTACAAAACCAACGAATTGCAGCGGAAAACAAACTTCTCAGCAAAAACTCCATTAAAGCTCTGCAGAATTTTTTGTAGAGTTAGTTCATTTCATTTATTTATTTTACACCATTAAAGCCTTACAAACTTGTAACACTCATTATTTAAAACTCTCTTGATTATATTTAATATCTTTTAATAGAACCTTTTAATTTTTAGAGTGATAGATAGTATAACGACCTGTATATTTTTATTAGTATTTAAATGTGTAATTATGGAATGAATAATTAAATAAAATATTTGGGTGGGTTCAGTCGGTGGGTTATTACTCTGTCACTATGTGTATGTGATTACTAGTGTATGGAATTGAATTGCGTGGTTAATTAAGGAATTGTATGATTTTGTATCGTTGTTAAAAATGGTGTTATTGCAGTTTTATTTCCATAAATACACGGATTATCTCCAAAACTGTTTTTATGACCTTAAAATTTCAATAATTATTTTTAAGACTTTATAAAATTGAGAAATCAATGTTTCATTAATTATTAATTTTTAACTAATTTTCTGAGTATGTTTAATGGTAAAATCCATATTTAATAATAGAAATCTTTAAAAATAATGAAACTTATATTTTATTAAGTTCGTATTATTCTGAGAATTTTAAAATTATTTTGGGAATTTTCGGTGTAAGTTTCACCCGCGCGTCGATTCGTTTAATTGTTAAAAGCGGGTATAAGTGGCATTTCAGAAATTGTTCTAAAATTACGAAAATTACGTCTTCAATTACTCCGAGATATTTCTAAAATGTCAAGGCTAATTTTGCAATTTTTTGAAATTCTTTTAATTTCACCTTGGTTCGTTAATTTCGAATTTCGGACAAAACAGATCTATAACCTTCGTATTTATCTTAACTCTACGTGTCAATTACATAAGCCAGATGGGACACGTATTATTTCCCTGTGCAGCAGTTGTTAATTAAAGAATTAAACCAAAACCCCTTCCTTTTTGCTCCTGTGCTTGGGTATCTTTCGAGTTTCATCTCAAAATCTTTTTCTCTCTCTATATCTCTGGTGCTCTCCTCCTCTATTTCATTCTCTTTTCTTGGTATTCGGATCGCCGCTGTTTCTCACTTCTCCAGTGAGTTTAGCTGGTGTTTTTTTTCTGGCGATGCCTCCGACTTCTGCCCTGTTTCAGATTATATTTATATATATGTGATATATGTGTGTGTGGTTATGTGTGTGTGTGTGTCGTGTATTGTGTGTGTGTATGTGATGTGTTATGTGCGTGGAGGTAGAGGCGGAAACGCCGCCTGTGGCTTCGTGTTCCTCCGGTTGCCGCTGCAATAGTCTGGCGAGGTGGCCCTGCCCCTTTTTGCAGCGCGTGGGCGTGTTGTCTGTTCTGGTTTTGATTGTTTTGTTCGGTTGGCTGTGGTTTTGGATTGGTTATTTCTGATTAATTTTATTATTTCGCAGGAGGTTATGATTTATATTCGTGAAGTAAAGTATATTCTGTGTGAAAAATAATATTAATTTAATCGGCAAAATCCGCGTCGGAAACCCAAAATAAAGGGTACCCGCGAGTTTTGCCGCCGTCGACGATGAGCCTCAGCGAGTCGATGGTGGACGGTGATGACGTTGTTCTGAGTCCTACAAATAAATAAATATAAAAATACAAATAAAATTGTAAAATACGGATGACAATGAATAATAAGTGTATTTAATTGGTGTATGTGCAATTGTGAATTGATATTGTTGGTTGAGTCGGTGGATGGTACTTGGACAATTGGATTTGTAGTGAGTGTGTTGTGATTGATTTGACGTCGGGATGTTCGACGGGTTAGTCCGATAAATAAAGGAAGTGCTGTCCGATTTCTGGGAAATCGAGCTACTGAAACACGGGAGCGTATCCAGTAATTATCGGGACATCGAAGGAATATATATATATATATATATATATATACTTATACTTAATTGTCTGTTGTGGTGAATCTCTATTAAAACCCAATAACCCTAACTTTTGTAAATGACGAGTATATGTATTTTTTCGAAAACGAACACCAAACCTTGTTTCTCGTGAATGTGAACCCTAATTGTTGTGTGTGTGTTATTATAACATGTGTACTTACGAGTCGAGAATTGATATCAAATGGGTAGGTTGTTAGCGAGGATATGCAAGCATACCTAGACGTCTAACGTAGGATATTTCGGCTCTGTAGGTTCTAATTGAAGGACTCCAGAAGTGATATTGAACTAAAGATAACCTAGTGGACAGTCGATGAGTTCAGTAGGGTTCCAATCGAGGAATCTGAGTGTTGAAGTCGAATCCAAAGTGTTCTAGTGGTTAGACGTTAAAGCCTGAACGTCCGGGTTGGCTCCGAGTCGATCGATAATAGTGGTAAAGCTCTGCAAGGTAATTACCCCTGACCATTCTTTTATGGTTCAATACGTATGAATAGCCAAATGTTTTATTCTCCTAATGGAACAGAAACGTTTTAAGTTACATATTCCCTGTACTTGAAAATGTGGTTTAAAATTATGTTTTGGGGAAAAGTAACTTCTGAAAACACCTATCTCTAAATGTGATTAGAATGAAAAGAGGATTTGAATAGTGTGTTGTGACAGAATTGATTTTAATAAGAGATAGGTAAAAGTGTTTTAAAAACTGGATGAAACGATCAGATATGGGATACGTTGGGGGCCAGAGTAGGCCTATTGAGGTGGCGTAAAAGGCTAATTTGGTTGCGCGCATTGTATAACCGGTTAGTCCAGCAGGTCAGAGACCTAGCTAGTCTCTGAGTTCCGGAACAGGTAAATGGGATAGAAGTTGGAGCCGTCTGGTGTTGATATCCTGATCAGCTGTCTTCACATATCCGCTACGTATCTGATTTGGATTTGTGATTCCCGTTAGGACATGAGTGGTTGATATAGCGGATTTGGAAATAAAAATGGCATGCTAGAATTATTCTCTGGTATTTATGCACAACACACTACTGATGTTATTATTTTACAGAGCATGCTATTTTTGGTATCCAGTTTATGAATTGTTTTACATATTTTGCAAGCGAGCTATAATCTATGTTCCTATCATTGCTTTATCATAAACTGTTTTACTTGTTATTCATATAGTGGTGCTGCTAAGCAAGCAATTGCTCACCCTTGCAGAATATTTTATATGTATTGCAGATACCTAGGAGATTCTTCTGTGATCGTCGGGCAGAGTTCCAGTTCACTTCGTGTCAGACTCCTCTGAGATGGTTGTGTTGGACCAAGGGTGGTCTGTTGAGTTGCTGTGTTAAGTTAGCTGCGTCAGGACGATTGTCGTAAGTTGGTTTGTGTTAGTTGTAACCTAAATCATACTCAAACCTGGAAAAGGTCTTAGTAAAGGGGACATAGTTATGTGTTATTAATGATTTAGATTGAATTATGATTGTTATTATTGTTATTGATGACGTCAACTCCTGACCCCGGGGTTGAGGCCGTCACAGTTGATATCAGAGCTACAGGTTTGAGTCCCTGATTTAGGTTAGAAATAGAGTTAGAAGAGTGCAAGAAGGTTTATATATATATATATATGTGTGTGTGTGTGTGAGTCAGCAACTCAATCAGAGGAACGATTCTAGGAGTTCAGTCAAGGGTTTCAGAGGTGTAACCCTGACGTTTATTGAGGATTGACTGGAACTGCCCTAACCTAGAGTACGATTCCTTCGCATATGTATTATTAGTAATGTTTGATAGAAATTTCTAGGTTGTCTTTCGAGAAATCTAAGTCTGATTGCGAGGGTTCATCTTTTGAGTGGATCTTGGTGTGTCAGCTATAGAGACACCAATATTATCCCTAAATATAGCATTTTCGACGTCAAGGAATGTTGAAGAATCAAGTGTGCGAACTCGGTGAATTTAGATGGAATGCTAATAGTCAGTGGCTATTATGACAACCAAGTCTCGTAATGAATGGAGATTAGTACGGTGGTTTATATCTTGAACCCTATACTTCTTTCTTGAGGCATAATTTTGTTTCTGGAATAATTGTTTACTATTTCATAAGTTGCTTATTCATCCTGTGAGCAAGTTAGGAGCGCGAAGTAAGCAACTTAAAGTTCTGTTGACCTTATTACCAATTAGATTCTTTCTTCTCTATTTGTGAATTTTCTATTCAAACGTTGTTTCTTGTTTCGTTGATTCTATCGGTTGATTGGGGCAAACAGTGCATATGAAATGACCATTTATCTATGTGTCAAAAGGGTCTGGTGGGATGCCACCAAGTTATGTATTGTGAACTGTGCGGTACTAAGACTTGCCATCTTATGTACTTGTATGGTTGCTCTCAGTCATACCTATATCTTCTTCACAGTTTCTTCTTATTTAATTCCCTTGAGTTGAACTTTCCTTTGATATTCGATGATAATGAATTTCTGTGATTGGATGGCCCTCGTTATTGAAAGCAAGTCAGAGTAGCTGTCAGGAAGAAGGAAAGCTTTATACCAGGATGTTATTGGAGAGTAATGGTAACCGTGAGAGCTCAAGATCTAAGGATGGAGTTATAGCCTCGAGAAAGGTAATTCAGTGATTGATGGATCATTTGAGGGTGATAAGAAATCATCCCTGGAGAAAAGGTTGATTGAATTTTGGACTAGGGTGCCCGGAAGAGTTTAGCGTTCCTTAAGTTGACTTGATTTACCAGCTTGTTCTAGGTAATCGGTGGTTAATATAGCCAGATAAGTCTCGTAGTATATCTGATTGGTGTTAATGTGATAATTAAGTAGTGGCGGAAAGTTGGTCAGTTGCTGTTGAATCGAGGAGCTATGCTATGGTATTTGGTTTCTTTGTATTTTAGTTCCCTGAACTGTTGTTGATTCTGCTACTGTCATTGTTACTGTGATTGCTAGTGCTATTAATCTAGATTTCTTTGGTAAATGGGCCCTGGTATTAAAGACATAGGTATTTTATTGGGCAGCATTTTCCTGATACAGGTGCACCGTTTAAACGGTGATATCTTTTGTTAAACATTTTTCTATGTTTTGAATAAATTCATTTATATATTCCAGGAAAATGCCACCCAAGAAAGTTACCCAGTCTAAAGAAAATAGTAGTAGATTTATAGAGGGTCCAATTATAAATGAAATTCTAGACTTGTTGCGCAAGCAGCAGCAACAACAGTTACAGCTAATCCAACAGGTTTAGCAACATCAACTACTGTTGCAGTAGCAATAGCAAGGAGTGAACCCAAGTGTTTGTTTCAAATCTTATCAGAATATTAACCTCTCTGAGTTTAAAAGTGAACTTGATCCAGTAATCGCTGGAGTATGGTTAATAGAAATGGAGGAAGTTTTCAATCTCGTGCAAGTGAGTGGTAATCTTAAGATCGATTATGTAAGCTATTTCCTGAAAAATGAAACGAATTACTGGTGGGAGTCAACCAGAGCGTTAGTAAGAGAAGGCCCCGTTTCATGGGCTAGGTTTACTGAGTGGTTTTTGGAAAGGTGTTTCCCAGATTGTGTGCGGAGTCAAATGGAAATCGAGTTTCTAGAACTGAAACAAGGTGAAAGAAGTGTGTTAGAATTTGAGGCCAAGTTTATAGAATTGGCCCGATTAGTTCCTGAGTATGTAAGTGTGGAGATTCAGAAAGTAAGGAGGTTTCAACAAAGGTTGAAGCCTGAAATTCGCAGAGGAGTTGTGGCATTGCAACCCAAGACATATTCCTCTATGGTTCAGGCCGCCCTGGTAATGGAAAGTGAGCAGAAGTTGACTGTTAGGGACGAAAGTGATAGGAAAAGGAAGTCGGAAGATGTTAAGGATAAAGCAAACCAAGGAGAATCCATACAAGGATTTGAGAATTAGTTTGGCTGGAGCAGGAGTAAGAGGTTCCGGAGATAGGATTTATTACAGGCAAGGTCTAGTGTTACTTCAGTTGCTTCCACTCCAGCCCAGTCAGTTAAGTGAGTAGTAGATTGCAAGTCCTGTGATGGAAGACACAGTGGCTCGTGTAAAAAGAATGTGCAATATTTTAAGTACGGATGTAAAGGTCATTATGTATCTGAAATATAATCCAGAGAATCCAGGAGTGATGTATCACAATTATGAAAAGAGTGGGCATATTGCAAGGAGTTGTAGAATGATTATTCAAGATACCACATCCCAAGAGCCAACGCAGTTGTAGTTGATCTGACACCAAGAAATCAAGCATTTAGAAGTTAAACGCAGTTGTAGTTGATCTGACACCCTCCGGGTTAGAGGGGTTTGGTGTGATTTTAGGATTGAGTTTGTTGTCCTGTATTATAGCAAAGAGTGGTTTATAAGAATCAAAGTGTAAAGTGTACAGAAGCTAATAGTAAGGTAAGTTTCTGGATGCAGAAGCGATATAAGAAATTCTTCCAATCATGCAAGAAAAGAAGTAATAAGTCATTAACATAAGATAGATCCACCATGTGTTAAGACACGAAGAAGAGAAAATACCTACACTAGAGAAGGTTGGAGTAATAACTAAAGGCCCCGGAGTCTCTAGGGGTCAGTGAAATGAAATAATTAGTGCGATAATTGTGGAAGTGATTGGATAGGGAAGTAAGTATACTAGATAGAGACCCCTGAGATGCACTAGTGGTGTTATTAAAGAAAGAAGGATGAAATGATAAGAATGTGTACTGATTATCGGGAGTTGAACAAAATGACGAATAAGAATAAGTAACATTTATAAAGAATTGATTACTTACGTGACCTAATTCAAGAAATGTGTGATTTCTACGGGATTGACTTAAGATACAGCCCGAGGACATGTCAAAGATTGCGATTAGGATGAGTTATGAGCATGACAAGTTCTGGTGATATTATGTGGATTAGTAAGTGCATTAGTTATCTATAAGTAATCAAGGAACATGATGTATAAGGAGTACTTGGATAAGAAAATTGTATTTATTGATAACATTCTCATCTATCTAAGGACTAAGAAAGTCTGTGTAAAACACCCAAGGATTTCCCTACGAAGATTAGAAGGGAAGAAGTTATACGTTAAGTTTTAAAGTATGCATTTTGGTTGAAAATAACAAAATATTTTGAGTATTTCACTAACAACCATCTAAGCAAAGCCAGTGTAGTAGTTTATGCCTCGTGCAGAGAAAAACGATTAAATGTGGTTAAGATTGCTAAAGAATTAGTAAATTCATTGGAAATTGTGGGAATTGAAGTTGAGTATTTGAAGGTGATGAGAAGTTAGTATATAAGATTATTTCCCAGCCTTAACTAATGGAAATGAGTAAGAAGCGATCGAATATCAGAAATTAAATTGAAAATCAGTATTACCTATCATCCTTAGACAGAGGGTCAAAGTGAGAAGATGATTCGTACAATATAAGATATGTGGAGAGTATATATATGATGGGTTTAAAAAGTGAACAACAAAGTGTTGTGTAGACATAAGCGTGGTCCTCACTCTATTGAGAGAAAGTGGGAATAGAGATAGTGTTAAGTCATGAACTAATTCAGTACATCCAGAGTGTGGTGGTGTTGACTCAGAAAAGAGTTGAAACAGCTCGGGATAGAAAAAGAGAGAAAGCGGATTTGTATCGAAAGAATATGAATATATAGAATGAGGATCATGGTATAGGTAAAAGTTTTACCTTGGAAGAGATTGGTTAAGTTTGAATAGAAAGGTCAAGTAAAGTCCTAATTGTATTGAACCATTCGAGGTATAAAGAAATATAGGTAAAGTTGTCTATAAGTTGGTATCACCGCCGCAGTCGCAGTATATATATATATATATAAATAATATGTTATACGTGTCAATGTTAAGGCGATATGTACCTGATTTGAACCAAGTTGTTGATTGGGAGCCAAGGGGCTCTCATCCAAATTTTGTTTTGGCGTAAAATATCGATCCGAAATTTTAGTTCGTTAAAAGCGAATCCCTAGGAACGAGTTTATGTCTATAATGAGTATGGTTTGAATAGATCCTTGAATAGAAGAGCCAATTTAAGAGCTAGAGTCAGATATGCTTGATAAATATCCTCACTTATTTAGTTAAGTCAGATTCTGAGGACATAATCTTTTTAAGGGGGAAATGATATAATGACCTGTATATTTTTATTAGTATTTAAATATGTAATTATGGAATGAATAATTAAATAAAATATTTGTATGGGTTCAGCCGGTGGGTTATTACTCTGTCACTATGTGTTTGTAATTACTAGTGTATGGAATTGAATTGCGTGGTTAATTAAGGAATTATATGATTTTGTATCCTTGTTAAAAATGGTGTTATTGTAGTTTTATTTCCATAAATACACGGATTATCTATAAAATTGTTTTTATGACCTTACAATTTCAATAATTATTTTTAGGACTTTATGAAATTGAGAAATCAATGTTTCATTAATTATTTACTTTTAACTAATTTTCTGAGTGTGTTTAATGGTAAAATCCATATTTAATTATGGAAATCTTCAAAAATAATGAAACTTATATTTTATTGAGTTCGTATTATTCTGAGAATTTTAAAATTATTTTGGAAATTTTCGGAGTTAGTTTCACCTGCGCGTCGATTCGTTTAATTGTTAAAAGCGGGTATAAGTGGCATTTCAGAAATTATTCTAAAATTACGAAAATTACGTCTTCAATTACTCCGGGATATTTCTAAAATTTTAAGGCTAATTTTGCAATTTCCTGAAATTTTTTTAATTTCACCTTGGTTCGTTAATTTCGAATTTTGGACAGAACAGATCTATAACCTTCGTATTTATCTTAACTCTACGTGTCAATCACATAAGCCAGATGGGACACGTGTTATTTCCCTTTGCAGCAGTTTTTAATTAAAGAATTAAACCAAAACCCCTTCCTTTTTGCTCCTGTGCTTGGGTATCTTTCGATTTTCTTCTCGAAATCTCTCTCTCTATATCTCCGGTGCTCTCCTCCTCTATTTCGTTCTCTTTTCTTGGCTATTCGGATCGCCGCTGTTTATCACTTCTCTGGTGAGTTTTGCCGGTGTTTTTTTTCCGGCGATGCCTCCGACTTCTGCCCTGTTTCAGATTATATTTATATATATATGTGATATATGTGTGTGTGGTTATGTGTGTGTGTGTCATGTATTGTGTGCGTGTGTGTAACACCCCCAAATCCGGGGTCGGGGATCCGGGTTGTCACGAGTTCCATTTCCCTTAATAACACCCAATATTAATAAACAATCAACTACTCCGTACTATGACCCCACAATAAACACACACACCACAAGTTATAGTCTCAGAGATGAATATCCAAAAATAACATGAGTCATTTTATTCCACAATTATATGCCATTACACCTTAAAAGGGTTTCTGAATAAATTTACATTTCTTTGCCATTATTACAATTCATAAAGATACATAAGTCTGGTATATCAAAAGTTGAAAGCCTAGCCTATTGGTAGTTCCTACCTCAGCTACAGCGACATCAACGCCTATAGGAAACTGCGGAACGTTTCCTATCCGCTCGCGAATTGGGAGCTTGGTCCTGTTCATCTTGTCTATCTGATGTTGTGTGATGAAAGAAGAAAGCAAGGGTGAGCAACAAGCCCACCGAAATAATATGTATAATAATTAACAATATATGAGCATCCTCATAGTACACATGAAAGTCTTGGTCAAGAAGAAATGAACCAAGTTTGATCTCTTAATGCGACCAAGTCGCAAAATATTTAGTATATATATATACTTTTCAGAATTTTTAAATCCTCTTCCATGTATAATATACACAGAGTTCTAGTTTATAACTGTATAAAAATATCATTGCAAGGTGATCTCATATATCTAACCTTGTCTCAACGTTTTTGTGAAAATCTTAGTCATGCATAAGATAATCATTAACCAGGTATAAGTTGAAAAGATGAAGTTACAAGATACTCCAATATATTTATATCTTTTCCGAATACTACTTGAACTACCACCATTCAAGTTATAATTAGTTCATCCCATAGATGAAGCTACATGACAAAACTTGTATATAATTAATCTTTGAAATATCATCAGAATGAAATGAAGTTACGAGATACTTTATTTGATGAAAACATCATTTTGAAAACTCGACCCTGCCAACACTTAACAATCGCCCAGCCGTAGCCTTTCTATCGAAGTGCTCTGGGTAGTGTTACAGAAATATCCAATTGGATGATGAACTCATTACGGGAGTTTGCCGCGCCAGGAAGACCACTCACGATGATCAGTCACAGTAGTGCAACCCCACCATTTTCTACATGTAGAGGAGACCCTGTCAGATTTACTTGTCAACCGAACACTGGACTCCTAAGGAATGGACCGTCTTAGCGGAACTTCCAGGCCATTTGGGCCAATATAATAAGGCTGGGCCGGCGCCACTCGACCACTTACGCCACTCCTAGTTCAGATGAAATCCAGGATTCTGAAACGTAAAGCTTGTCCCCCCTTTCTCAAGTAGAAACTTGTTGATACGGCTCCACCAAGAAGTCGTATCTAGTTGGAAAGGAAAACTCACCGATATTTCCCAGGTGGTGCGTGTTAATGGATTAACTTGTTCTAAGAATTTTACTTCCCGAGTGTTGGGTAAGTAATCAAAAACTCTTTTATCAAAACAGCAACCTTGTTGCGAATATAAAACACACCACAGAGCCGGATCCCTCAGGTTTTGAGCGAGTATACTAAATCCCCTTCGAAAGGAGGATCTTAAATATAAAAATGAGTTTTGGGATCCGCCCTAACTTTTAAAATCATTTTGAAGACTCGAAAATATTTCTAAGAATGTTTGGAGTAATGCTGATTTAATAAAATAAATCAGTCCCAATATATTAGAAAATATCTGAATATTATTATTTAAATAATATTCCCATAAAGAATAATCTTTATAAAAATAATTGAAGTAGAAGTTTTAAAACTCATACTTGAAATGAATAATAAATAACCAAAGATATACTTATACGAAAGTACGATCTTTATTTAAATAATCGAAAATAAGTTTGATTATCGAAACATTATTCTTTAATAAAATAAAGAATATTATTTAATAAAATAATCGGAGTCATAAGTCCTCGAATGAATATTCAAAACAATATTCATTAAATAAAATAAGCGGAGTCATAAGTCCTCGAATGAATATTCAAAATAATATTCATTAAGTGAAATAAAGTTATCGAATAAACCTTATTCGAATAATAGT